>NW_027176329.1:8365018-8955018 GCF_023349555.1 Cebidichthys violaceus | reverse complement strand
TCATACAGGAATTGGACCGTCTCCCCTCGGTGAGGTAACCCATAGGCCATGAATCACGCTGCCTTGCTCCAGCGTCCTGTGGTCCCGGGGCTTGACAGTTTGACCGCTCCTCAATGTGGTCTCTCTCCTCTACTCACGCTCCTCCCATCCCCATCACCACACATTCCAACCACCGGACCGGTCACGTAAGGTCAAGAAAAAAAAGAATAGAAGTTTCTAATGTATCTTCCCAACGCTGGTTAGCAGGACCCAGATTTCTGTTTCACATCCTAAAGGCTTTGCTGAGTAATGACAGTTTGTAGACGGGAAAAGTGATGAGAAGCATTCGAGAGAAATAAAGCTTCACAAACTGAAGCATGGCGGCAGAGACAAAAGGATCCTGATAGAAGGGTTTTCCTCTGCGTCTCTGTTTGCTTGTCTGTTTTGGCAGTTCAGACATGGAGCTAGTCTGGCAGTCTGCCTGTCTGGTCTTCTCTGGCCTCCCCTCTATACTGGTGGGTCACTGGTGTTTGGATCTCTACAGCTGACTGTTAACCACCGACTTGGACTGAGTCTCACCGCCGTGTGTTTGATTTAGCTTAGTCATTTATTATATACACACAGCATGAAAAGGAAAGTCATAAATCAAAAACTTTAACGTAGGAGTGAAAAAGAAAAGAAAACAAGGACAGAGAGAGAGAGAAGGATGTACTGGCAACCCTTAAATAATCAATAAAATAATGCCAGAAATGATTGCAATTGTAATAATAAAATTGCTAAAGTGCTCCACCAATTATAATCGTATTTGTACCTTTTTAAAGCTGCAGCAGTGAGTTCATCAAAAGCTTAGGCGACTTCAAGTGATGAATGGACAGTTCATCCGGTGCAAGAGCGGCTCTTGAGCAAGTGGTTTTAACAGTGCCCCGGGCCATACTCCAGCTGAGATAAACACACCCCGACGTGTGTGTGTGTGTATGTGTGTGAGAGAGAGAAAGAGAGAGAGAGAGAGAGAGAGAGAGAGACATGACACGTCTGAGGGTGTGATGTAGTCACTTCCTCCCGCTGGACTGAGCGACTGTTGTCAGCTTGACCCTGCGCCAGTTAACCCCTCGCCACCCCTGGCACTGCAGGCGAGGGCCCCGGGTGTGTGTGTTTGAGACAGAGAGAGAGAGAGAGAGAGAGAGAGAGAGAGAGAGAGAGAGAGAGAGAGAGAGTGTATTTGTGTGTAGTGTGTGTGTTGGCAGACCACAGGTGTCTGGTCACGGTGTCAGGGTGTTAAGAGGTCTTCTGAGAGGCCCCCAGACTCTCAGCATCTGTTTTTCGGAGGGAGGGAGCGGCAGAAAAGGGGAGGAGAGGTTGGCAAGGGTTACCAACACATAGCCCGAGGGGTGTGGGGCTTGTTGGGGGCGCAGTAGCTGACAAGCAGGTGCCTATGTTGACAGTAACCCTTCATACTTGAACCCCACCTCCTTCCAAACACACGCACACACACATGGGACACACTTACAATAAATCCTGAAAAGGCAAGCGTAATTGCAGAGCCTGATTGGAGGGAATGCAGAGGGAATCCCCTTTTACACACACACACACATCAGTGGATCTTTTTGCTTGGGGTCAAAGGTGGAATAAAAAGAGGAGAGCTCACACAACTCTGACATTTCCGGCTGTGTGTGTGTGTGTGTGTGTGTGTGTGTGTGTGTGTGTGTGTGTGTGTGTGTGATTTGCGTGCACAATGTCCACACATGCAGAGCATGTGAACACATGCTTCAACTACAACATTGATTTGGGCACGGGCTTGTTTCCTGTTGGATTTCTTTTCCCAAGACCATGTATGCTTAAGATACGTAAGCAACAGTAACATAAACTCTTTGCTTTTTGTGTTCTCAAATAAGTGAGTGCGTGTGTCTGTCAATGAAACCCATTTGGACCAAATGTTAGTTAGTCAGGTGTACCGGTGCATGTCTGGCAATGATTATTTTGCTAAGAAGGGGGTGAAGGCAGTACACAGCGGGAGGTCGAAGAAAATTGGAACAGCTGTTGATTAACATGAGTGCTTTCTCTCTCTCTCTCTCTCTCTCTCTCTCTCTCTCTCTCTCTCTCTCTTTCTTTTTTTAAACTCTCTTTCAGTGGAGGAGGAAGAGGAGGATGAAGAGATGATGGAGGTGAAGCCAGGCCCTGAGTCTGAGCAGCAGGATGAAGATGACAACAGAGAAAACAAAGAAGGTACAAAAGGATTGATGGATGATGGGAGAGTTAAAACGATCAGCTGTAATGATTTTAGTGATTCTTTATCACCTCATTAATTCAGTTGTGAAATTTCTTCCTGCATGAAAATACTTTATGTAGCTCCCAATTACTGCGAACACAAAACGTCCCATTCTTTATCCTCCAGTCTCTTTCTTCCCTCGACTTCTCACATGTTGCTGGTCAAACTGTCACGAAACACGGTCACTTGTGTGTGACACCCTCAGTCAGTCAGTGGGTGTATCAGATGGAGGGATGTGGGTAGGTTATGGTGGGGGTTAAGGCGGGTCCAGCATATCAGCTCCATGGCATGTGGGGGTCAGCACTGATTAAAAACCTGTCATTTGACCCCCCCGACCACACTTCAAAGTGGAGAGGAATGGAGAAGTGTGTCTGTGGATGCCTATGTGGATGGTTCATGTGGTAAAATATGGAGAAAAGAGCTTAGGTGGGTTAAAAACACAACACGTGATGGACACATAGATTGATAGACATATTCATATTCAGACACACATGCATAAACACAGTGACTGTACTGAATGTGACTCAAACACACACACAGACAGATGTATGCACACACACACTCATAAACACACAGTCATCCGTCTCCTCTCCATCCTGGCCTATTAGAAGGTCTGGCCTTTGATCTCTGCCACTCGATTCACTGGGTCTTTTCTGACAACTCGTAAGAAATACAAAGGGATTGGGGGGGATCAAAGTCAAGAGGCAGGGTAAAGGTCGATATATGTGTGTCTGTGCATGCTTGTGTGTGTAAAATTGCATGTGCGCTTGGGGACAGTGACTTCAAAAACCGGACGCCGTGCTGTGCAGCCATTACGTTCAAAGGGAGGCGTCGTGCTCAGAGGGCTTTGTTTTTCTCTTGTTTATGAAGTTCTAGCTGTAGTGTTTTATTAGAAAAGATGCATTAGGAGCTGTTTGTAGTTTATGATGTCCTGGATGGGATTCTGGTTTTGATAGAGATGAAGTGAATGTTAATCTGACATTGGGAACACGTGATGTACTTTTTTGTGTATTGTGCAGAAGTAAACATGACAATTACTGCGTACATTACAACAAGATACAGCGAGGTATCTGTACTTTAGTCAGTAATAAAAGTGTCATTACCTGGCTCACCGTTCAGACAACACACAGGATGAAACGATTTATTAAATAATGTAATTGACAAAACTAAAATAATGAGATGTGACCAAACAATAAAAGAAATGTTATGAAGGTAAAACAAAACACAACGCAAAGCAACCAAACCAGAGGAGAGAGTGAGACAGACTGAACTGGCCAGCTGTGTTGGCTCATCGGCCCAGGTGAACATGTGAGACAGAGCAGAGACACAGGACGGGTCCTCACAAATGTCACAATGTCAGTTGATTAGAATAAATAGACACTTCTCAGTTTAAGACTTGTATTTACGTGATTTGAAATGCCATATTCAAATGCATTATTATTTTTTTGTTAATATAGGTAAATAATAAAAATAAGAGGGCTTAGCCGAAAAAGAAAGCAGTTTGTGTATTGTATACTTTAAATATTAATAAAGGAAAATGAAAAGTTGCAACACCCTAGATTGAACAGTAACAACTTGCCTATTTATATTTGTGGTATTATTTATTATAAGAAACCTATGCCAGAAATAAAGTACTTTGATAATCTATTAATCATATAAGTCAATTTTCAAGCAAAAATGCCAAACATTCCTAACTTGCAGCTTCTAAGTTAGGAGTATTTGCTGCCTTTATAACTATAATAACTATAATAAATGTAATATCTTTGGGATTTGGACTATTGGTCTGAGTTTGTAGATGTCGTCTTGGGCTTCAAGTAAGTATGATGGGCATTGTTCACTGACATTTTATAGAACAAAAATATTTGTTAGATTAATCCATAATGAAAGTAACTGTTGTAAACCCAGGTGTCCTGTGGTTGCACTGTGCACAATATATTCACTTTCACAGGCTTGTGTATTTATTATATTCCTTTCTCCAGGCTCATTTCCAGTTCTGCGGGAACTGACAGAGGAGGAGAGGCAGCAGATCCTGCACTCTTCTGAGTTTCAGAGTTTCTTCGACTGCAGCATCCGGGTGATGGAGAGAGCTCTGGCCGAAGACGGCAACATCTTCTTTGACTACAGCGGCCGGGACCTGGAGGACAAAGAGGGGTGAGCAGAGAGAAGGCGAGAGAGGGGCAGGAGGAGTGAGGGAGTGTTTGGATATCACAGCACATGTGCGTGTTTACTTGCATGCCTCAAACTAAGAAATGTGCAAAGACTGACTCACGCCCACTGTGTCAATCTAGGGGCCTGGGAGCTTCTTTGTTCTTCAAAATGCATGTCTTCCTGCTGATGTCACACTCTCAGGGGGTTGAACCTCCTGTGAACTGACACAAGAGCATTGTCTTGCCGTCTGAAGAGTTGCCTCCAAATGGAGGTTAATCAAAGTGTTGGTTGAAGTTATAAGAGTCATAAGTGCAAAGCTGTTTTAGTATACTGCTCTGCTATTATAGAAGAATGCAGCTCACTTCTGCTTTGACCACTGCAGCCACAGAGAAGCATCAAGCCTGTGGTCAAATAGAGATTATGTCTAAAACAGGCCCAGTGCTTAACATCAGTCCCCTTCTTTTTTCCACGGACATGCTATTTATGAAATTCTAACAACATAACCTACATTTCATTACGTTGTTTTTACTACTATTAGTTCTCACATAGCATTGAAGACAAAGTGGATAATTCGCACTGATTAGTGTACAGAATCTGTTGTAATAAAAATAATCTACTGGTAACTGAGTTGACATTAACGAATGGACGCAAAGACAAAACTGTGGTGATACAACTTTCTGAAATGATGCAACAATCTTCGCAGGATCCAGTTAACCACATGTAACATGTTAGCTATGACTCACTACAACCAGTCAGACTGCTCTCTCACCAAATTCTTCTGATGTCAAATAAATATGCTGAGCTGTTCGGGGCTGACTAGATCCAATGCATTTCATTAAACTGCAGGCAACATGGACGGCCAACTGTCGAGTCGGTGTGTTAGGGCACTTTTCTGTACATTAGATGATATTTTATTTCAATCTCTGAGCTTCATACAGAAATACTTTATGCTTCTGTTATTTGCTAAACACAAACACATCACCTGTTTGTTTGTTTCTACTTTTGTTACCATGCTATACTTTGAACTACATTTGACTTTATCTCACTAAAGTTATGTATTTTCAGAAAATTTGTATTTTGATATACGTCATGATAAATGCAGGAATTCCACTTTTAGCAATCAGTTAGGTGTAATGCATTAAGTGTAAAGCTGCTGCACTTCTCCGTACGTACTGTGGCTAGTTCACTTTGTGAAGATCCAGATTGGAGGTACCTCAACAGTGATCTGTTTTTTTTTCTTTCAGAGACTCGGGTAGCGGCTCCAGTCTGTCCTTCAGTAGACTCTTCTACGATGAACACTGGTCGAAACATCGCGTGATCACCTGCCTTGACTGGTCCCCTCAGGTGAGGCCGGCAGCCTGGTGTCCCTTTGAACTCAAACAATGCACCAAGAACATTTTCTTCCATTTTTTCAAAACTATACTTTTCCAAATTTGAAATCTTGGAGATGTTAAGCGTCACTATTAAAAGATGTATTTTTTCTCTCTCTCTCTCCTCTCTTGTCCTCTCAGTATCCTGAGTTGCTGGTTGCCTCCTATAACAATAATGAAGACGCTCCTCATGAACCGGATGGTGTTGCTCTAGTATGGAACCTCAAATTTAAGAAGGCCACACCAGAATACATCTTTCACTGTCAGGTACTGAAACTTATCAAACCTCTCACATATTTCCATAACTATAAAATATGATGGCAGCTAAGTTCGGTGTGCTCTTTGTGTTTTTTCCTCTGTTTTGTGGGTGGTTATTTGCAAGCATGAACCTAAAAACATCTGCCACAGAGCTACATGCTGAAAAAAAAGAACAAAACATCTTCCATCTTCCTCTCATCTCCGTATTCGCCTCTCAGAATTTCACACGGAAAAGCACCATTACGCCCCTCTATTTTTCATACCTTATAGCAACGCAACAGTCGGCCCTTCAGGTAATCTTGTTCCTCTTTTCTACCCTGTAATGACGGCACCTTTGTGACTGGAAAATGAAGAGTGAAGGAAAAGGAAATGAGAAGCAGCTCCACATGCGTTCATTTGACCCTCCAGATTGGATTAAACCTGAACGCTGCCACTAGAGGCAAGTTTTAATGGAAGAAACTTGGTGGGAAAGAAACTCATTGATGGGTGAGATGCTAATAGCAAGTGACACTGAGAAAACGGTAGGGAGGAGAGGAGGGATAGAAGGATTGGGTGTGAGGGCTTCACGGCTCCCACGAGACAAGCGAGGCCATATAGAGACGTCTCTGTAGTGAAATGATGTGGCCTACCACTTCCTAATCCAACGCTGCCACATGTGTGTTAGCCCACCCACATTGACGCTGCGTCTAATGTCAGCGGTGCTGTCAATAATGACACGTCTTCCTCAAACACATCACTGTAAATGTATAGATACACCTGTACTAGTATTAATGTCAAAGGCATTCACCTCACTGCTCAGAAATAATGTTAGAAATGCACACACATGCCCTCGCTTTTAAGTTTCATTCAAACAGGGGAAATAGATTTTCGCTCTCCTTTTTTCAAACACATACAGAACCACATATTCCTGCAGACCACATGCTGCGTGCAAATATTTCAATATGAAGCTTGCCATACAAGTCTAACGCCGTAATGGATTTTTAAAGCACTCCGTTCTTTCACTGCACCATAATTTATGCCGCTGCCGAAATCCATGTGGTCTTACGGATAGATTACAGTGATGCGTCTTGTAGCTTTTGCGATTCAGTAGTTTTTCCATGTGGTTCTCTGACGAAATATGTACAGTACATCTGACTTTATTAACAATGTGGTTTCTGAGCATGCTGATCTGTGAATCATGAGTGTGTAATATTAGCCGTTTGGGAACAAGGATATTTGTGTTAGCAGCTGATAAAATGCTCAGTTTATCAAAAGGGGGCAATCAGCTGCTAATGTGTACAACAGAGGTGAACTGTGCTCAAGTGGAAATGTGATCCGAAATACAATGGCGCCTGTTTTGCATTAAAAAACAGAAATAGCTATATGTAACATAACAAAGCATTGTCATTGTTTTTTTGTTTTGGATTCTCCAACTCATAAAAAACACTTTTTCAAACACAGTGGTCTTGTCCATTCTCAGATTTATTTCAAGTGAGTGTTTACTGGAAAGATACACATTAAATGAAGTGATATCAAATGGAGAAAAGACAGATGAAAAATTGAGGGAGAACAGAAACTCCCAAGTGCCCCACTTTCCTACCGCCCCCATGTTAGTCAGTGAGCTAGTGTGGCCTGGGGCTGTGCCATGGTCTTTTCATGAGGGGAGAAAGAAAAGTGAATGACAGAAAAACAGAGAAAGAAAGATAGAGCAAATGAGCACGGACTTATAAATCATTTAAACCGTAGAGGATACATGGAGATGAAATAGATTGGAAATAGAAAGAAAGAAGTCATTTTGAATCAGCCATGACTTCCACTGTCACTGTTGGATTTGGATGAAAGGAGCACAGGAGCGGTTAGACTTTTTTTTTCTTGCTCTTTCGTTCCGCGGGGCCTTTTGCAAACAGAGTCGCGACTCCCTAGTTAGCTGCGGATCGAATGGCTCTTAATGTGCGAGCATGTTCTGCCGTTTAACCCCCCAAAACCACAGGGCCGGGTGCCTCCTCCCCTCTCTTTCTCTACTTTCTTCTATTTTTCCTTTCACCTTCCACATCTCCCCATCCTCAGCTAAAGGAACAGAGAGGCAGACTGTTCACATGCTTTCTCTTTGCATTTGTTGCAAATATTCATTTGGTGGATGGATAGGTAGATGGCTATTTGTGTGTATGCACATGCAAATGTGAGTGTCATACACACGTGTAAAGGCTGTGGCGTGTGTGTGTGTGTGTGTGTGTGTGTGTGTGTGTGTGTGTGTGTGGAGTATACAAAAGAATGACAGTGCTGGGTCGGTATTGGAGGGTTGGGGTTTTGTGGTTGAGGTCTGGTTCAGCAGGGGCTTTATTGTATAAGGCTATGGCTTATAGAAGGCTTCATGTTTCAGATGGGGTTTTGGTGAGGTCAAGCTTCTACATTTCTTGCCTGGCTGTGTGCAGTTTGGTGAATGGTCTTAGCGATGCAAAACGCCGTTCTTTAAAAAGAAAAATACAACCTCTTATTCAGGGATGTTTTTTTTCAGATGGGGTTTGATCATTTCCAGTGCAGTTTTTTTGTGCATGGATTTTTTGGAGCTGAATTTTGGTTCAGATTATTTACAAAAAAAAGTCATAAAAGCTCACGTGGTGCAAAGTAAAACATTGAAAATATGGTGTTGGTTTCATTTTGGGAGGAGACTCAGTGTGTCTACTTTAGGCAATTGCAATCTGGGAATTGTGCACTAACATTTTTGGCACAATGCAGCAGTGTTGTAAAACTGCATTCTAATGCAATAGTTAGACAGACAGGTCCTGGTATGACAAATGTTCCCTTGTGGACTGAACAAATCTGACAGTTATGCATTCAATGTTTAATTCCCTTCTCTTTTTCCTGCTTTGCTGTTTTTTCCTCTTGTCTTTAAGCTCTTATATTTAGGGTAGGGTAAATAACCTTACACTTATGAATTGCAGTCATTCACGTGACTACTGTGGCTTTCAGCTGCTTGTAATGTTGATAATGACATTTCATTTTTTTTGGCTCTTGGGATGAAAAGTAAAATATTAAGAGCATAAAAAACTACTCAAATTTCAGAATAATTTCACTTCAGATTTAGCGAGTCCATTTATAGTAATAAGTGGTTTATGTTAAATTCTTTTATTACCAATTTCACTAAGTAAATTAAGTATATCATGGCCCTCTAACTCTTAATTTTAGACAGTGAATAAACTATATCTGAAATTAAACAGTATCACGGTACACTAAGGGGTCCTCTCTACAATCCCCTTGAGAACCCGTGGAAGTTTCATGACCCCACTTTAGGAGCCATTGATCTGTAGTGTAGTGGAGGAAGTGTGTGATCCATCAGTGTGTGGGTTGGGTTTGTACTTTAGGGAAGGGGCTGCCGTTGCTGTGGATTCTGGTACCAGTTGAGCGTGTCTCCCCTCATCACGGACGTCTCAGCAGTTGGACCCATCATCGCCTCATCCCAGTTGGGTCCAATCGTGTAACTTCACACCAGCCTCTCAAGTGGGCAAAGTCACACCACATTAAAGGGCCCGTTTGACTTAAAACCTCTGCTGAACCCCCCAAACCACACGCCTCCCTGTAACAACCCCCACCGCTACTGTCATATCCCATTGGACTCAGTCATATTTTTTTATTAGTATCTTGCTGCCTTGCGTCGGCCCCTAGACCTTTAACACTTCCAGAACGGTTGAGTAAGAGAAGCAGAGTGGGAGGGAGGGCGAGGGTAGAACATTTTTAGAAAGAGAGAACAGTCCAACAACATTGTTCACAGATATTTTCTAAGTGGGAACCCGTGTGATAATAAACTGGAGGATGAAGCTGCATTGTGTTCAGAAAGCTTAGCAGTCCTGTAAATGCTCACTGATCTCATGGGTTAAGACTGTGTGGCTGACTGTATTTGATTTGCAGCAGACTACACAGATGTAGCTTCTACTGGCAAAAATCATTTTGTGTTGAATTTTGCGGGAAATTAGATTATTTTTTACAACTTTGGCTGTGCTGATCGGAGGTGGCTTTATTAGTATTATAGGAATAAATTAAAAGCAGTACGTCTTTCGAGTGTATGTTGCTCATTATGAAGGAAGAACTAGGAACTCAGATGGTATCGAACCCAATTCTTGGCATTTAATTCTTTGGTTTCTGATCTAAATCAGGGAACATTTTCATTTCATTTAGCCACTGTTCTTTATTTAATACTGATCCATTCAGCAGTTTGGCATATTTTGTAAATGACAGAAGAGTTGTATGTTTTTTGGCAAAAATGTAAATTGTACTCGGTTAATTTAGCTAAGCTAAAGACCTGGAAACAGCTTACCAAAATCCACATGCCAGCTTCTCTGAAGCTAAATAATTAAGGAGTTGTATCTTGTTTGTTGAATTTGTACAAAAACTGCAGTGTAAGAACGACAAGATATCGTTTTATTGCGGCTATTTTATGTGCTGGACTATTTAATCCAGGTCGCTTCTGGTATCGTCTTTGTGAGGTGGCCAGCAAGAAAGCTAATAAGCACATCCAGTTATTAAAAGAAGAATTGTTTTGGTATCAGTACAGAATCTTTGGTCTAGTGTTGACACTAATATCGAGAAGTTTGGTAGGTGTGGTAATATTGCGATTGATATAAATGTGTTTGGAAAAGTGACCTGAGAAAGAACTCAATATCAGAATTGAATAGATTACTGTAGGGTTGAGTCGAACAATCATATCTATAACACAAATCCACCATTAAAGCCACAAACCAGCAAAAGTGAAACAATGAGACAAGCAAACAAGCAAGATATATAGAAAATAAAGGGATAGGAGGTCTAGGAGGCAGAGAAAGGCCTGTTTGTCTTCCCAGAGCCTCCTCCTCATGCTTTTGCTCCGTCAAACCCTCATTCTATGCCTGCTGAAATTGAGACTCGACATGGTATTTCTCTCTCTTTGCCAGAAACCACAGAGTGACAAAATCCATGGGGTGTCATAAACGAGTGAAGCCAGGGGGAGAAAGGGAGGAGAAAGGTGGTTGAGAGGAGGGGGGGAAGTTGAGAAGCGGGGATGCAAGGGAAGACAGTCAGATCCATCTGGTCCTGATAAGGCAGAGTGGAAAACAGATGAGTGTGGTGAGCGAGGTGGGGGGGGCAGGGGAGAAGGAGCATGGATCTACTTTGGAGGATATACTGTCTGGCGTGCACTGTCAGCCCCCCACCTCCCTCTTTCTTCTCACCATAGCCCTCTTACTCCATTTCTGCCTTCCCAAGCCGACTTAAGCAACAGTTTGTTGCCCGAGGAAAGAACGAAAAGAGAGGAGGAGGCAACAAAGGAGGGAGTGTTCGCCTCTTTCTAGCTTTCTTTCTCTTTCTGTCATTCCTTCGAACCACCCTAATCCCTTGCTGGGTGCCATCTTTCATCAGTGCCTACCATGTGTGTATTATCCTCTACAGAACACTTCCCATCAATATAATGAGGGCTGCCAGAAGCACTTAGCCTTGTGAGCCTATGTGAGATGTGGTAGATGATACTTTGTGTGTACGAGTTTCTCCCTCATGCACAAACACACACACACACACACACATGCAAACACACAGCAGACCTTGCCCGGGGAAAGAAATGAAACCCACTGTTCTGACTGCAAGAGTGTCTCCCTGTAAAACTTCCACAATTTATCTCGGGCCTAATATACCGAAGTGACTCTCTCTGCTGCTTTCTCTTCCGGGAGCTGTCACTCCCCACATCCCCTCCGTCTGGGCTGGCAGGAGATGACTTGGCAGGTGTCTGACCCGCGCTGCATGTCAGATGAGAACCATCCACGGAGCCACTCTGCGTTTTGGAAATGAAATGTCAGGCTCGGTATCGAGTCAGCCCCTGATATGCGTTGAGCATTGTTGACACAAGAGTTGTTGAGGTGTTATTTAGACAGATGTGGTGCTCGTGTGACTGATGTGTCCAAACCTATCAGTCGGGAAATGAAGAGGAGCTGCAGGGGATAGAAGGAGTGTGGTTGTGTTGGATTTGAAGGAAAAAGTTTGAGATTTGGGGAAAATATGCTTATTCAAGAGTTAGATGAGAAGATCGATGCTACTCTTAAGGTTTATATGCTAAGTATGAAGCTACGTTTTTGGACTCCTTCCTGCACCGCCCTATTTATCGCACAGACGTGAGAGTGGCATGAATATTCTCATTTATCTCTCAGGAAGAGAGTATTTCTCAAAATGTCAAACTTGATCTTTTATTCAGAATATTAGCTTTTCAGTCGTGTTTACACTGTGAGATAAATTATATATTTTGCATCGATGCAAAATAATTTGAGTCATTGATGGCAAAGGCTCGTCAATGAATACAAATTTAACAGAGAGACAGAAATCCAACTGAAACATAAACCCAGCACTCCATAATTCAGCTCTAAACTCAGTCATTAATTTCCTACATGACATTAAAATTGAGAATCCGCTTTAGAGTGTCAACCAATTCCCCTTGAGCTTAAATCATAAACTTCCTTATAGCGCAGGACAAATTGATCTTATTTCATACAGTAAGTTTAAAAGGCATAGAACTCCAAAACACATGTGCTGATGTGACATTTTGATTAGAAGCATTTAGGGAGAATGGCTTTTATGTTAAGTCCAACCTCGCTGCTGGCAGGCGCCTCAAAGTGCACTACCGGGACAAAGCCGGCATAATTTTCAGTAGCTCTTTCACTAAGCCTGACAGTACATGAGGGGAATGATGGCATAACGTGTGGTTTTTTAAAGAGTGGATTCAGAGTTTAGTCAGGATTTTTCCTCTTAAGATGGGGACACTGATAGGGCTTAGGAGTTGAACTAACATATGGAGCGAATAGAGGGGGCTCTTGATTTGATTTGGTTTCTCTTTGTCATTACTCATGTGGGGTTGGGATGTTTATTTAGCGTGATAACCGGTGGAAGAATGACAAGAAAGAGAAGAGAGCAGGGATGTTTTCTATTTGTGTCTGTATATGCTTGTGAATTTGTTTATTTTAAATTTTTGATGGTGTTAATAGTGAAAGAATAGGGTCATATTCATCTTTCCTAGAAAGATCAAAGAGAGGAAGGTCTCTGTTGTGAGTTTAAAGATACGGTATTAATATATGTGAGGTAGTATACTGTTCAATTGGAACAATCTGGAGTACAACATAGACTAAGATGTATAAAATTAAAATTAGAAATGACACTTTTATAGCAGTCCTATGGTTTCTATCTCTTTAAGATAAGCTTTAACAAAGTAAGTGATGATGGAGGAAAAAGACAGTATTAAAGGAGTTAAAGAAATAGTTTGAAGTTTTTGGGAAATGCATTGAGCAGCATAGCTTAGCTTAATTTAGGTTAGCTTAGCATAAAGACTGGTGACAGGTAGACACTTTAAGCTAAGCTGATGCCACTAGCCCTTTATTTAATGAACGCATGTGAAAGTGGTAGTAATCAGAATCAAAAGTCAAGAAACATTTAGCTTTTTAAATATTGCTTATGCTTACATCACTCTGCTGCCCCTGCAGAGGCTAAATATCGTTAAGAGATCATCTTCTTTTTGAAGACTGATAAATGGTTGTGGTGATGGAAACTTGTGCACGTGTGTGTGTGTGTGTGTGTGTGTGTGTGTGTGTGTGTGTGTGTGTGTGTGTGTATTAAGTGAATGTGTGTGTTTGTGTTTAGAGATGACAGAGAGGACAGGACCTGGGTTCATTAGCCCACTGATGGAGTCTGATGGGGGGGTGCAGACCTCAGACAGCAGCCCACAGAGTGTAAAGGTCATCCCAAAGCTCTTGGATATTTAAAGAAAGTGATGAAGTTGGAGGCAGACACATCCTTGTGTATTTGAGTATGAGAGCTCTCGTCTTGACATTTGGCCTGAAGCAGTTTTACTGTTAAAAACCTTCTTGCAATGCTTTTTTTTTTAGCTTTGCTAGAAGCATAGTCATAGTTTAGTAGTCATAGTCTACTCCTCCTAACTTCTTTAGACAGTTATTTATGTTTTGGAAATTATTTTAATGCACATATTACACATAGAATAAATCTGGCAAAGCAACTTACACATTCTGTAATGTGAATAATACCTTATGGCCATCAAATCTTAATACGTGCCAATAGACCAAAATTCCTGATCCTTTTTACTTAACCGTGTAAATAAACTTTTCCGTTGAGTGCCTCCTTCCCGGCTGAGGAGGGACTTTATTTTTTCCACCAAAGTTCAGTTTATTTTGAGCCATGACATCTGAAGCGACTCCCGAACCATTTGCCTGGAGTCCTCAGAAGAAACAAAAAAGAGAGTGAAAGAGTGTGCAGTGTTTTCTTTCCCTCTGGTTTGTTTTCCAGTCTCCTTTCAAAACGAACTGGGGTTTGGAGTTGGCTGCTTCACACATGGTGTGGTGGCAGGGACACAGAGAGAGAGAGAGAGAGAGAGAGAGAGAGAGGGGGAGCACATGGGAGAGAAATGAAAAAAATAAGAATAATGTAATGTCCTAAACATGAACTGCCATTGTTAGATTTCCTGCCTGTCTACTAACAGCTGGTCTCCAAAACTGCCATGATGACCACATTGAATATTGGCACATTAGTAAAGCGTGTATGTGACGGAAAGACAGATTTGACATTAACGATGCCTTGGTTGGACACTTGGCATCCTGCAGCCTCAGCAGTTTATAAATGTACTGCAATGTTTGTTCACTAATACTTTATACGAATTGGTCAGTTTGTTTTTAAAGGGCCTCATTTGTATGAGGGGATTCATGTCAGCCATTAGAGTTTCCTAGAATAGACTAATGTGTTCATTAACTTCATCAATTAGGAATTTGCTTTCATTTGAATTCTTAAAATCATAACAATCACTAATTGTCTATTAAACCACCAGTTCAAGGTAGTAGTATCATGAGGTTTTAGGCCACCGACAATTTGCAACATAGGATAATGAACACTTTATTGTCAATGTATTCACATAAATCTTTGCAAACATTCCCTTGTTAATGCTAATACCGTGATTCATTTGGGAGGATTCTGATAATTAATGACGATCTTTGTCTCCAAACAGCGTCTCACAGCTGTTGTTCAACAGCAGAACGTCTGACATACCGTTTACTGGAACACTAAAACTGTCAACGACAGTCTTCCGACAAAATCTACGATCGTATGGGGCAACAATGCTTTTGCGAAATTCACCCCGTGTGTTATAGTTTCGGGGTTTTAAATTGTGATGTGCGTCTGTGAGCTTCTTGTTTAATGCTCTCTTGGCCGTGTCTTGCCGTTAAACTAGGGTTATGCAGCTTTACTAAATGGATGGATGGATAAATGGATGGAGGGAGGGGTGAGTTTGACAATGCATAACACCACTTTACCCTCCTGTAGCGATATAATGCTGAAACATTTTCTCATAACTCCACAGCGCGGACGCTTCAGTGGTTCTGGTTGAGGGTAGCCCATATGGGACGATCAGTGAAGAGGAACCAAGACTCAATAAACACGCCATTGGGGAGGGAGGGAGTTCAAGGGTGCGCTTGTCATGATGGAGGCTACAGTGAGCGCTCCAGTGGCTGCTGGGGTTTTGATGCTGTAATGTGAAACGGCTGGGGGAAGAGGACTACAATTCCCCTCTTTGTCTGGTCTCCGCCCCAGCGTCACCCCTCTCTCCTCTCCTCAGCGGACCCTCACCGTAGCCAAAGTCTTCATCTCCCTCTCTGTCCATCTCCCGATGTCTGCCACCCATCACGATGCCTTGATCACTCGCGCTCCGTCTAGCGTTACCGTTTTTCGCTTCATATCTTTCTTTGTTTTTAGCTGTTTTCTCGCTGTCTGCTGTTTTATCTGCACATTTCATCTGACTGAACCATTTCAATCGTCACCATGTTCCTTGCTCTGTCAGTTCATAAGTAAAATAAAACACCAGAATAATACGCAGTGATTCTGCTTTCTCATCTTCTCCCCTCCTCTTTCCTCAGTCTCCCGTAGTATCTGTGGGCTTCGCCAAGTTTCATCCTAACCTGGTTGTGGGGGGGACTTACTCGGGACAAATCGTCCTGTGGGACAACCGCAGTCACCGTCGGACCCCCGTGCAGAGGACTCCTCTGTCTGCTGCTGCTCACACTGTAAGACATACAGTCCAGCACAACACACTGTCAATCAAAACACTGGAGGAGTGAGGCACAGCTGATCTTTTCCATTTTTGACCCATTTAGAAAAAACAAAACATCTGTGCCTTAGTTTACACGCTGTGTTTTTGTTTCATTGCTGAAATGATTTGATGATTTGTTGATTGAGAGAAAATTATCACATTTTTTAATCAGTTAATCAATTAATTAGTTTATGAAGCGAAAATGCCAATTATTTTGCTAGCTCCAGTTTCCCTTGTTACATATGATTACAAGTTCAATATCTCTCTGGATATTGTTGATTATGTTGTTTTTTGGACTGTTGGTTTGACAAAATAAGCAATTTTAAGACGTCACCACTGGCCCTGTCAAATTTTGATGAAGAAAATAATGATGAAAAAGTTTCAGTCAATAACGAAAAAAAAAGGTTTCTTGCGGACCAGGTGAAATAAGCTCTGACCTAAACAAAAAGCTCTCTGTTGTGTTTTAATTAGTTACATAAAACAATAATGAAAATGTTTTAGTAGGAACATTATTTTAAAATGCGTCACATTAACACCCTGATGTATATTTATGTATGTTCACATTACTGCAGCTTTACATTTTACACGATAACACTGCAGCAGACACTGATTATTTTCACATTAGAAACACGTGCACACACACACACACACACACACACACACACACTTGACTTGTGCAGTCAAATTCTAGACATAACGAAAAGGACAGCACAGTTTAGAAGCTCATGAACTCACTGACCCTCGTCAATTACTGACCAAGCAATATCTTAAGATCTGAGGCCGTTTATAATCAAGGCTACAGAAGGCATGTCGACACACTCGCACACACAAACACACATGCAAACACATCACCCTTGCTGGAGGTTTAAACTCCAAAATGTGAGGCCTTCGCTCCCGTCCTCTTCAGTCCAGCCAGCTAGCATGGTGCTGATTGCTGAATGGATTCTTTGTGCTGCCCACTACACAAATCAATTACTGCCCAGTAATGACATAATGGTTTCACACACTCCTGTCGTAAGGAACGACTGCACACTGGCATGTGAGCATGCTGCGTCTGTACAAAGTATCTCATGTGTTTAAGGGTAAAATTACATTATCATTTCAGGCTCATGGTTAAAAATCTAATATCATTAATATTAGCATATCAAATTATTTTAAATATGTTGCGTACCTGACAAATTACTGGAGTTAGGAATGATCCAAATATGAAATCACAAATGTGCTGAAATATTGAATGCTGCTAATCAATGAGACTGATAAGAATTTGTGATTGTGATCATAATATGCAGCAGAATAACTAACATTGTAGTGGGGGTTGTAGTTACCATGTTACAGTTGAGCTAAGTTATGAGATACTGAAAGCATGGGGCATTACCTGTTTTGCATATTTTGCAAGTGTGCATCCCCACCCATCTCATTTATGTGCCCTGTGTGTCTTTATCTGTGTGTGTGTGTGTGTGTGTGTGTGTGTGTGTGTGTGTGTGTGTGTGTGTGTGTGTGTGTGTGTGTGTAGCACCCAGTGTACTGCGTGAACGTGGTCGGCACACAGAATGCCAACAACCTGATCACTGTGTCTACAGACGGCAGGATGTGCTCCTGGAGTCTGGACATGCTTTCCCAGCCACAGGTACACAACACACTCATCACCTAACACGCTGAACTGATTTCAGTTTTAGTGTTCAAGCATCTGGTATTCCACATGTATTTTATATAACTGTTGATGAATGTGTATTTACATGTTTATGTCTTTGAATGTTTATATAGGCTCACATTACTTCTTCCTCCTGTGTGTGTGTGTGTGTGTGTGTGTGTGTGTGTGTGTATGTGTGTATGTGTGTGTGTGTGTGTGTGTGTGTGTGTGTTGTAATGTAGGAGACCATGGAACTGGTGTACAACAAATCCAAACCCGTGGCGGTGACAGGCATGGCTTTTCCCACGGGAGACGTTAACAACTATGTGGTTGGGAGTGAGGAGGGCACTGTGTACACTGCATCCAGACATGGCAGGTTGGTGGACACACACACACACGGAGAAAACATCACAGGCCATTCTTTGCTGGATCACTCACGTATGTTTGGACCGGTGTTTTACATCTTAATTTGTTTGCTTTGATAATCGAGAATTACAACATCAGAATTACAAGTCATATTAGAATTATAAAAAAAAATGAACTGGTGACTTTCCCTTCAATTTATGAATTGTTTCATTTTTCATCAAAAACTGACAGAAACCCCTTCACTACTTTGTATTTAATCAAGTTAAGACCATTAAAACACTGCAAATCTGAATATCGGGGTTATGAACGTCTCATCTTTGTCTTCACTCCGCAGCAAGGCGGGTATCTGTGAGATGTTCGAGGGCCACCAGGGGCCGGTGACGGGCGTCAGCTGCCACAGCGCAGTGGGCACCGTCGACTTTTCCCACCTCTTCATCACATCCTCCTTCGACTGGACCGTCAAACTGTGGAGCACCAAGGTATGGAGTGTGTGTGTTTGTGTGTGCAAGAGAGGAAGAGAGAGAGAGAGGATGTTGATGGTGGACTCTTGTGGAGGGAAAATATGTGTGAGAGAAATTTAAGAGCGACAATAAATTAGTGAGTGAGGGGGGAAACCTGAGTACTATAGGTGAGCAACTGTCTGTTCATTAGAGTGTTAGACAAAGCGTTTATGATATTGATACTGATTATTTTTACGTGAATTTGGCTCGACAGGCAGTTTCCTCTGAATCTGTGCGCTGCCTTCAGTAAGATCTACAATGCTGTAGATTTATAGATGTCACAGAACAGGTGAACAGTCAGTACTGCAGAAGTAGGCTGGATGTCTTCACAACATCAGTGGAAGGTAAACGCCTGTGAGGTCTAACAGAGAGCAAAACATAGGGCTGGACGATAATTCAATTTATCATCTTTCAGTGGAATCATATCGTGATGAAGCCGTACATCAAGATATTGTGATACACTTATGTCAGAAAATGTAATTATTCTGCACTAAAAATCTTAATAAAATGAGAAAATACTTTTAATTTGTCAAGTATTTAATTCACACAAGAGTGTACAAAACCATGTAGTTGTTTCATATGGAAGATTTGATTTTTGAATAACCAGAAAACAAGCTATATCATGACATATACCTTTATCAAGAAATTAATTGATGTACATATATCGTGATATACATCATGTTGTCCTCTTGTTTCAAAATCACAACCTCATTCACTTTATTTACTAGCAGCTTTTGATTATTGTTTATAAGAATTACCCACAGAGCTCATTCAGAATAGTAGGTGAATCAGATCAGCTCCTCACATCGGGCGGTCTGCACAGATCTCAAACATTGTGCACCTCAGGGAGTTAAATTCCCTGAGGTGCACTCAGTGAGTTCAACACAGACACACTCTAAAGGTAGACGCTCCTCCTCTCGCTGGTGTTTGAGTGACCTCGTCCACTCAGGGCATTTGTTCTCCTTTCAAACCGCTGTGATGAATGCCATTTGGCAGAAGTTCAGCGGCGGAAAGAAAAAACTGTTTTTGACTGTTTCTGTCAAAATGAGTGTTGGAGAACAGAAAACCTAGCTAATAGATTCAAGGACACTTTTGTGACGATGCTGACATACAGGGGAGTGCACACAGGTACATTTGACATACTGCACAAGAGAAGAAATTCAAGATTATAAACTGAGATTATTCATCGTTAAATGAAGAATCTGTGAGAAGAAAAAAGAAGAAAGTGGAATATTGAAGAAGGTAGGAAGTTAAGAATGGAGTTTGTCTTATGTGGAGAGGACAAAAGGTAACGGGATAGCAAGATCCAATATCACAACTTTGTACAGGGGATGTAGACACACAGAAAGAAGGAAGGAAGGAAAGGAAATAGTGAAAGAGAGGAAAATAGATAGAAGAGTCAGTGGGAGAGAGTGAGGGGAAAAGTGCCAGGAGGCATTTTAAAGACCAAAAAAAAATGGCGGTTAATAATGGAGGTGATGCTAATGTTGAAGGACAGAGGGATCAACATGAGCAGGGCGTCAAACAGCAAACACAGCCAAAAATCAAAGAGAGACCTGTTCAACGTGAGGAAAATACATAATGCATATTGCATAATACCTTCAGCTTTATGCGAGATCCGGTTACAGCTTTCATACTTGGCTGTGACAGGCAGTAAAGCACTCTGATGAGTTTTAGCTCATGTTTGCATGCAGCTATAGTCCATAAGTCTTGTGCGACGGGTCCCGTGACACATATTAAAACATTTCTGCGGATTTTCATCAGAAGAGTGTGTTATTTTTCAGGATTTGGGAATTCCCTTTCCTTTGAGGGGCACCGCAGGAATGTGCGTCTGTCTCTTATCCCACATAACCGATATTTGTGTGTGGGCAGGCGGAATACCTGACTGTGTGTGTATATGAGTGTGTGTGTGTGTGTGTGTGTGTGCACAAATATATACACACCACACATGCCTCACATGGACTTTAGGCAAGCTGCCTTTGCTTACCTAAAATCCCCCTGAGGTTTGCCTTCAACCCAACTGTTGCAACACACAGACACGTATATTTGCAGTGAATTCTCTTTGCATTCACGTTTGCCCTCACAGTTCAAAAAGGCCGTCGCACAGAAGTATGCCGATGTTTTCACACTCGGCGGTGCAAATATTGTGGTTAGTGAAAACATTTTGAGTCGGTCAGAGTGCGAAGACGTCGCGACAGCTCGGAGTGGGTTTATGATTGTGCATAACTTGAACACTCTTGCTCTCTCGACCCCAAAACCAGCATCTACTAAGTGATTGGATGGAGCATAATCGTTCTCTCTAAAGAAGTTAATTAAAGGCCTACGTCACAGTCAGGTCATGTGATTGTGAACGAGTGTGTTTGTGCTGGAAATGAAACCGTACTCTTGATCTTCAGCTAAAGATGTTGTCGTCTTTTACAGCACCGTTTGTGAAACATTTTCTAATTTAAGGACAGCATCTCAGTGCCCTCAGTGTGTGGTTATGAAATCTGGTGTGAAGATTTTGATCTAGTGTGATATTTGCGATGCAGCCAGGATGGAAGCAGTGAAATTATATGACTCTGGCTGCAGAGATGGTTTGGATCCCTCTGAAAGCCTGATATGCTCAGTGACATTTTTAATGTCAGACAGTAAATGCTTAAGTGTTGGTTGTAGGCCTAAAAAGTCATTTATAGGTTGTATACTTTATTTGGGATTTTATTAGATTTTTATGGCAAGATCAGAAGCTGACGCATATTTTAGCATCAATATCTCAAGTATTAAATGCTTAGCTGAACTTGCATCTCTCCATTTCAACACGTGGCATTGCACTGTGATGTTAACTATCAGTCCTCAGTGTTTCAGTAATGGTTTTCTAGTTCAAACGTGCCAGAAGCTCCCCAGCTTCTCCGCACAGGAAAGATAATGACAACCAGTTACATCACGAGCGGCGCCACAAGGATTAAGCTTGATTTTAAGATTAGTTTTAAGCTTCTGTTGCTGCAGATTATTTACCTAAATCACCTTATTTAAGATAGGTAGAATGCGGACATTTTACAGTAAAATAGTAGTTTACATACAACAGGACTTTTTTCGTCTCTTTTCTAATGTGATGTCATTTTGTCAGCTATTTTTTTAAATCTTAGTCCTGTGTCAAATATCCTTGTTCGTTTATCATATTTAGTCAAACTTATCCAGTTTTTTTAGTCAAGGTTTAGTTGACTAACAGTTTGGGCATTTTAGCCTTAAACAAGAAAACCACAACTATTTTAGTATAGTTTTACTCAATAAAAACTGTTGAATATCACCTGTTTGTTCTTCTCAAGCCCAGTTATTGTCTTTTAACTTAAGTAAGTTAGTCCTTCTGAGTGCTCACAGTAAGTGTTTAATGACTTCTGTGCTGCCTGGTCATCATCTCGTCTTGATTATGGAAATAGTTTTCGTAAACAAAATTAACAGGGATTAAGAGGCATTATTCAGCCGGCAGATTATCACAATAAAATTACATTTGAAATACATTTTGGTAATGTGAAATAAAAGAGTTAAAAGAGTTTGGCTACAAAGTAAAAAGGGGACACAAACTAAAACAAGATAGAGAACATAAACAGGAATCGCTCAGCTGATCGAATGCTGAAGCTGTGAGATGGAGAAAACCTGACCTCCGCTGTCACCCCGCGGCTGGAAAACAGGTTCAATCGAGGCTTGAAATTGGCTCAGCTCTGTTTGTTTGTGTGTGTGTGTGTGTGTGTGTGTGTGTGTGTGTGTGTGTGTGTATGTGTGTGTGTGTTTGAGTGTGCACTGCTGTCCGTCTGCAGGTCTCACAACTCATAACCTTTCA
Source organism: Cebidichthys violaceus (assembly GCF_023349555.1). Classification (NCBI taxonomy): domain Eukaryota; kingdom Metazoa; phylum Chordata; class Actinopteri; order Perciformes; family Stichaeidae; genus Cebidichthys; species Cebidichthys violaceus. The sequence continues at coordinate 8,932,612 of NW_027176329.1, read as the reverse complement.
GAACAACTGTGGAGTTGAAGAGTAAAGGTGATGAAGAGAAAGAGAAGGAATATGAGGGCGAGAGAGAGAGAGAGAGAGAGAGAGAGAGAGAGAGAGAGAGAGAGACACACTACATTCCTTCATTTGCTCTTCCAGCCAACCTGTCTCCTCTCTTCCAGCCCTCCCTCTCTACCTGTCAGGAATGCAGTTTGTGAGCCTCTGGAATCCTAACAGCCGCTCTGAGAGATGGGCGCACACACACACACACACACGCTCATATTTGTATTATTCCCACACACATTTGATTTATCCTACATCTTTAATTGCAGCACAACAGTAGCCTTCAGGCATTAGCTGCGCTCAAAAGTCAGTGTGACTCAAGTTCAAAGTTTCGAGAAGAAAACAAATCCCATACACAATAAGGGTGGTGGTGCAAAAGCTTTATTTCTATGATAGTGTGCACGCTAATTTAGTACACTTCAAAAGACCTTTACTCCCTAATGTCTGACCATAACCTAAAATGTCTAAAGAATTAGTCAGTGAAATAATTTAACCTACTTCCAAGGATTTGTTTTTGCCATCCTGCTCCATAACTTTAAATATACACCGATAAACATCATCAGATGTTAGCTCATCACAGATATCCGTGTGTATTTTGGTCGATAACTAACTAGAAACTGCAAAAAAGTAATGCTGACGATGTGTTTTAGACAATTTAGAAAGAGTGTCCACTTTAAAAAGGTTTGTCCACCAGAGAGCACTGACAAGTTTTGTTTTTTTTCAGTACATTTCTTGGAAATAATTCTTAAATAACTTTTGCGAAAAGTTGGATGAGCTTGTCCACCGCTCCTTTTCCTCCAATTTCCATCTCTTCCCATATCTCTCTCTCTCTCTCTCTCTCTCTCTCTCACACTCAGACAGCTGTTGTGTTGAGGTTACAGTACACCTTGTGGAGGGGCCCTCCCTTTCATCTCTCCCAGCGGTTTTATGGTGCTGTGTGAATGTGCTAGGCTTTTTAATTAGGCTCTGCACCCAGACAGGCCCCAAGGCTGAGGCAGCGCCACTCTGTCTGAAGCTCACTCACTCCCTCTCTCTATTTTCTCTCTTTCTCCGTCTGTCTCTCTTTTCTTTCCATCTCCATTGTGTCATCTTCTGTAAATCCCTAACGCTCTTTCTTTTTCTCCACACTGCATGCTTTTGCACACCATACGCACTTCCACAGATAACCTCTTTTTCTCTCTCTTTCAGCACAACAAGCCTCTGTACTCATTTGAGGACAACGCTGACTATGTGTATGACGTCATGTGGTCGCCCGTACACCCTGCGATCTTCGCCGCCGTGGATGGCATGGGCCGCTTAGACCTGTGGAACCTCAACAACGACACTGAGGTATTTGTGTGTATATGGTGTGTGTGTGTGTGTGTGTGTGTGTGCATTGCTGGGTGAATATAGGTTATTATGGGTGTGTTTTCTGTGTCATCTCTTTGTGTGTTGATGCATGTGTGTGTGTGTGTGTGTGTGTGTGTGTGTGTGTGTGTGTGTGTGTGTGTGTGTGTGTGTGTGTGTGAGTGTTTGGTGTCCTCAGGGCCTGTTGCTGGGCCTCTGCCCGAACCGCACAACCAAACACCCAAGCCTTTCCCCTCCCATCACCCCATCACCCCCCAACCACCACCACCATCCCCTCCACATCCCTCCCTACACACACACACACACACACACACACACACACACACACACACACACACACACGATTCAAGATTCCCCTGTGGGCGTTTCCCACAGCCCTCACTTTAAATCAAACTGGGTGACAGTTCCTCATCCCAGCTCCCACCCAGACGTTCCGCTAACATTCCTGTAACCTCTGTCCAACGTTCAGGCAACCTCAGGACCCCACCATCTCGTCTCATCTGCCTCCCACACTCAGTTCCATCAGTGAAGTACACAGATGTGCAAGAGACCACGAGTAGAGAGTCACAGCCCTCAGTCACCATGCTGGAGATGGAAATAATAAAAGGAGAAAGTTGAGGCCATGGGTTGAGTTCCTCAGTGCTGTGGGGCAAGGTTTATTTTCAGAAGAGAGCCTTTGAGGCCAGTAAAGGATATGTTGTCCTATTATTCAGGTTAATCTCCCAAAATGTTTAACTATCCATTTAAGGAAGAAAAAGCTGCATTATAGTGAAAATATATCTTAAGCCATGAGTCTAAAAAACATACCTTATTCCAACTCTGATACGAGAGTGGGAACCAAACCTTTGATCACTCAGGTAAAAGTTGGGATGAAAGGGTCCTCCATTTTCCTTTTCTCTTGGTTTCCATGGAAACAACACCCACAGTGCCTTCAACCTTAATACAAGTCTGCATCTCTACAGATGCTCTCCTCCCTCTCTCTCATAATGCCCTTTCACTCTTCTTCTCATTTTCTTACAACCCTTGCGTAATGTCCACATCTAAAATTCACTTCATGCTACATCTCAGTAATCTCTCTCCTCTCTTGCTCCACTCTCCTCCACTGATCCCATCACTAGCATTCAGTCTTCCCTCTGCAGCAGAGATGCCAATTTTCCCATGGTTCCCTCAACAGCGGCCTTTTCACAGAAGGACGAGTTCATTATCAACGGCCAACTTGGCTAACAATGTGCTTTATGAGAAACTTTTCTCAGACACACACAAGCGGATGTACCAAACACATGCACACGTATTCACTCATACGCAGTCAGTCTAATAGAAACAGACTGCCATTGTTGCAGCATATTAAAAACACACATAACGACACTAACGGAGCAGCACAGCGCCTGGTTCTCATTTCCAGCACACGTACACAGACATATACAGCCAATTTAAAGCGCTCAGTTCAGATCCACTCGGGCGGAGCGGTGGAAGCTAGCAGGCTAATGGCAGTCAGTCTGTGGTTAGCGCTGCTTTAAATACTCAGAAGCTCGGTGTGTGAGGCGACATGATGCCAAGTCCTCTGTCTCCACTGGTGACATGTGTCAGACTCGCCTGCCACATGTCAGGAACAGTTTATGGAAACGCTGCAGATGGTTTTAGGATTTTTGAAGGTGCAACATGAGCGCCGCTGTTTACTTAAAAGAGCAACAGCTCACCCACAACAACAAATATTGGTGCAGTTATTGTAGTATACAGTAAACAGCTCTGTGTTTGTTGATATTTAAATGAGAAGTTGTAAATTTGACAGCTAAGTTAGTCTAACCTCTCTCATGCTACGCTATGAATTTTTTCAAAATACTATGACTTTATAATTGCTTTCTTCAAAATAATATAGTACAGTATGTCGAAAAAAGTAATTATGAAGTCATAGTATAGTAACTAAACTTTGACTTTTTATGATTTTTTTCAACACACTATGTGACTTTTTTTGAAAAACTATACTTTGATTTTTTTAATTCTTTTTTGACATAATGTACTAGGACATTTTAATTACTTTATTCAACATACTATGCTATTACTTTTTTCAAAGTACTATGCTATTATGCTATACTATTACAGACCTTTTTGGACATACTATACTATAACTTTTTTATTAAATGTTTTCAACATACTATTCAATTACTTTTTTTGACATACCACACTTTGACTTTTTTATAACATTTTTGTCATACTATACTATGGCCTTTTATTACTTTTTTCAACAACTGTATTATGATTTTTTAATGACTTTTTTACATTCTGTACATTGACTTTTTAACATACTTTACCATGACTTTTCAACATACTATCATAGTATGTTTTTTGACATGCTATACGATGACTTTTTAATCACATTTTCAACATGCTATACAATTACTTTTATGTTTTGACTTTTTGTTATGTACTAGCCCATGACTTATTTCAACATATTTCAACAATTACTTTTTTTCGACAAGCTACACTGACTTTTTTCGACATATACTATACTATGACTTTTTTGTGACTTTTTTCAAAATACTATCAATTACTTTTTTCGACGCGCTGTCACTTTTTCAAAAACTGAAGTTTGTACAAATTCAAACTAACAGCAAAAATGTATTTTGATTGAATTCATTTGAATGCAACCCAAGTCACTTCAGAACACGCTGGGGATATTATAAATCTCGTCTGGCCCGGGAAGAGCTGGAAAGCGTTGCAGGTGAGAGGGTCACTGGAAAATACCCTCCTAAGCCTGCTGTCCCCACAACCCGGCCCCGGATAGGAGGAAAAAATGGATGGATGGATTAATTGGTAAACTATGACTTGTTTTTAACATGCTATACTATTACTTTTTTTTTCATACTCTAGTATACTATGTTTTTTTTTATGACTTTCTTCAACATACTCTGCGATGGCATTTTTTTGACACGCTAAACTATGATTTTTTTTAGATGCTATGACTTATTAATTACTTTTTTGACATACTATACTATTTTATGAAATGTTGTATAGTAAACTATACTATATAACAATATGCCTCACTGAACATGGTATGAGATTGGATGAATGTGTGATAATACATGAAGATTTTCTGTATTGGTTCTGCATGTTGCTATGTGTATGTGGCTGTGAAAACAAACGCATCCATCTAGGACAAATAAATCAAAGTCTACTATGATATGGCTTTTTCTGAAGTTTTTATGACATTATGAAAAGACATTATCATGACATACTACACAATGACTTTTTTAATAGCATACTATACTACGACTTTTTCATGACATGCTAAACTGAGACCGTTTTATTAAATTTTTTGACATACTCTGACTGTTATTTAATGACATTTTCATGACATACTATACTATAACTTTGTAATAACTTTTTTCAACATACTATACTTTGAATTTGAATGGACTTTTTCGACATGCTATACTATGAATCTTTATAATATATAATTTTATGACTTTTTTCAACATGCTATACTATGACTATACTATGGCCCTTTGACCGGATAAGAGGGCCCGTTAGTGGGAACACAGCCACCACAACGGGCCGCCCAGGATAGCCTGGGGGAAAATGCATGCATGACGCCTGGTGACGTCTGTACTTCGTGGGCCACAATGTCGATGTGTGAAGGTGGCATGGTAGCCTCCTTCCATCAGTGTGAATGGGTGAATGATGACAAGTAGTGTTAAAGTGTATGACTTTTTATGATATACCATTTTATGACTTTTTTCGACATGCTATACTATGACTTTTTTATGACTTTTTTCAACATGCTATACTGTAACTTTTTTATGACTTTTTTTGACCGTCCCATGACCTTTTTGAACATGCTTTACTCCGACTTTTTCGACATACTACACTTTGACTTATTTTGACATTTTTCAACATACAATTCAATGTCTTTTTTTTAGACATACTATACCATGACATTTTGAAGACTTTTTTCAAACATGCTACAGCCACTGTGGGTAAGTGGAGAGTAGGATCGTCCTTCAATCAAAGGATCGCAGGTTTGATCCCCGACTCAGCTAGTAGCATGTAGATGGGTGATGATGACAAGTAGTGTTAAAGTGCTCTGAGGTGCTTTATATACACTCCATTCGTTGTGACTACTATAACTTTTTAAACGTACTATACTATGACTTTTTATGACTTTTTTCAACATGCCATACTATGACTTTTTACAACATATTATAGTATAACAATTTAATGACATTGTTTAATAATTCACTGTGGCTTAGTGGAGAGCAGGGTCGTTTGTCAATCAGAGGATCGGCGGTTCGATCCCTGGGTCCGCTAGTTGCATGTTGATGTCAGTGTTAAAGTGCTGTGAGTGGTCGGAAAGACTAGAAAAGCGCTATAAATAAAGTCTGGTTACCATTTGTTGTGACTACTATGACTTTTTTATGAAATTATTTTCAACATGCTATGGCTTTTTTAAACGTACTATACTATGATTTTTGTGACTTTTTTAGACAAACTATACTGTGACTTTTTATGACTTTTCAAAATACTATCACAGTACGTATTTTGACATACTATACTATGACTTTTATGACATTTATTTCAACATGCTATACTTTTTTATGACTTTTTTCAGCATACTATCCCATGCTTTTTTTCAGCATACTATTACTTTTTGTGACTTTTTTATGACATTTTTCAACATGCTATACAATACTTTTTTCTAAATACTATCACAGTACTTATTTTGACATACTATACTTTGTAATACTATTTTCAACAAATTATTCTATGACTTGTTTTGTCGTACTATAATTTGATTTTTTTATGACTTTTTTCAACATATCGACAGACATTTTTGACATGCTATCCTGTGTCTTTAATTACCTTTTTCAACATACTACTACATTTTTCATCATACTATGACTTTTTTTAGGACTTTTTTCAAAATACTATCACATTACGTATTTTGACATGCTATACTATGAATTTTTATGCCATTTTATAACATACCATAGTATAACTTTTTAATGACATTTTTTAATAATTCACTGTGGCTTAGCCTTTTTTTTTTTTTACTTTTTTCAACATGCTATACTATGAATTTTTATGACTTTTTATAACATACAATTTTATGACTTTTTTTGACAAACTATCCCATGGCTTTTTTCAACATGCTATACTATGACATTTTTAAAAGTCATAAAATGGTATATTTTAAAAATATAAAAATACGAACTATTATAGTGTTTTGAAAAAAGTCTTAAAAAAGTCATAGTATAGCATGTCAGAAATAGTCGCAGAAATGTCATGGAAGAAATAGTATAGCATATGGAAAAAAAGTCATGGGATGGTTATGGAAGTTAGGGGAAGTCGTAGTATAGTATATTGAAAAACTATAACTTTAATACCATGAATTTCTTTCTTACATTTTAATTATATACATATTTTATTTATGACTTTTTTCATGACTTTTTTAGGACATACTGTACTTTTACTTTTTCCTGACTATGGCTTTTTTTAAGCTTTTTTTTGTTGTGGTCTTTTTATGACATACTATAATAGGACTTTTTTAGGACTTTTTTCATGGCATAAAACATTACTTTTAAATTACAATTTTTTTAGCTACTTTACTATAGCTTTAAGTAGGATTTTGTATGACATTTGGATTTAAGGATGATCTAATCAGATTTTCGGGGTCAACGTTCACTGTGACCTCACAATTTACACAAATGTCTAACAGGATAAGATGGAGACTTGATAACGTGATGACATTTTGGACAGACATGGATGTAAACTGCAACTTGAGTGGTTGGCGGAGGCAATCAACCCATAATTCTACTTATTAATGTATTGTAGGGTTTTATGTTGCCTATTAGAATCTAGCATAGTATTTTGATTTATTTACAAAGTGCACTAATTTGCTGTAGTCCTCTCACTCCAAAACAGGATTGAGTTCTAATAGGTCTTACCCCATCCTTGTCTCTATATGTTGTTAATTATACATGCCAGTTCACATGTCAATACGTTTTCAGCACAATATTGATTTAAAAAAAGGTAACAATTGTTATTTGTCTAATTTATTCTCCAGGTACCGACTGCCAGTGTGACCATTGAGGGCGCTTCGGCCCTCAACAGGGTACGCTGGTCATCCGGGGGGAAGGAGGTGGCCGTGGGTGACTCAGAAGGCCGAGTTTGGATCTACGATATTGGAGAGGTAGTTAATAATTGTGTCATTTTAAAGTGGATGAATCACATAATACATTTGCTGTAAAGCAGAAACATACTGCATGTCTGTGAGCATGAATCTTTTGTGGTCCCCAGAAATGAGGACAGAGTGAGCGTTTCTCTTTTTCAGGTATCGTCTTAATCATTACAGAATAATAACTGACATTTTGAATAGTGATGCAAGGAAGTTTAATTTTGTGTCAATTTTGGCAGCTCTACATCCGGTGAGTCAGACTAGTTGCTGAGGTTACACAGGTTAGACGCAGCCCGCTGAGACCCCAGGTACTACAACAAAACCCTTTCCCACTGCAACTGAAAAAGATCCTGGCGGAAGTACTAGCTATGTATTCCATAAATACAAGACATATTACGTACCAGTCTAGGGGGAAGATGAGCAATTCACGATCGTTTTTTAATCCTTTCAAATCCTGCAATTCCCCATCTGTTGAATGACCAACTAAGTCTGACTCTTGTTTTCGCACGTGTTCACTGTACCTTTTAGTTTTTTTTTTGTTGTGCGGTCAATTATTTTTCTTTTTGCTGATCCTGCCCCAGTATCAGCCAAAACCACAAAATAAAAAAAATGTAATTATCCAAAGAAAAATCTCTTCCAGCCCAGCAACTTGGCAACATACCACTCAATGCAAAACTTACCGGTGAAAATGTCAGCATGGGCTCTTCTGGTCTGTGTGCTGTGAATCAGATTGTCTGATGTTGCGCTGAATTGTACCCAGTGACAAACATTAGGAATAACTATATAAAGATTGCCAATCTTAGCTAGTAACATCTCCGTCACTCCTGATTCTACCAAAATAAACGTGTGGTGGGAAGAACTGCTGAAAATAATAAAGGTGTGTATGTCATTTTAACTGAATCATGATTTTACAAATGTATAATTTTATTTCTATAGTTTTAAGAGGACATAATATTGTAGTCTTGTTGTGTTTCATGTATATTTGGTCCGCTAACTTCTACTATAAGAGTAGAAAAGAGTGCATTTGTTTAACAGTAAATCCTCCACAAGCACCACAACCATTCATTTTAGGTCTTTTAGTTCTGTATGTTTACCCAACTGTCAGAATTGCCATGAATGTATGTTTGATTTTTTTTCCCCTCCCTCTTTCGCGTCCCTGTAAAATGGCCTCCACATGACTTTGCCATCACCACAAGGCGGCCAACCACCCGCCTGTGCCTGTATGTTCTCTCATGTTTGAAGGGCTCTGGTTAGGATCCCCATGTGAGGTTGCGTTAGCCTAGCCGCTAGGCTAATTTTAGCATCTTTTTGTTGTGCGGTAAGATGGAGAGAGGCTCGGCTATGCTGGTGGCCTCCACGATGGGTAAATGGTAACGAAGAGCCATCAAAAAAGTGAGCAGGGTTGAAAGGTTTTATGATTCCAAAGAGGAGTGTGTATGTGGTGGTGGTGATGAGGGTTACTACTTCACTAGAAACTCCTATCAAATAGCTAAAACTAGGAACAGCATGTGAAAAAAAGAGATGCCAGCATGGGACCAACAGCAACCCTTGAGATGGTTCCAGGAAAGTAAAATACCAAATACTATTATTTCAGTATTATTTTACTCTATACATTCTAGTTGTAGTTCATGTATCAGCAGGGATTAGGACTGTTTTGATTTGTCCTTTACTGATCTGTATGGAAAGTCCAAAGTAGAAAACAAAAGTCCTTCAGATAGCTGCAATGAGAAAAAAAAACTAAACTCAGATCAGGGTTAGTGGCTTAATGTAGCTCCATGACATGACAATGTTTCGGACCTGCTGCTTTTTAAAGCCCGACAGCACTAGATCCCACATTGTTTCTTTGACACTTGAGCTTCTTGGAGTCTGTTAAAATATCGCTGCTAACGCTAACTGCACCATATACATAATGTTCCGGCGGAGCCCCCATGCTGTGGCCAGCCCAGCTCTGTGGGGGGTTGGGGGGTTCAAAATGGCTGCTTCCCTCCTCCTGGTTCCTGTTTAATTACAGCCTGGCCATCCAAAGCGGTTACAGGCAGCTTGGGTGGCAGCCGCAGCTTTTGTCCCACTCATTCTGACTCCCACCATGTAGGACTGGAGCTGAACACTTAAAGAACATTTAGTTTGACATCCTGTATTAGCCCTATGATCAGTGCAGCTAGCAGCAGACTGAAATATCAACTACTTGATGGATTGTTAGAATTTTTTTCACAGACATTCATTGTCCCCAGAGGATGAATCCAAAAGATTTTGATAATCTAACGTTTTCTCTCGCACAGGGGTTCTCAAATTTTTGATGACAATTTAGATAACCAGCATTTCATTGAGAGTTGCACAGGAAGTCTTACGATCTGTGATTGGTCCCATAATAGCGTTTATCATTAATATCCTTGAGCACTGAATCCACCTGTTTGCAGATCACTTAGTCCCCCGAGGTCCGCCAAAGTAAGAGTTGATACATTTTTCCCCAAACCCTTTTTTCCGCATCAACCATACAGCATTTAGTTTGATGGTGGCTCTTCCATCTCACTTCCACATTAAACTGCCTTTTTGTCAATCAAGACAGCTAACTTTAACTAACACCACTAGCATTGATGACAGAATGTAATTCCTGCGACACTCGTGAGGTGCCACTAGTTTCCATGCAACCATATTGTCATTCCTAACCTGACAGATGCTTGTTAGGGAGGGCGAAGTTTGACACAGTAGCCGAGTAGTGCATTAAATGTTGGCTTTTGAAAGTGAAAGCATTGAAAACAACGAGATTAAAATATAATGCACGCATTTCATGTCACTTTCGGGGGCCGCCATCGACTTTGAGAAACTATGCTGTAGCGTCTGGGTGAGGTTGGTTTCACAACAAGCCATGACAGTAGGAGTGTCTACACACCATACAGATGTGTCCACCCAGCGCTTAATGCCATGTTACCTGTGCTTCTTTGATGTTTCTTACAGCTGTCAGTGACTCACACTGATGACTGGGCTCGCTTCGCTCGTACCCTGATGGAGATTCGTGCTAACCGAGCCGACGGCGAGGAGGAGGGGCTTATGGAGCTGGCTTCATAGAACACCAAAGAGGAGGGAACTGGAGACCAGAGGGGTGTACTATGAAGCGAAATTAAAGGGTTTGCGACGTATGTTGAGCCTAAAGTCAGAGTTTTCAATGTCATGAACGTGGCTCTCTTTCAACCTGGCTAGATTGCCATGGTAATTTATGCTGACCATCTAATCTGATTATCTTGCAAGTTTCAGATTAAAACCAGCTATAAAAAGCGCCACCCTTTCACTATTCAACTCCTTTGGAAATGGTGGACCTTGGTGCCAGAACGGTACAAGTGTCTCGTAGTTGGGAGAGTTTAGAGTCCGAATAGATCCGCTGGCTTTTCCTAACGATGTTCTTCAAGAGCGATAAAGATTCTACGATATATATGCAAACTTGGTGAGCTTTATGTTAGTTTTGCCACCAAACATGCCGTGCAATTACACCAATGCGTAACCTATGAGCATTCAGTTGGTGATGCAGAAAATCTAAGCAAGAATACTGAATTCAACATACACAGGTTGTTCTCTCTGAACTACTGAATAGGTTTGTTGTATTCTCTGGCTTTTTGCCCACGCTGGCTATAAAAGAAGCTTTTCTATAAAATCCCAGATAGCATGCCTTAATAGTTCACTATTTTATTAATCATTATGATGTTCACTTGCACATAAGATGCAGTATAATTCCTTTATAGGATTCCCGAGGGTCATACGTGTAGTAGATTGCACATACCCATCACTGGAGCCTTAGGGGAACATGAGGGTGATTTTAAACAGAAGGTCCTTTCACGTCATCAATTGTGATCTTGCTCCTCTCATCTTTTGTGCCCATTTGCTCCAGGTAATATCAACTGTTAAAATTTTACACAGCATATCATCTATACACTAAAAGAACGATAAAGGCACAAAAAACTACATCCCACTTTGAATTATGTTTTTATGCTTGGTCCTGATTTCCTGCTGGTCCGTTTTACGCTGCGATCCATTATAACGACCTGTTCCTCTTGACTGAAGTAGGCGGCACGCTATTGATCCATTTTGTGCAGGAGACTCAAACGCTCGCAGAGCCTGATGAAGAAGACCTGGGTTAACAAAGACAGTTGATAACCATCAACGCGATGCCCATTATCTCTGATTGGACTTTTAGGTTTTGACGAGCCGCAAAGAAAGCCTGGCTATGTAGAAGTTGCTTCGTAGTACACCCATCTGGTGCGCTTGTATCGGTGTCACTGTAGCATGTGTGTCTCAATCAGTTTAGTTTTGTTTCACACATGTTGGTGTCTTGTCCAAACAAGGCCACATTTTTTTGTATTCTTGCATCTACTGTCCTGTAAATGCTTATAGCCTTATGAAGATATATGTACTGTGACGATGCTTTGCACTATCGTAAAAATAATGCAGGGTCCATAGACTAGTCATGTATTGTTTACAAAATGTCATGTTCACTTTATGTTGTGCTTCTTTTCTCTGTACTATGCCTGCATGCGACACATTCCTGAAATATTCCAGATTCATAAACATGGAGTCGTTATGGTGACCTTTCCACACATGGGGCTTTGTGGCTGCTTTATGTCCGTGTTTCAGGGTGGCAGAAACTGAATCAAGTGTGGTATTTGCACTTTGTCTTTTGTTCTGAACAAGAGAAACAACTGTATATTCTTTAATAAACAGTTAATTATCGAGAGAGATATTGTAATGCAGAGTGCTGGCTGTTAAACCTGCTATGTTTACTATTAAAGCATAGCTGATGAACTGTTGTCTTTCTTTTTGCTCGCAACGTTCAACTGGGAATGAAAATGAAAACTCCAGCATACATTAGGTTTACTAATAGAAGTTTCTCTTTACTCTTGGTACACATGCTGCTGCCATACGCACAGTAAGGCACGAATATTACACACCATATGTAACTCCTACGTTCTCTGTACTGTACACATTTAAATACTCAGTCGTGACACACTACAGGACTGCAGTCGGTGCCAGCTGTCTCTCAGATATTTACACATCTGCATACATTTAGACCTGAAACCAAACATCTTACAGTAAACAGTGTGTACATTCAGAATGTATCACTGTTCCTTTACATTCAAGTACTTTTTGGTCATATTCTTGTGGAAGCATTTGATCAAATGAGGACACTATTGAAAGAGCATCTCATGACCAAAATATCTGTATAGATATGAAAATATGTCTCTGGATTTCTCATATATACATAAGTGCCTCATTTATGATCAATTCATCTCTTTTTTTAGCCGGCTGTATGATCATGTGAGGAATGTGCTTTTGGTTACAAAGCAACAAAAGGAAGACACTGGAAAAAGCTGCAACTGTATGTAGTGTTTGATAATATATTCCAAAAAAAGCAAGCAGTTTAGGTATGTTTAAACTTTTCTGCCTGAGTGCATATACTGAACCAGCTGAACTGTATGAAAAAAAAACACACACATTATAATACAACTCTATACAATGTCAATCAATGGTGAAACAAATACTGCACGAGTTCTACAAAGAACCCATGCTAATCAGCTCACTAATCCATATGGTTGCATATAGACTACCGTGTACAGTACTATGATTAAAAGAAAAACATTATAAACAACTTTAAATAAGTTACTTATAATACTAAAATGACTTGGTGAAAAACATACAAGCCCCGTCTTTCTTTTACCCCCCTACCCGCGGAGGTTCAAGGGGGGTGCTCGCATCGGAGGGGGCCTCTGCTGCTGCTGTCGCCACCGAGTAGCGTGGGAGATGGAGACCAAACTTGCTCTCGATGCCAGCGAACGTGGCCACGGCCAACCTGAAGCCTCCGATGTGGTCGGGGTTGGGCGCCGGCAGGCTGATCCGAGACTTCGGGGTGGGCTCTGAGCCAGCCGGCTTTCTGTGGTGTGGAGAGAGGGAGAGAGAGAGAAAGACAGGAGGAGGAAGCCAGAGGCACAGTGAGAGAGTGTTGAATAACAGAGAAAAATGGAGAGAAAGGTGGGGTAAGCGTGGTAAGAGTTAAAGGGAAAACTGAACAACAAAAACACAGTGTAAGATGTTACATGAGCGTGCACAGACAGGAGTTTTATCATTATTAAATCATGAATTCATATCATATTCAACACTGTTCACCACAGACATAAACATCTTAATAGAAAATCAAAAGTGGAACAGCAGAACAAATCAAATCCCTCATTGATTTCTCGTTGCGCTTTGTGATTGGCTGCCAACAAAAACAGCGAGGGAGCCACATGTAAAAGTCATGAGCCATCCACTGACATGCATGCATGTGCAACACAGCTGTCCATAGAAAGAAGCACTTCTTAGTCATTTTTAGAGGTTCACCACCTCTCTTCCACACTCGACCTTTTTAACTTCAGAAAATGACTGAATTATTCCCAAGTGACCTATTTTGTGGAGGAAAATGAGCTTGTTGCAATCCCAGAAGTGGGGAAAGTACATGTGCAAGTCAAATGGGTGCTGCCTGTCCTGAACGCTATGCGGCAAAACACTCTTGAGTTTGAGAAAATTGTCACATACAGAGCTTTGACTGAGAGCTTCAGTCTGTGAGCTAATGTGCACGAACATTATTTTTGGTCTTGTGGAATTTCTTTTTCTGTGGTCGAGGAGGGAGGACACGCAGTAAGCGCAGCTACTGTATGTAGAAATTAACCCTATTGTTCTAGGAGTAGGTGGTCTTTGAAAATTGGATATATGTATATACGTTTTATATTGTTTCACTGGTAGATCAGGGGAAGTGGTGGTTGAGAGTTTTATAATGACAGTAACAACGTAGAAAAACAGGCAACTAAGTTAATAACTAGAGTGGGACTTACTGTCCTCCAAAGTCGATATAGAACCAGCGCTGCAGGAGTTCATAGGTCACCAGAGTCACTCCAAACTGAGGCGAGGATCTGCACACACGAGCTGCAGGAAAGAGTAGATATGTGTTCATTTGAATTCATATAGGCTAAAAAAACCTGTATATTCATATGGATTTATATAATCTAGCAAATATTTAATAATTATTCTTATTCTAACTATTTATCAAACAGCTGAAAGCTATAAGTATATAACGTCTAGTCACACATATACAAAATCAAAGGCAAATAAACATCAATTACACCATTATGTGTACTTCTATATACTTTCAAATGACATGTATATAAATGTATTGTTAATCTGCTACAAAAAATATTCATGTGATATGTTAAAATTATGTGAAAACAAAGCACTCATCTTTTACCATATCTTTTATTTGTGCTCAATTCCAGAACCTTTTTAGGAGAATATTAGTAGAAAATAAAAAATATAGAAGTCTTTCTCTAAGGCTGCATACAGCCCAACAAGCTCCACCAATGTATGTACCCTGACAGGTGAAAAGTACAGACGTACTTTCCTCACTGGATGTTGGCTGTAGAAAACTTTACCTCCAGCTCCTTTCCAGAAAGCCCGGGGCCCCTCTTCTCTGAGAATCTTCCAGAAACAGTCCACAAGGCCGCTGTAGGTGGTTTGACCGGCACGTGCCGCCACCTGTAGCCTGGTCTTGATCACGTCAGCTGGGGTCACAAGAGAGGCCGCCGGCATGCCTGTGGAGAAGAAGAGCTGTGTGGTCAAGTGAGGCTTTTTTTCAGTCGGATGTGTTTGATTCTAAATACAGACATTTTAAATCAGCCCCAAACAAACGAGATGATTTGTAGAAAGCAGCCATCAGTGGCCGAATGAAGTCTTGCATATCATCGTAACTGCATCTGATGAAGTGGTTTCAGCGTTCTTTGTTCCCTCTTTTAAAAACACGTCATCTTGGATCTTGACCATCTTGCAGTAAGTCTGCCCGCATACATGCACTATACACAAGTAGGGGCCAGTTTCTATCACTTCACCATCAACCAATCTATACCACCAGCTAGGCCATTATTTAATCTCTACCTTTTTTCTTTCTTTCCTCCCTCTCTTACTTTTCTTACAGCCGTTTGAAAGGGGCCAGACAATGGATAGTAATGAGAGCAATGCACACTGTGACCCGTGTGCCGGTGAAAGTGACTGGCTGACTGAAGGGAGTGACTGCAAAGCCCCCACTCCAGCCACTTCAGCCATGAATGGGCTCAATCATTGATGGCTCAGTCATTACCATCAACTGCCCTCTTGACGATTTATTCTGACTTCTTGGTTTTTGTAACGGCCAAACGAGCTATTCAGCAAGCCTAATCAACTCAGCATTAGGTAGCAGACTGGCACCCGGTGGAGACTGACCACCTGCACTGAGCTGAGGAGAGAGGAGAGAGGAGAGAGGAGAGAGGAGAGAGGAGAGAGGACCTTTTTAAAGAGATGTGGTGGAAATAAGTTAATGGAGACATAAAAAGTTCAGGAACATGGGATCTGATGCTGCGTTCCAGACAACTCGGAACTTGAACATTTAAGATCTTTTACTAAAAAAATTGCAATCATGCCCTCAAAGTCAGTTCCTACTTGTAAACTCGGGGAAAATCCATCTTCCCCAACTTCATGAAGAAGCAGTTGTCTGACGTCAAACAACAATAGCAGACCCCATCAACTAATTTGCCTGTACTTCATTAAAATAAGACATACTATAATAGAGCAAAACCTGTTCTGCATGTAAATTAAATTAAATTAAATATATAATGAAGTCTGTTACCTCTGCATTGTTTTTACTCCTGTTTCCTCTAAATATGCAAAGAGGCTCTACTGCTGAGAGATCAATTGTGTGTCTACTGGTCAAAGAAACAGTTTCTCACAGGCAGCCATGTTTTTTTTTACATTTTGGCATTGTGCTGCTCCTGGAAAGCAACATACGTTATATGTTAGAGCTGATGTAGAAACTCTGACCCTCAAAAGGCAAATATTTAAAAAATAGCAGATTTAAATTTGCAGAATAATGGCACAGTAGTATTTCATATAATACCAATCCTGCAATTATGCCTTTAACGCTGCTACAAAACAGAGAAAAGCAGAAAACACACTTAAGAAGTGACTCAAACAATTAATCGATTATCAAAATATTGCAGATTGATTTTCTGTCAATCATCTCAATAATGAATTGGCTGATTGTTTTTAACTTTAAATGACTAAAGAGTGAACAACATGGATAATGCTTACACCTTTATTACCAAAATTTCAGACACACACACACAGAATTAATGCGAGTTAGAGATGGCCAACACTGTGTTCTTCACAAACCGGAGTAATGCCTAGCTAAATAATGACGGGCAAACTGAGCGTGTAATTCAATTTCCTGTGCTGACTGTAAAACACTAATTGCCAGAATGCTGCAACCGCTGATAAATACATGTGAAAGAGGGAGGATAAATGTGTCGAAGTAACAAAAAAAATAAAGAAATCATGAGGCTCGTTTCAGCTCGCAGTCTGTGGGTCATGGCTGCCAGTCTTGTGGTGAGAATTCAGAGTAAAAATGGAGAAGGGAGGCAGGATTTATGATTTTTCCATGTTGTGCTGTGCTTCTGCGTCGAAAAGAAAGTGCTGCTGACACATCTCCTAGGATTCAAAACAAATATTAAGTCTTTTATGCAAATGTTCTAAAGCCTTTCAACTTGGCAGGGAAGTGCTGGTCTGTTGTTAGTGTTTACTTCAGGGATAAATCCAACAGTCAAACTCTGCTTTGGATCATATTTTCATTCAGACGACAAAGCTGTGAAGTCATCAGTGGATGTTGGTCTCCTTGGCCTCTTCGGCAACTGTTATGACAGCACTGTATGCATTCTTTAACATGCATATTGCATGTTTGCTGTGTATGTGCACGTCCAATATATTAGGATTGGAAAGCTTCCCTGTCGGCCTGGTTGGCAGGCATCTCAGGCGCTTCCCTTCTACAGAGCTCCAAAACCCCAGTCCCCAATCATTGAGCAGCGCTCTAATTAGCAGCTACCGCCATGGAGCCTGCGGTCAGAGGCTGCCTCGCTTCCAAACTCCGAGCTCTGCTACTGTTACTGCAGGCCCGTGGAGGCGAGATGAGAGAGAGAGACCTGCTCTCACACTTGGTTCAAAACTGGACCTGACCATAGAGTTTCATAAAGTTCAGTGCTCTATGCATTGCCTCAGGGGCCGACGCCTTTTGACTCACTATGAATACTCAATATGTTCACGGGACACGCCGCTGTTTTTCAAATTACGGCGCACTCATAAAGGCTAAACTTTTAATTTGCAACGCGAGATGGTTGATTATTGCACCTGGCAGCATGAGAGCCATTCATACCGAGAGTAATGTCCAGAGCTGTGTACAGTAATTCAGACATTAACAGACTTAATTACGGAGTTTGAGATTTTAGAGACCTTTTCTGATCCTAATGAAATTAAAGCTTTGAAGCTGTTACAATCTATATTAGCTATAGTATGTGAAAGAGGTGATGAACCCACAAAGAATTATCTTAATATTGTTTAAGGCCTACTTAAATGTCCATAGGGGCATGCCCATAACATAACAAAATAAATGATGTTTATTGGCTATATTCAGTCTCAAAAGTACCAGATGCAGTACACTACCAATTCATAATACAAACCGGTGAATATTCACTTTTACTATTTACATAGAAAAACAATTTTACAATTTTTCTGCTTTCATTTCTTTTTACTCGTGTGCACAATTCTTGTGTTGTTTTTTAATGTTAACTGGGAACTTTAAACTAACCTTTGCCTCAAAATTTGATACTACTCTTATTTTTCTGTTAAACTCTGAAGGCTGAAGTATTTTACCTGCCAGCGCTCCAGCAAACAGCATCTTGGCTGGCCCTATCCTTCCGTCCTCCTCACTGAGGTGAGCCTTGAGGTGGGCGTAGCAGGGGAAGTAGATGGCTGAGAAGGGGATGTCCCTCAGGAAACAGGCCTTGGAACCCTAGAGAAAGAGTCAGAATGAAAAGAATATGTTTTCGGTTATATTGTTGGGTTTAGAGTCAAACTCTCAGAAAGGGAAAACAAATACAAGCATAAACAGAAAGAAGAGCAGAGAAAGAGCGATGGGGCTCGGGGGATTCAAACCGTGACTTCTGGCTCTGGCCTCTAAAGATGGATTGTTTTTTTTCTATCCACAATATGTAAGTGTCTGTTTCCAAAACCAAATATTCAAGCATCAACTGATGTTACCACCAAATAACCTACTTCCAAAAGACTCCTGGAACTCTTATAGCAGAGTGAAATATCGACCACAACATGCCAAACAGATCATGTCTCTCCATATGCAAACAATCTGTGTCCTCAGCAGCAGGTGAGGGAGGCCGAACCAAAAGCAAACAGAAAAAAAAACAGAGTGGGGAAAAGCAGAGGAAGACAGACTGGCTGACGAAGATGACTCCTTGTCTGCCACAGTAAACAACACTACATCATCAAGCCTATTGAGTTCGCTGCTGTATTTAAGGACTGTTGGCTCGCTGCCACCTTCTTGATACAGCAACTACAGTCAACAGAAGACATTTAAAGAGCTGGGCAGGGTCTCCCTGTTTTGGACAGGCTTCATTTAACTCCTATGGGATAATCCTTTGGTCCCTACACAGACTCACACAAGCACACACACACACACACACACACACACACACACACACACACACACACACACACAAACAGAGAGAATTGGCAGATACCTGGGCTATCTCCTTCCCTCTCTTTCCTTTGGCACTTCTTGTTTGCCTGTCCGTCCTGTTGGCTGGCTGGGGGCCGAGCGGCTGCTGAAAGCTGTGAGATTCTATCGAGGCAGGACAGACGAGCAGCGTCACAGGGACTGGGACTAGAAGCCTTAATAGCAGAGTCATGGTGTTGGGTTGGGTAATGCACCGGCAGAGCGGCGGCTGAGATGGTGTGCATTGAATCTTTTTACACCAAGATTAAATTAAATGATTTAGTTGAGTAAGAACAAGCAACATGCCTCTGATGCACTCCTGCGCACAAAAACAACTTAAATACATTAGGTCCATGAATGTGAAACGTCTGGTTCGATATTCCTACACTGACAACTTTCCCCCAGTGATGAATGGTGGCGCTAGTGCGTTAGCCACCCTACCAGCCTGTAGCTCCACCAGCAGAGGGTGAGCGTCAGGATAATTACCCTGACAAAGGCAGCTCTGTGCCTGGGTGCAGCCCCTCCGGAGCCAGCCCGTCTGGGGTTTGCAGGCTGGAGCTCGTCTCCTCTCCGCCTCCCCTCCACCACCACCTCCACCTCACCACCTACACCGCCGCCAACACCGCTACTGCTTTCTCAATGTACTTTGTCTCCTCTCTATGCATGGACCAGGAGATGAACACAATGAAGTATGTGCACAAGCATGCACAGCTTTACACACACACACACTTATGGGTAACGCAGCATTGAGCAGACAGTTGAATGGAGACAGTAGCTATGAGGACGCACACACACACACACACACACACACACACACACACACACTTTCTACATAGTCATAAATTACAAGGCGTGAGTGCACAACTACACTTACACAGGAACAAGAGGCAGGTAGACAGAGACAAGAGGAGGCTCCACACTCTGTTACAGCCTTATTAAAAGAGTCAAAGGGTTTACATGGAAGTTGTCTGAGCTGACAGGTGATCACATCAGCAGACAGAAAGAAAGCCACGCAGACAATCCTGGGAAACTCTGGGACCTCGGAGAAGTCACTCACTACTAGTTTGCCATTTTATAGTGCTGTTTGAATGTATAGAGAATTATCATACTTACATAGTGGACTCAAATCACAAAGTACTTTGTATTTATATATTGGGGAAGTAAGATCAGTATTAAATCATGTATTTATCACAAAAAAAGCATGTTGGTTTATATCCAGCCGTGATCTAGCACATCTCAATTGTATGACAGCAATGACGTGAAAGAGAAAATGACCTGAGTAGTGCACAAACGTGTTTTTTCATTTTGATGATGAGCTCATTATATAGTCTATAATCATTTCTCTACGGTGACTAGGGAATGATTTTGGACACAGCCTCAGAGTGATAAGATGCAGTGTAGTAAATAATCAGCAGACTTTCCAAAGTAAAGTCCGGCCTAAGGAAGACTAGATCTTCAACATTTTACCACTTGGAATTTGACAACACAAGTGCCATCATCTTACTTGCAAATGAAAACAACCACAGGTATGAGATTGACATTTTCACCCTTGATTGTGTTTACAGTTGAAGCAGAACGTCCCCTGCCGAGCTCCATTGGGACTTATTTATGTAATTTAATTAGACATGCTCTGTTTTACCATGCAGGCTAATGTCCTTGTCTAGCCAGTTAAGTTGATAGTGTTAGTGGTAGCCACAGCTCATTCACTGATTCCTATAGCTCTCAAGTCTGAACACTATGTGGCTGTCCACCTACCTGGTGTGAAGAGACTGATGCTAGAAGTCATTATAGTTTAAATAATAATAATTATAAAATACAGAAAATACTCTTTAAAACACACCAACGCAACAATATCTTTATATTTGCCCCTTATGACACTATAATCTTTCCCGCTTGCTTTACAATGTGTTGGGTGCATAATATCACACAACTCTAATATGGTCAAACAGTGCACTGCAATTTTTAGCCCTGAGCCATTGAAAAATACCAATTATGGCAATTAAGGTTAAATACAGCTTTTAGCATAATTTGTGTCTTTTCTTGTTCTTGAACAGAAGACCACATGGAACTGTTGATTTAAATGATGGCTGATGTGGGGTAAAATAATGTATAATTGTGCAATAGTTAATAGAAAAATTGCATATTATTTAGTCATAACAGTAATAAGAAATAATGGATTGCTGTGAAATTGTAAGGCTGATGAAAATACAATAGAATCTGAATACCGGACGTCTAATCAGGGCGAGACACTACAGGCAAAAACATAGTTTTCTCATGCATTGATCAATTTTAAGATTTTGAGTTTAAAAAAGACTTAGTCTTTTCACAGACTAGTGGAAAGAGCACATCCGAAATACACATATAGGTGTTTATTTCACTACACTTTGTCTATTTGCGTCTATAGAGTTGTCCCAAATTAACCAAAAGTTACAATTAGATAAATAAAATAAATAAATCCCTTATTAGTCCCGCAGTGGGGGAATTTATTCTCTGCATTTAACCCATCTCTAGTATATAGGGAGCAGTGGGCTGAGATGCGCCCGGGGAGCAGTTAGGGATTCATTTGTCTTGATGTAAGTAATTAACTGGGGGACACTATTCACCTGTTGTGTCTTCAAAAATACAATTTCGACTTTAATATGTGAACAAAATGAAACAATTTTGAACCTGGAATTATCCAATGTTCAGATTTCTGTTTTGGAAATGTATGAAAATTAGCACATAATCTAATGTAGTCGCAACAAATCTTGAATTCAGCGTTACATAAAACATGGCTTTAGGCTTCCTCCACGGCTGAATTAAAGATTAATGTGAGTTTAATTTTTAAGTTTTGGCTACTTCATTTCTTCAGCCTACTGATTGTTTTAAAGGGACTATAATAACCAACGCACATAAATCAATGAGCTACATGATTACATACAGACCATTTCATAGTTGTAAATGAAAACATTCCAAATTTGTCCCACTTTTCTTCAGTGTATGTGAATTATCTCATTCACATGACAGGAAGTAAACATTGACCCAAGCTGTTGCCAGCAGACATGAAACACATTTACAAAGGGACTTTAGCATTGATGGAAGGCAAAGTTATGACGGTGACAATTCTACTGTAAAGAGGAATGGAGGAAAAGCACATTTTGTGGATTTCAAAATTTATGAAACTGTACTCTTTGATCCTACAGTGACTTAAGAAAAAACCCCAAAACAAACTTGTATGTATATGTGTATGTATTCTGTAGCCTTCCAATTAATTGCTTTGTAGGATTATGCTGCTCTTCATTCTGCACATTAGCTTGTGCAAACTAGTTGCTTATGCACATTTGGTCAGAGCCCAGTGATAGCTTTATTATCGCTTAATTAATGGAACCGTTCAAAATTGACATATCAGAAGAAGTAAATGAACTACTGAAACCATAATTTATTGTATTTTGTATAAAAAAATGCACCTACCATATATATAGTTCTTCTGTATTGTATAAACACTAGAGTTACATTACATTTGCATACAAAAAGTTTGTATTCTCTTTTATAAGATGCGAGCAGATGACGTCACATCTAAACAGTCCACAAGCATTTAAATACTGGGATAAAAACTGTAAAAACGGCACTTGAAGAGTGATTTGTGGCACAGACGTGTGCACTATACATGCACCTCTGACCCCAACAATGTTTCTCACCTTGTAAAGTCCAAAGAAGCCGAGGCCCCTGATGACGGACAGGGCACTGACCCTCGGCCCCGTGGTGATCTCTCCTGCCACCTGCAGACGGATCTTTACAATCTCCAGAGGGTTGGTGAAGATCACCTGGGAGCCACCAGCCTGGAGGAACAGAAACACAAAAATGAACTTTGAGAAGAGAGACATGGATTGGATACATAAGTTAAAGACTGACTTTAATATACTGCCTGCAACAAACATTTTGTCTGGGTTAAATATGAGATTTTGAGTGCCACTGAAGACAAAGTGTTCATTTCAATACAACACACTGATTGAATAAAACTAAATCATTTTAATACAATCGCTCGCTTGTACTGCAAGTGATGCAACTTAACAATAGTGCCACCTCAGCAACCAGCTGCAAAACAAACATGTAGAGAGGAGGAGAGTACCGGGAACTCCAGCTGATGCAGTGGAGTCTGTCAGCTGTTTGTCTTCATCACACAAACCCTGCGGGGACTCTGACTTCTTTTTCTCTCCGACTTCTCACTTCACACCATTCTCCAAACCTGTACTTGTGAGGGCAACAATACTGCGGCAAGTTCAGACTGGTTTCTTTGCCTTTCAGGTCGGCAGGGCTTTTAAGTATGAGAGGTAACTGCTGTGGTAGAGCTGTGGCGAGACAAATGGTTAACTGTGTCTAGTCGGAGAACATGACGGCACCTTCAGAATGCTTCTCGATACTGAGAAATGTTTACACCGTTTGAAGCGTCAGTATGAATCTTCTGACTTCTGTCTTACATTTTCCTTCAATTGTTTGTCTCTCTTTCCCTATCAACGTCTTTTCCAGTATTGTCTCTCTCCTTTTACGTGCTTTGACCTCCTCTCAAACGATCTCTCTCATCTTCTCTATTATTGTCTCCCTCCGGCTACGGTTGCCAGTGGTTACTGTAGCTACACGCAAAAGGGCGGCACATCGCAATTAGATAGCAATCGGTTGCCATGGTGCCATTTCTGTCCTAAATAGGCCTGATCTGTTTGTTGTCGTTTCTCTCCTTTTCTCCCCCGCCTTCAGTCGCTTCGTTATGAATGATGGATTGTGCTCGTCGCCTCCTGCCTTTACGGGAAGGCATCGAGCTCCAATCTGCAACACGGGCATTTCTTTTTGCTCAATTTCCCTCCATTTTAAGTGTTACCATATATTGCCTACAAGAGAGGGGAGACAAAGATCATAATAGTCACATTGAAGGTGTTTGCAGCCGCTTTTTAAACAACCCACAGAATAGTGGGCTGCAGCTTCCCTTCCAGACCCGAGAGGCTGTGAATAGCGGGAGGGCTGCCGCTCTAAAGCTGCTACATCTCACAGCTAACTCTTTATGACTTGTTTTATGGAAATAACCGAGTTGATTACATGCTGGCTAATAGCGTGAGCATCAAGAGGCTATTGGCCCCGGCCCTCAGCAGTGTTGGCTGTTTCAATTGGACACTAATGAGACTGGAGATGAAGAAGATAGAGATGTTGTTTACTCAAGGAGAGTAAACATTGTTCAGAATGATGAGGTGACAATTACGTCCGACAACATGAGATAAAAGGAGTGACGGTGCAGAGCTTTTGTGCGCTTCATCATCACGTTCCTAGTTAGCTGTGGAAAATAACTTTGAGCATCCAGGACAAGAGAGGAGACAAATAGAAAGAAGAGGATCAGATAAATAAACAGAATGAGCTAATGAGAGAGAGAAAGATGGAGAGACAGAAACAAGAGAGAGGAGTAGTCAAAACAAGAGAAGAGAGGGAAGGTCGAGGCTGAGGCAGAGAGGTTGAGGGTTGTGATTATGGAGTGACAGCGTCGGCGGCTCTCTGATGATTCCCAGGTAATTACAAGGCAAGGTGATCCTTAGAAACCTGGAACGTCAGCACCTTATGCACGCATCACAGCTCCTGGCTATGTGTGTGTGTGTGCTGCAGAGAGGACACCAAGAGCTTAGTAAAGTTTGAGGACCCCCCCCAACACAAATAAACACGCCAAACACTCACTACATTAGCCACCCTCCATAAATAACAATTTATTTGGACTTAACACCCTTTACGCCACTTGTGCAGGTCTGTGTGTGTGTGTGTGTGTGTGTGTGTGTGTGTGTGTGTGTGTGTGTGTGTGTGTGTGTGTGTGTGTGTGTGTGTGTGTATAAGATTCTCTGATAATGTTTTGATAATTCACATCAGGCCTGAAAAAGAAACTCATTACAAAGACTTAAGCCAACCATGCAAACTGTGCTACATTCACAATGAACATGAACAAAGTATTACTGTATTTTGACTCCCCACTCCCCCTCTCAGCAATGACCCAGTAAGTATTTTGTGTAACTCAAGTCCTAAAATGCAGACCAGTAACTGCCAGATAAGCATCCAGCCAGCTCAGTCAACGGAGCATGCCATTCTTACCAAATAATCATTAGAAATTGGCAACCCACGCTGGAGCTTAATGGTGCTGAGCCACGGGTTTAGGGAAGGTAAGAGAGGGGGAGCAAGTGGAGGAGGTGAGGAGAGGAAAAGAGCATGTTTCAGAGGAATAATAAAAGCAAAGTAATACAAGAGGTGCAGAGAAAAGGATGAGACAACACATTAAAGAAGATAAAAATGCTTTGAGATAAGTTTACGAAACGGGAAGCGAACAAATAATGTCACTATTCTCCTGTACTTTCTGTCTTTCTCTCTTTCCATCTTTTGCTTTATAAACTGTGGACCTGAGGCTGACACTGTGGTCTAAACCAACACTTTCACAGCTACCAAATGACATAAACAGATTTCATGTGCTGCGGCTGGAGCCTCACTAAAACAGGGTTCAGGAGGGTTCGATGTCTGTGTGTGTGTGTGTGTGTGTGTATGATTTTGTGTGTGTGTGTGTGTGTGTGTGTGTGTGTGTGTGTGTGTGTGTGTGTGTGTGTGTGTGTGTGTGTGTGTGTGTGTGTGTGTGTAAGATAAAGTGGCAGGCAGAGTGCATTGCCAGCACTAACACCGGGGCCTCAGCCAGGATGAAAGGAGCTGTCACGACGGCTCACAGAGGAAAAGAGGAAAAGTCTATCCATCCACACTCCTCTCCTCTACATTTATCCTCTCCTCTGCCTATGCATCTGTTATGGTTCTGCTTTTGAATCCATATGGGTTGTATAAATAAAAAGCACCCACTACTTTTCACACCCAGTACAGTGCTGAAAAAAACGTTTCTGCAGTATATTTACTTTCCTGTGGTTACTATACTTTTTCCTTTTCGTCTCCGTCACCAAAAAAAAAAAAACACTCACAAAAACCCCCCACAAAATTTACAGCAAATGTACCGTGCTAAAACATTTCTGAAACATATTCCTGGAACAAATAAGGTCAATTGAATGTGCCTGAGTGGAGCTAAACCCATAATGACTTGTGTATCCTGAAATACTTTGCTTTAGTGATCAGCATCAAAAGAGGGTTGAGTGAAAGACCTTCTTTCATTTGCTAAAGCTGCCGGCCTTGGTGGACTCACAGTCTGTGTGCGTGTGTGTGTGTGTGTGTGTGTGTGTGTGTGTGTGTGTGTTCATGCATGCGTTGGGGGTAGACTGTGACAGCTCAGTGATCAAAACCTATGATGGGAGGGGAGCAGGTAAAGGACTGGTAGGGGTCTCAGGTAGCAGCCGCTGTCAATCTTCATCTCCTCTCTGGAAGTGTGTGTGTGTGTGTGTGTGTGTGTGTGTGTGTGTGTGTGTGTGTGTGTTCGTGCACCTGTATGCTCTTCTGTTTGTCATACATGCACACACTCCTGCGAGCATGTACAGTATGTGCATTTGCTCTTTCATGTGTGATCTTTACACGTTCCATCAACAAACAGCGACTTTTGGCCTCCAAACAGGTCCATGTCTGTCCGCTCAACTGTCAGAGGGGCGGCACTCAGAAAACAGGTAAACATAGTAAGAGATGTATGCAGCCTTAGTACTGTATACACTGTCTGTGCACTGTGCAGCATCATTTCAGCACAGTGCACTTTGAAGAGCCAGGATAATGACAGAGGGGGAGAGAGGCACAATGTTTGGGCCTTTATGGAAAAGAAAGTGAATACTGAAATACATTATATTGACTGTATTTGAGTACTTGCACACTGTTGCAAACATGCTAAATATCTGTGGCCATAATCATACTGACAACACTCTCATAGAACTTGTAGGAGAGATTTGGGCTTTCAGAGATTCTGAGTGAGGAACCTTTACCGTGGTGAAGGAGTGTGACCGCTCAGTGTGATCAGATACAAGAAAGATTCCCGGCACTGCTGTTTTGAGCCTCGGACATATGTTTCATGTTCCACTGACAGCTGTGGACTTGTACCGGACACACAAGATTGTACAATACCATTACCAAAACCAACTTGAAAGGTCTGGTAAAAGCTGCACAGCTCTGTACTCGCTGACCAAGCAAGCAAACATGTTATGTGCTCTTTTTTTGGAGCTTCGTATTATGTGTTCTTTCCTGTATGACTTCGTATTATGGCTTTACTCTGTACTTCCATGCATGCGCATTTCCTGATCAATGCTCCATTCGAGTTTGTAGCAGTAATGAACCATAACATTGTTTGCCAGGAGTTCAACACCATTTGGCTGTCTTTGTATTCCTTGAAAGACAAATTATAAATATGTGGGGAACAGCAGATCTCCTAACACAATCTCTCTTCAGAAGAAGCATCCATTTTTCCATCTTCTTATTGGCAAACCAGCGAAAGGTACACATAACACCAACTGGAGTATGGAACAAAACTAGAGCGTGCCAAGTCGGCGGCCTTACTATGCGTACAATCCATGTGGGAATACAGATGGGCTGCACACAGACGTCCCAATCAGGTCAAAGCAGACCCTCACGGACACACGTTAGGTATGAATTGGCCTTTAGTGATTCAGAGTTCACATTTAGAACCAGACACCATACTTACATAGTAAGTATGTCAAGTATGGTTTACTTTCCAATATTAAAGTCGCTGTTTAATAAATATTGAGAGCAACCTGAAGCTATTGAAAAAGTAATTTTAAACATTTAGGCGTGTTAATATCTTTTTTTTCATTTCCATTCTATATTTTAAAAGTTGATGGGATGAAAGAAAAGCCCTGAATTATAAAACTCAAAAGTCAACCGGTCATAAATTCTGTCCAGGTAGTTTACCTCAGAGCTAGTTCTTCACTTTACTTGCAAATAAGCTCTCATGACGAAATGTAAGTAACAGTTGACTTGAGACTTACACATCCACCGGCCAGGATCTCAGCGGCCAACGGGACTTTTCCATCTTTCTGTCTGGTCTTTCCTCGCACAAAGTCATTCACCTGGAAACACAAAGGTTTCAATATCAGGCAAAGGATTTCTGAAGCTGCTATGGTAGAACATGATGTGAATATAAAGTCAATATACTGTGAACAATGTTTTATGTAGGACCTGAAAATGTAGAAACAGAATAAATCAGGTTATGTGCATGTAAGTATCAGTTTTCACATCTATTTGTGTGTTATATGTGTAGTATCACATTATATAAAATCCATCAAGAAGATTGAAGCAATGTAGGAACATCATGGATATCCTTCTTTGTGAATGTGCATCTATGTCTCTATGCACCTTCTAATGCAGTAACTTACTGTGAGCTTTATGGCTTTCTCGGGCGCCACACCCAGTAGCTGTGGTACAAGACCTATCATTAGAAAATGACGAGATGATTAGAAAAAAAGAGGGCTGTGGTACCCCTACTCACTCACACACACATACATACATTCACATATACCACTTCCACACACTCCACATGTGTGGCTTCCCAATGCATGCGTCTGACCCGGCAAGATCCTCCAGACGCTAATGAAATCTATTGATGTGGAGTGTGGGGACATCAGAGTAGCAACAAGAGAGAGAGGAAGAAGGGGTAAAGAGAGGATGAAGAGAGAGAAACTGCTTCCCAGAATAGAAAAAAGGGCAGAGTATAAAACAAACCAACCAAAAGTTTACGCAGACCTCAATTACAACCCAGAGCAGGATAAAAATAAACAAAATAATCACAACAGAGCACAATAAAACTTGGCCCCCTACCCAGCCCCAAGGCCAGAAGCGCACACACACACACACACACACACACACACACACACACACACACACACACACACCCTCGAAGTTACAAACACAGTTAATGATCTACAGTAGTTTGTGTGTAGCGAGGCCACACACACACATAATCATACACTTAATTTGGAAGTTGGCGAAAGGACCTGATGTCTGGACCTGAATTCTTTCGACATACTTTCTTCAATACAGAA
This sequence comes from Cebidichthys violaceus, assembly GCF_023349555.1. Classification (NCBI taxonomy): domain Eukaryota; kingdom Metazoa; phylum Chordata; class Actinopteri; order Perciformes; family Stichaeidae; genus Cebidichthys; species Cebidichthys violaceus. The sequence continues at coordinate 8,903,490 of NW_027176329.1, read as the reverse complement.
CATACATGCATACACATGACAGGACATGGGAAAAATACACCTAATTTATTTTTGGCTAAACCATCAAGAGAGACGTGCTCCCGTCTTTCTGGTACCGTTTTGTTTATGAGAGATCCCTGCATTATGCTATATTAGTAATTGTGCCAATTTTGCACTGCTAATTCCACATCCTTCACTCAGCAGATGTTTCCCGAGGTCTTCAGTGAAGGCACTTTCAACTTATATTACATAACTACAGTTTGGCTGTCAGAATACCCGTCTGGCCATCTATCTGGAGCCAGACCTGTCTGTCTCTGCATCTCTGAAGCCATTCCACTGTTGATGGCCTTTGTGTTTCCTACAGAAATTCAAGCATTCAAGTATCCTCTCGGGAGCCGGTGCTGTCAATCAGAATCATGGGATTTTAAAAAGGGCCCCACCACTGTTCCAGGGGACCGTTTTTCAATCCATCTTCAATCCGACCCCAACAATACCGACACAGACACCCTAACCCCAGCTTCTGAAGACAGGGCAGGTAGTCATTAGGGATGTCATGCCCTGGTATGTGCGTACCTGAATGCCCAAGCAGTCGCCTGCTTGTCCGTGTGTGCATGCCTGCATACTTGTGCACCTGCTCATTGTCTGTGTCTGCGTCCGTATGAGTGTGTAAGTCCAGACATGCGACATCACCACATCGTGACACAGGCCTAAAGGTATGTGGCCTTGCGTGTGACGTTCATTGTCCTACTCTTAAAGTCCCCAGCCAGCCGGAATCACTTCAAAGGAGACAGGTCACCAGAGAGGTGAACTCACACAGTCCTCCTGTCCACCCTACACTTTTCTTCTCCTCTCGTCTCCTCTTCCTTCTCTTCACTTTAATTGTCCCGACTACTCGCTGCTTCTTGTTCTTTCTTCTCTCACATCTCAGCCTTTTTTTCTTCTTTCAAAACCCATTTTGCAGATTTGACTGCCTGTGAGTTGTTTTTCCTGAAAGCTGTCTGTAAATACAACTTGGATTTCTATTAAACCTTTGTTACATTGCTCTCTTGCATAACCATGGTAACCACCATGATCTTGGAAATACTGTTGTTGAGAATGTTTTCTACATGCTGAGAAGAAAGATCTGGAAGGTACAAGTGATGCATTATAGTGATCTTATAATGAACACTCCAGCACGTATAAGCTACAGTAGCTGCTGCACAATGGGTTTGGGATAGTAATGCACCATTACCACCATTCTGCATTCACCATTCTAGTTTCTCTGTTCTACTTCCTTCTCTTTAATGTCCTTTTTTCTTATATTTTTCTTGTTTATTTGTATATTCTATGTATGTACGTTGAGAGCAATGTGAAAACCGGAGTCAAATTATGCGTACGCATTCATGGCCAATAAAGCTGATTCTGATTGTGATTATTGCAGGATAAATGCTGCATGCAGTCCTCAAAGACGGTATCAACTGCCCAGTTTCCATCAACTACTAACAGTATGTAGATATTTGACATTACACATTAAAACTTGTGAGGTTTAAATTTGTCTCAGTGCATACTGACCTCTGTAAAGGCCAAAAACGCTCTCGTAGCGCACCACCTTCTTGAAGCAATCAAAGCTGTTCTTGTACATGAGCTCTCCCACCAGGGAGCCACTGCTCCTCTGGTTTTGCATGCGTGTCTTCACCAGGTCGATGGGGTACACTGCTGTGGCACCCACAGCTACAAAGAATAAAAAAAAATGTATTTAGATACTGATTACATGTTATAAGGGTTTGTTTATTTAAATATCCATATTCACTTAAGTGATTTACTCTTATGACCATGTCACCATTGTCTTCCTCTTAACTTATCCAGCAACTGCAAAAAACGCTAATGAAGATAGGTGAGCAAATATGTCTTTGTAAGTTGTGTGAGCTGACCCTTTAAGAGGAAGAAAAGGAAAAGGCGTAGGAGGAAGGGGAAGTCTGTGGAGGTAATGTTAAGAAAGACGCCAAAGTGTTTTGAGTCCCAGTGTCTTCGGCCCATCAGACGGACACAAACAAAAAGAACCGACCCAAGGCGACAGACTTAATTAGAGAGAGAGCGAGAGAGAAGAAGGGATGGCAGACCCATACCTCCTTATTAAGCTGTCTCCCTTGGGATAGAAGGAGGAGGAGAAGGGAGGAATGAAGGAAGGAAGGGAGGAGGAGGAGTAGAAAAACAGTGGGGAGTCTGAAGACAAACACAAGGCCGAGGCCCCACCCTTCACCCCCATCCTCCCTCTACTGATCACCCACACAGGTACAAAAGAATCCACACAGGAGGGTTTTCCCGTGGCACACAGAGAGGCAAGAGACAGGACAGAACGAGGCAGAGGGATGGTAAAGAGCGGGAAATGGATAGAGAGAGGGAAAAAAAAGAGAGGGAGCACTTCTCTTTAAGCAGGGGAGCAACCGTTGCTCTTGTTAGCAAGGATAGGGCAATAGAGGGGCCATTGTCCTCTCTCTCTCTCTCTCACCCTTTTCTTATGAGGACAGCAGGGGGTGGGGGGGGCAGGTAGACACGCAAGTAGGTAGGTGGGCGGGTGGGTTGGTGGTAGGGTGAAGGTATGCAGAGAGCCAATGGGGCGTGACTCTTACCCCCTGCAACTGAGCCAAGGGTGAACCTGTAGGCCGACTCTGCCACCTGGACGAGGACGGGGCGGGAGACGTCACCGCCCAACTGCTGCTCACACAGCGGGAAAGAGACAATGAAGACATCAGTGCAGCAGTGGAAGACAATGAATTAACAACAGTGAGACATGACACTAGACAACCTATTGTTTCAGACATTGATTTCTCTCCACCGATCCACATACACTTGAATACTGTTTCTTTAAAAAACGTTGCATGCCAATCATCCCATTCCACCACCTTGCAAGCTAAATTACCAGCTATTAAATCAATCATTTGTCACACCTGCTGTATAGTGTTTGACAGCAAGTCCCAATTTCATGATGGAGACTGGTATATAGTATAATGCTCAATTAATAAAACTATGCAGACAAGAAAGAGAGCGGGAAGCAACTTAAATAAAAGACTATTTAAATGTTGTTATTAGTGAAGTAATGCACAAATAAACACATAATATACAATAATATCTTAATATGCAGTCAAGATGTTGAGTATTTGATTATGATATACCTGTAGTACAATATAAATACAAAAATCAGGGCCGCAGTTAATAATCTTAATACAACCTTGTGATTATCACCATGAAATGCAAATAGCAGAAGAGTGTTAGTAGCCAGCTTTTGCTACACAGCAACATTGGCCACGCTCCCCTCTCCACCTGAGGTACCTGTTGCCTTGTCTGGAATGCCCAGCTCTGGCCTCTCGACCCTGGGGAGAGTGGAGGGGGATGGAGTGTTGTAATTATGTGTGTATGTGTGTGTACGTGTGTGTGTGTGTGTGTGTGTGTGTGAGAGGGGGATGGGGGTCTCTAGAACAGGTCCACCTGTCAGAGTAAACTCCCACCCCCTTCTACAATTCATCCCCAGAGGTTTTCCTTCCTGCCCAAATGTCTCCTTTATACACAACCTTCTCCGCCTCTCCCATCCTCTCTCCGCCTGTGCGCTAGCACAACTCGGCAATACTAACTGTCAAGATGTTTGAGGGAGAAAGAGGGAACCAGTAACCAGGATATAAAGAAAGAAAAGGCCAACCGACATACATGTAGAGAAATAAGAGAGAGGGAGAAAGAAGTAGATCAAAAAAAGGAAATGGAGAGAAGCAGCAAAAGATGAGGAGAGAGAGCTCCAGCTAGCTGGCGGCCAGCCCCTGAGGCCAAACCACAAGGGCCTAAAGTGGCTCATTGTGGTGGGACTGGCGTCTGTGTAGTGCTGGGCCCCTTTGCTTTCTCCCCTTTGGCCCCCGCCTGCTCCAATATGGCCCGGCCAAGCCTTCTCTGTAGTGCTGGAACCCACCAGGCAACACAACTCTGACCATCCAAAGATGGAAAGCAGTCCTCTGCTCATCTGTTTGGCTGTCCATACGTCCTTCTTCCTCTTCTTCATTACAAATTGCTCTTGTTAGCTGCTGTAGAGTCTTTTCACATCTATCTTTTGCGATGTGAAACATGTTTGAGGTTCACAAGTCCCTCGAGGATGGCTCTTGTCTTTATTTCCTTGGATTTGTGAGCTTTGTCTGTATGTTTTTTTTCAGACATCAAACACACAAATTTATGTCTGTGATGGGAAGTTACTTGGACACAACTTGGTCTGAACCTTGCTATGAACTTTTGAAAATGAGCAGGAATGACGAACACTGGCATGTTTCGAGGGCAAACTTTCCACTTTATATCTGACAAAACTTGTTTGGATCTGTGTTTCCTGTTTTTTTCTCCTTCTTTTACTTACATGTAACTCTAAAACAATGTCTCAATGAATGAATTGTGCAATTCATGCCAAAATCCCAAATCAATGGGGGATTAATTACTTGTGAACAGGAGATATCATTATCCTTAATTATAAATCTTAGTCCTCTGACATCAAGCCCTAGAGAATGTACTGAGGCGAAAAAAAGAGCTGCCAGTGTGGAAGAGGAAACCAAACACATCAACAAGTCCTCATATTCTGTACCTGTCTCTGGACCTCAGCCAAGTTGTAGGGAAGGGCGCCTTCCTCCAGCGGAGCGATCTGCTCAATGTCCACTAAACCAACACATCTGATGAGGAGAGAGAATGGAGAGAGAGTGAGATGTTTCAAGTAACTTTAAACTGTTGTAAAAACTCTCAGAGAAATATAACATTTCATCAATGCATCACCAAGTCCATGACCTTTGGAAGCACGATCTGTCAGTCTGAAGTTACTTTAAGTTTACGGATACTTTGCCATCGTTCCATGTGAAAATATTGTGGCAATCAAAAATCCAAGCCTGTGCTTGGCATGATTGAGTAAGACAACCGATTTATAGGAACTGACAACTCCCACTGCTTTATCCCGTCATCCAAGTATAACAAAGATATTTAACCTTTGGATGTGAAACTACTGCCATTCTGAGTCTTTCCACTTTCCATTGCATCTCTATGGCGGTCACAGATTTCCCAGGCTGAGGGAATATTGAGGCTATTATCTCTCGCATCTCCAATCAAGGGGAGTGGAGAGGGCTATTAAAGTATCCCATTGCCCAGAAATAATAATCAGGTGGTGTCTCAGGCCGGGGTTAGGAATTATGAGAGCACTGGTTGGGCCGCTAGGCAGACGCAAAGGAAGTGGGGGAATGTGAAACTCATACAGTTGTTGTGTGCCACGGATCATAGGGGCTGGAATTGCCCATTTTTAAAGAGAAATGGGAGTTTGGATTGGTTTTGGACTGAAAGAGGATTCTCTGGCACTGACGTAGTCATGGCTGATTCTTTTGATCCTTTGCAGAGAAGTCTGAGGAGGAAAAAAAGGCTTGTCTCTCTGAGGTATGGACCTGTGGGGGGCAAGTGTGGGATGGACTTACCCTCCACAACTCCCTGAGTAACTGAGGAAAAAAATAAATGACTTAAGTTTGAATTCAGTTGTGAGATGCTATTCGTCCGGTATAGCTGTCACACAGCTACAAATGTCTGAACTTATTTGCCTGTTGTCAGTGAAACCTAGAATGAATGCCGATACCAGCTTGGACATCATATCCACATTACTAATAATTATTTCCATGGAGATTATATCCTCCACCCCTTGATTGGTGATTAACTATGGAAAAAAAAGATATACACAAAACACTGTCATATTATGAAAATTAAGCATTTAAATCAAAGCTAGTGTGTGTGTGTGTGTGTCTGTCTGTCTTACCCACGGGGCTCTGACAGGTCAGCCAGCTGAAAGAGGATGTCAACCTCCATGGGTGTCACCTGACCAAACCTCTGAGCTGCCACAATGAACTCCTCTACAATAAAGACAGATATTTATGTATTTATAGCACCACACTTTAAGATACAGATCAACATTTGCAGAAATGCAAACAGATGTAATAACGAGGAAACACAATAATATATGAATAAAATTAAAAAATATCTCAATTGCAAATTCATCCATTTTCCGCTGCCAATCTGTTTTCAGGCCGTGATGGCAGCAAACTCAGCAGATATTCCAACAGCAGAGAGGACTTTCTCCTGAGCCACATCCTCTAGCTTGATCTGGGGGATCCCCAGGTATTTCCAGGCCAGATGGGATTTATATTATTCCTCCAGTGTGTTCTGGGTCTGGGGACCTCCACAGCGAGGCACTCAGGGAGCGTCTCGATCAGATCACTGAGCAACCTAAACTGCCTCCTTTCGTTGCGAAGGAGCCGCAAACTCTGAGCTCCTACTGAATCTTTAAACTCTCAGAAACCAGATCAAAGCTCATGACCACTGGTACAGGAGCGTAGATTGACATGTAACTCAAGAGCCTCAGTGTCCATGTCACCATGGGAGTACAAGGGTACAACATCCGCAACACTGTGAACAGGAGACCAATCTGTCCGTCCATCTCATGCTCCATTATACATATCCTCGCTAGCAAGCTTATATCTGAAACTCCTTATTTCAAGGTAGCGATTCTTTCTTAACTCAAAGCAGGCAATTTGCTGTCTTTCGGATCTAAAATTTTGCAGCTGAACAGCTGGATCCAAACTGGGTCAAGCCCAGATGGAGCAAACAGAACTACGTCGTCAGCTAAGAGCAATGCAATAAAGAGGTCACCAAACTGAACACGCTCAACAGCTTTGGGGATTTTGTCGATGAAAATTTCAAACAGAATAGGTGACGAGGGACCTTGGTGGGTATTGACAATATGTATTGCCTCTCATAAAAGGCACAATAAACAGTGATTTTTAAATTCCAGATTATTTTAGGATCAAGAGATGTGTTTTTTTTTGGCATAGGAACTTAATTAATGAATTCATTGATTATATATAAACCCTTTGGTTTAAAGCAATAGAGCAAATTTGGCCTGGAGTACACAAAAATGTTGCTTTTAATATCTATCTGCAGTCGGTATGTTGACTTTGTCATGATATATTTTAATGAGTGCGTGATCTATTAAACCCTGTCATTACAACATGAAAATGAGTCAAAATATGTAGTACTGAGATGAATGAATCACTTAAAGCCACAATCTGTGATCACAAACAAGAGCAGTTTCTTGTGAGTGACATCTCTTTTATTCTTATCTGATTCATAACTCCATTGAACCGTACATGATACTGCATCATTGACTCAGTATCATCAATTGATATTATGTTACATACAATGCACCAACATTATACATGTAATAACTGTGTATTTGCACATTCACTGCTAAAAGGAGAAAAAAATCCAGTTGCATACATTGTCAGTTGTTGTGTGTGCTGTAGCTAGCTTTAAGTCCTTCAACACTGGATGATGCCCCCTAGTAAAATGTTGCATTTTGTTATGTTCTTTGCTGCAGAGGCTGCATAAAGGAAGGTGAAAATTATATTAATAAAGTTGGCCTGGACATGCAGGACCTATTGCTAGAAGCAGTTTTAAATGTTTTGCTTTTTGTATGGTGATTTTTCCCTGAGGCTCTGCCACTCACACCAGTATGTGACTTGGTTGGAACTTACAAGTGAGAAGTGTCAAAGCATGTTGAATTCATCATGAGGAAATTGAAAAGAAAATGTGGCCATGGAGAGTTATGGACTTCAAGAGATCTTCTGAGGGAGTTTTAGTATGCCGTAACTTAAGACCCAATCTATTGTTGGTGGAATAAAGAACAGGTTGACTGTAGGCTGGCTTACAGTGGAGGAGTCAGCATTGTTTGACCTGCTTTATTCAAAGAGCAGCAGGCTGGGGTTGTGACAAAGTCGTCCTACACTGGAGCCATTCACCCCGCCAAAGCTCAGCTTACCCCTGAGGCATGCTCTCTTTCTCTCTCTCACACACACACACACACACACACACACACACACACACACACCTGACTGACCTCTATACACATTTTATATTTACCTGGCTCTCTGTGAGGTGGTCTAACCCACAGAGTACTAAATGATAAGCAGATTCCCACATAGTATATATGTAAGCTATAAACCTGTGCAGCAGTCGGCAGAAGAAACATCACCCACTCTACTCTACAAACCTACTATTTTCAAATACTGACTGGAGGATGAAGAAAAAGAAATGTGATGTAAAATATCAGTTTGGTCATCGCTGCTAAGATTTCCAAACTGACACTTAACAACCTAAGAGCACTTAAAAAGATTGATGTCACAGAGTTGTTCAATTTAAACTCTCCAAACCATCCTTTGTTAAGACAATTGCTGTTTGTTGTTAATGAGTGCCTGATGGAGTATTATAATATTGATTGTGAATTATTCAGCACTTTTACAAAGCCCATTACAAATGGGTTGAAAAAGAAAAGGAACACACAAACACATAAAACAAAAGTAAAAAACATGTAAATGCTATTACAGAAAAGCAAATGCAAAAAAAAAAGCGTCTACAGCTAGATCTGCTGGCCTTGATCTAAGCTGCACTTTGTGATTTGTGCTGAATGCTAACCTTCTCACAATGAATATCAGCTAACAACTATGTTAGCAGATATGTTTATCATGTTCGTCATCTTAGTTTAGCATGTTAGCATGCTAACATTAACTAATTAGCTCTAAACACAAAGGACAGTTGAGTCTGATGGGACTAATTAGGAATTAGTTTTGCAGTTATTTGGTCATAAACAAAAGGGATCACCCAAGTTGTTAAAATTCATCCCGAGGGATAAATGAATGTTTCACTAGATTTCTATCCAACAGTTGTTTAGACATTTGACACAAAACCACAAAATGTCAAACTCTTGGTGGCACTAGACAAACAGTTAGGCCATCACCAAAGTCAGTAGGCTTCTTCCTCAGGTGAATGTGTCTACACAATTTAATGGCAATCCATCCAATATTTACTGAGATATTTCAGCTTGGACAGACAAAGTAACCCTACAGGCAAAAAAAAAATCTGATCACTGAAGTGTTTATTTGAGAACAATCATTGGTGTGGCGTCAAATGACCTTAAGAAGTGGACTGGCTCACATATCATCAGTTCTGGCACTATCGAGTAAAGATGCATTTAAAGTATTTTGTCTGATTTTAACCTGTTCATGAAGATGCACAGTCATAATTTGCTGTGCACTGCTGGCTTAATGAAAGATGTGTTCTGTAAAAGTCTGTTGTGCACGTACGCACACAAACGCTGACACACATGTGTGCACTCACTGTTGTGTAGGCGTTAAGCACGATAATGGCATCCCCAAGGCAAACAGTGGCCTTGTTGCACATACGGAATCAATCAGGATTATTATGCATGTGTGCATGCTTGGCTGTGTTAATGCATCTGAATGCTGGTGTGTATGTGAGAAATGTTGAAAATAGGGTGGTACAAAATACACACACACTCGATACATGCGGGTGTGCGTACAGTATGTTGTTTGTCGGCCAACCAGCGGTACATGGAGCCGAGCACTTGCAGTCCCAGAGGAGGCCTTAATGACTCAGGGAGCGGAGGGTGGTGGCTGTGGAGGTCTGGCTGGCTATGGGCCACCACGGGTCGAGCCAAGCCCAGCCTCGGTGTACCCATGGTGGGAACAGCCTGGGAGCATTTGGGCTCTTGGTTTGGGTCGGCTATGGTCCACACCCCTGATAAGGCTTCAGATAGCATCATAAGGCTACACTAGTGGCCCTGGGGCCACGGAGAGAGAGGTCAGAATGGACAACCAGAGCAGGAGCGAGGCAGTCAGAGAGAAAGCGACAGAGAAAGGTAGAGAGAGACAGAAAAAGCTAACTGGGCTTCTTGCCAAGTACTGAGGAAAGGAATGAGAGACAGCAAAGGGGGCAAGCAAGTGAGCGAGATAACGATTTAAAGAAACTAACTATGGGAGACGGAGAGAAATAGAGAAAATAAAGAATGGCTCTCGGATCAATAGATAATAATACCAAATTTCCATCACCTTGAAGCTTTACAACTTTGCTCTACAGTAATTTAAATGAGAGAGTAAAGAAAAATCATATAAAACAGATTTAACTATCTAGCGTGCACACTGAACTACATCCTGAAAAGTGAGTACATGACTTTTAACAAATAAACCATTCCTCGTTTTCTGTCTGTTTTTTTGAATCGTTGAAAATCTCATTATCAACCAAAACCATCCCAAGACAAAAAAAAAAAAGAGTGGTTCTCAGATAAGTGCCAGGATGTCTCATAGACATCCATCAGGGATTGTGGGTATGCAGTACGTGTGCTGGGTCAGATCCAGCGTGCCCATTTAAATGCCACCGGGAAGGAAGAAAACCAAACAAAAACAAGTTTCCACCCTCAGCGCACACAGACGTAAATACATTATCTGGAAAACACATTTGATACTGCCTGAAGTGTGAGAACAAACAGTGCAAGCTCACATTTGTTTTGTGATTGTGTGTCCTGTATGCTGTCTGTCTTAGAGGAACTCATTACATGTGAGTGCATATATACTCATGAACGGGCATCTGATTTTTGTTAGTGCATGAGCTTTTTGTGATTTTTTTCCTCCGTGTGTACCTTTGGTGACTACCACATCTCGGCGGTGGCCAGCCAGGGTGCTGTAGATCTTTCTCATCAGCTCCATGTTGTTGAGAAGCGAGTTGAAGCCGTTGAAGTATGAAAAGCTCACCTGGTGAGATGTGGTGCCACCCGCAACCTGGACAAGGATGGAGACACATATTTAAACATGTAATAAAATCTTACAATAACCCACATTCACAAACACACTACACTCAACACATAATAAACGCATCTCGATATTAGGATTACGTGCAAGTCAGAAGAAACGCACGAAAACATCACACGTCCAAAGGAAATCTTAACGAACAGCGGTGGTTAATCATCAACGTTCTTCTCTACCATCCCTCCACAGGGAAAAGTAAACCTGTCTCTACCGCTACTTTTTCCATCACACAACGAACACTCTCAGGGAGTTTAATTAACTTTTTTTTTTTACGAGGTGGAGGAAGTGATAAAAAGAACAGAAAATAAAAAGGTAACGGATTAAAAATAGACGCTGGGCTCTTGAGGACATTCCAGACTGCACACAAACTCTTTTTATGTGAACCAGCTTCCCATCTTTATCAAATCAGGCTCTCACATGCTTAGAGGAGCAGCTCAAACTGCTGTCCGTTTAGAAATGTCTGTTCTGAGTACATTTCATAAATGTAGTCGGCTTAGGCCAGAGTATCAAATGAACAGCGTTGAGGGTTCAGGCAATAGAAAGTGCAGCGCTTCCTTTCACTAGATGGCACTGTTTGCTTTACAGACACATTAAGGAAGGTCGCTTTCAGCTCACTGTGTTTGCAACAAGGGGTGGGGGTGGGGGGGGTGGGGGGGCGCTCTGGCTTGGGGGAAACTGCCCTAACAGAGAGACACTTTTGTATCTGTTCATATCTATGAGCCTATAGGCATGGATCTTCCCATGATATCCAACACAGAGGCCTTCACAGAGGGGGAGAATAGAACCATATTTGGGTGAAAAAGAGTGTGGCGCTGATCATTTACCATGTTGGTGAGTGACTTAAAGGTTGCTGTTTCACTGTTTGTGTTCTGCTGTAATACCGCCTTTAATGTGTCTGCAGTGTTTATGGGATTTTCGATGTGTGTGTGTGTGTGTGTGTGTGTGTGTGTGTGTGTGTGTGTGTGTGTGTGTGTGTGCGCGTGTGCGTGTGCGTGTGCGTGTGCGTGTGAGAGAGTTTACTAACAGCACACCAAGATGTCTGGTCGGTGAGGTAAACACAGCGGAGAAAATGACAGAGTCTACAAGGTGTTTATAAAATCGGGCAAGACATGGACACAGACGCAAGACTTGCACACGCTCTACAAAAACAGTTACACATATAAAGAAAAGAAAAGACACAAAAATAGACAAACATCTCAGAGTTCAAAACAAATAGAGCACACGCGCACAGCTGCTCATGCACAAACACACGGGCAAAGATGATGGACTGTAAAGCTCCAGTCTCCATCTATCTCTGTCTCTATCTTCCTATTCAGCCTGCCTTGCTTGGCTTTGACACTGCCAGAAAGGTTAGACTTAATGACATGTTGGGAGAGAGACAGAGACACGGGGGAGGGAGGGAGAGAAAGAGTGGCGGTTGAGAGAGAGGGAAAAAAAATAAAAAATGAAGGGAGGGGAAAAAAGAGAGAGAGGAGAGATGAGAGGTGACAGAAAAAGGTGAAGAGGAAGAGGATGAAATGAGAGATGGACAGCTGGAGGGAAAGAGAATGCCACGCTGTTTGGTTGTGGGGGTGTGAGAGAAAGAAATGAACACGGAGAAAAGACAATAAAGAGGAAGTGAGATGGAAGAAAACGGTCTTGCTTTTAACCCTTCTATGGAGAATAGAGTAATGTTAGGTTGCCTGCCTTCCTAGCTGGCATTAGCAACTGAATCAGTGACAAGCATCACGTATAAAGTAAATATATGTATAAGCACTCGTTAACATTGTGTTTGTTTCTGAAATTCCAAAGTGTGCATCATCTTACGTTTGGCAATTGAAAGATTTGGTTTAATACATATATATGTTTCTACAACACACCATCCCTAACACATGATGAATCTAGATGTAGCATGATCAAAATAACCCAATTTGTACTTGAAATAAAGACAAAGTATCATAACTGCAGGTGAATAGCAGGGACTGATCTCACTATTTTTAACTGACTTTGGCTCTTGTAGACCACAGTAAAACAAATGGAAGAGGGAACCGCAGAGCCAAACAAAAACCCACCGCCACGAGGCATTCCTCCACGAAGGATGTGAGCATGTGCGGCCGGATGGTGACCATGATGTCCCTGAAGTCCAGGGAGGAGATGGAGCCGCTGTGGGCTTGGTCCCGCTGGATGAAAGCCTGCCGCGCATGTTCCAGCTGCATCTCCTGTGGAAGGGGGGAGGAGAGGGTGGGGGGGAGAAGTTTAGGTGTTAGATCATACAGTCAATGCATATTATTGGACACATATGCGGGTCATACACCTTTTTAAGTTGTCTTCATAAATTAAAATCCACATAAAGTCACTCATATAAACACATATGCATGAAAACACAGCATTTGCTTTGATGGGCCCCCTGGCGCCATCTCCCCCTCTCAGTTACAGGGGAGCCAGCGTTTGGCCAGGCTTCACGCTCGCCTCCTCTCCCGACAGCGGCTTGCCTACTGTGAGGTGTCGCTTGAGCTTTTCACACCCTCCCAAAATCCCCATTAAACCCACTTGAGGGAGAAACACAACACACACACACACACACACACAGATGTGCTCACACAGGCAAGACGGCTAATCACCTCACTGCTCACTTTGTCTCTCTTCTTGCGCGCACGCGCACACACGCACGCACGCACGCACGCACGCACGCACACACACACACACACACACACACACACACACACACACACACACACACACACACACACACACACACACACACACACACACACACACACACACACACACACACACACACACACACACACCAGCAGGCTGTGGTGCGGACTCATCCCACAAGGCCTTTGAAATTAGCAGCCATTATCGGTACCTGCAACCACAAGTCTACAGAGAGGCTGTAAACAAACCACTGCCACCGTCACTTCCTCTACCTTACAACAAAAAACTTGGTTGCAGCAAAAGACGGGGATAACAGAACAATAATAATCCACAAAGAGTTGTTGTGAAAATCAGCCATAAGCTTGAGGGCAGTGAGATAATACTAGTTGGCTGTTGACTCACTTGCTGTGTATCATGGTCTTTGGGTCAAAAAAAAAAAATCAATGAGTGTTCCTATTCAAGAGGTGTCTGACATATGATGACACATTACCAACAAACTGAATGACCAATTCAAGCTTACTTATATGTTACTTAAGTACATATCAACATGTTTACATAACTGAAACATCCATGCAAGAGTTTTTAAGAGCTTTTCTGAATTCTCTTTTGCAATTGATGCAATTTTTGCTTTATTTTTAGAGCTGAAACAATTATTCCATTAATGGATTGACAGAAAATGTCTAAATGTATCCCCTTTTCCATTCCTCTCAAAAGATTATGTATGTGTCTTTTGGTGCTGTGATAGTACACTGAATAATAAGCAATTTGAATATGTCAACATGCATGTCCATTGTAATGGGCATTTTTCACAAATTTCTGATAATTTATAGACCAAACTATTAATCAATTAATTGAAAAAAGATTCAGTGGATTAACTGATAATACAAATAATCATTAGTTGCAGCTCTACAAGCATTAAGTGCAAGACTATGAATTATTTTTCCATTTAAAAAGTAATTTGACTTAAATATTAAGTCAATTAATTTCACACACAATCTCACAAATGTCCTAAAATCAAAATGAAATAAGATTATATAAAGTAGGAACACGTATAAAGAATGCAATTATGTCAGTGTATATGCAGATTCATCAAGAATTTTTTTTTTTTTTATGACATTTAAAAGTTTAAATACAATAATACACAATTTTCATTTTGTCCAAGAAGAATGGACATTTTTCTTTAAGCCACAAGCTGGACAAAAAGTGCTGAAGGGGGACTGTTTGAATCTCGAACATGCATGGCATTATTCATCTGATTGATTCAGAAGTTATTGTTATAAATGGAACTCAAAAAAGTGGTATTACCACAACACAAAACTCTATGAGGCTTTGACTTATTGTTGTGCTGAATTTGAGTGATATTTCACTGACAGCAGAACTGATCGAACTCTACATTTGCAGCACCCAAGAGAAACGACTGGGGAAGAGTGACATTAACACAAAGCTGAGTGGAGACCGGAGGGGAGTAAGAATAGACATTGTAACAAAAGAGCCCGATCTGCAAAAAACAGCAAATGTAGCAGCCATGTGTCAGTATCACCTAGGAGCACAGCAGGGGCTCCGGAGAGTGTATAAGTGAGTGGAAGGCAAGGAAACGAAGAGAGATTGACACACGTAAACACTCCCATGGTAAATAAGGTGAGATATTTTGGTGTCGGCATCCTTAGTGTCGAGACTCACTTCTCCGGTCAGTTGTGAGTAGGTCGAAACACTTTTAGTGTGGAATAAAGTGGGAAGAGGAAAGGGAGGAGAAGAGCCGAATATTTAAAGTTAAAGAAAAAAGGAAAGTGAAGAAGATATGGCTGTGTGCAGATCCAAATATAAGGATGAGCATTTATCTTTGTGTCCATCTCTAAATGACAACAACAACAAAAAATGTGATCCTGTTTCTCTGAACCAGTCAAAACTATGAAAAACCACACACCAACCACGCAGAGCAACAACACAACTGTGGTCCAGGGGATGGAGCAGTTTATATTCTCAGCCTCTTAAAACCTTAACTTGTTGCAACTGTACATGGGACATGGTTTTTATTTGGGAGAGGAATGAGGGAGGCAGGAGACATAAAGCTGGGGGCTTTAGACAGCCAACAAGATCGAGGCTTTTGCAGTCGCTTTAATTGTCCTTGGATGAAAATAAAAACACATGACAACCCACCTCTGTTTTCAATGGCTGTGATTCTTTTCCCCTCCTCTCATCAAAACTGAAACAATAGAAATAAATGGAGCAGGATTGTATCTCTGTTTTCCAAGCTTCTTATCAGCACAGGGCTAAAGCTATACAAGGAGAAGCTTAGGCACAAATGCCCATTTACATGTGCCAGTCAGCCCTCTATAGTGATGTTAAGAGCTGTCTGCTGATTTTTGGAGTCAAACATAATTGGGACTTTTAAAATCTGAACAATGCCAACAAAAAAACAAAAAAAAAAACACTTTTTGAGTGCTTAGGAAAGAAGTCCCCCAGTGTAATTCAAGCCCTTTACTTGCCAGGATCTATAATATGGGCTACTAGTATGTGCCACTTCTCTGGACATCAGTAATACCATTGCCAGAGACAACACCACGCCGACAGTGCGAGCTGAGCCTTGGCCGGCGTCCACGCGTGAGACGTGAAAAATGCATGTAATTGGTGAGAATCTCTGGCTTCCATCAAG
The DNA here is from genome assembly GCF_023349555.1 of Cebidichthys violaceus. Lineage (NCBI taxonomy): Eukaryota > Metazoa > Chordata > Actinopteri > Perciformes > Stichaeidae > Cebidichthys > Cebidichthys violaceus. The sequence continues at coordinate 8,887,533 of NW_027176329.1, read as the reverse complement.
TCAGTAATTGGCCAGAGAGAGCCCTTGTGAGAAATATGCGGCGCAAACGTTTTCCCCGATAATCCCATCTTGTGAGCATCTGGCAGTGGCGTGGTTACAATGGCAGAAAAACACAATAAACACATGCATGTATGGCAGGAAGGGGAGAAAATAAAGGATGGGAACATTCTTAGGGGGGGAAAGCTGGGTGGTAGAGAATTATAAAAATAACTGTAAAATATTCAGAATATGGTGTGTGTGTGTGTGTGTGTGTGTGTGTGTGTGTGTGTGTGTGTGTGTGTGTGTGTGTGTGTGTGTGTGTGTGTGTGTGTGCGTGAGATTGTGTTGTTTTCACAACTCTCTGATAACTTTTATTGCTGCACAAACTCTTTTATTCCGACTGACATTTACAAATGCTTTGTCTGTTAACAAAAGTCGCGTTGGGTAGAAGTGCAATCACAAAGTATGCAGTAATTGCACACGTTCAAATTCTGGTTCAGGAAATGTTGTCATACCCTGCCATCAATCACTGGAGTTGGTGATAACACACTGTAAGAGTGAATTGCCAAAACTTAAATTTTACCTGCACCTAAGCACTGTAATTGAAGTAATACACCATCACAGTGGTATCAATGTGTCGTATTAATGTGACGCACGTAAATAGAACCTGGGGAAGCATTAGACCTCTCAAAATAAAATATTTATCATATTATAAATTCATGAATATTATTAGACCAGTGAAACAAGTGATAAAAGATGAATAGCAGTACAATATTTCCAACACTTAAAGTAAATTTGATTTTGAATATCCCTGCAACAACGTGAAATTCCCATTTTGTTCTGCCATTTATTAAGGCATGAATCAAAAGCTATGAGAAATTATCAAATAGCATTTGCAGGAAATGTGCATTTCACATTGAGCAATGAGTGTGACTGGCTGCTGTGAGGAGCTGGAAACCACTGAGTGACTGACTGGGAGAGGACTGGGCACGCTGTCAATGCAAAGTACAGCGTCTACTGGCCACAGCGCCACAGACTTGTACACACGAACACACACACACACACACACACACACACACACACACACACACACACACAGATTGAAAAAAACAAACAAAAAAAACACAAACACCAACATAAACACAAATGCACAAAGCTTGCATGCTCCTGCTCACAAATACGGTAAAGCAGATAGGTAAGATAAACATGCATACACAGAACCACACAAATGTACAGACACACATACTGTATGTTAACACACACACACACACGCGCGCGCACACACACACACACACACACACACACACACACACACACACACACACACACACACACACACACACACACACACACACACACACACACACACACACACACACACACACACACACACACACTAGGACGCACGCACATATAACAATGTCTCAATATCCATGTGCCGCTGCCCACTGTGTGTAAGCCATCTGGTCTAAGTTAAGTGTAATATAAAAAGCTCATTCAGATACATGGTGAGTGTGGATGCAAATTTGGCACAGCTCAGGCCCTCTCTCCTACCCCCACCAGCAACTCTCCCTGCTTAGGCCTGATTTAAGTCTAGACATCATATTGGAAAATGGCTCACACACCACAAATACACAAGGAATATTCCAGCTATACTATTTATGGAGGTTAGAACTGCGTCTCTACCTGCTTCAGAGAAGGTGGAGGGGAGTAATGCTAGGTGTACGTCAGCTAATGGAAAACAAATGCCAAAAAATGTCCCAAAATATATAACCTCAGTGTTTCATTAATAACTAATCTGGTCAATATGGAGGGCTGCGTTTGAGAGGGGATCGGGAAAACCTGCGTGTGTCCGCATGTGCACACATTTGTCTGGCCGAGTTTAGATAAGTATGGCAGTACAGTTAAGATGACAGGATTGTATGAACAGCTTGTAAACAACATGTGAGGTTAAGGCGGTGTGTACAGGCACATAACTCGGTTGATACAGATTTATTGACTGTCATTGACGGTCACTATATAATGGAAGTAAGACAGAGTTAGTTAGTTAGACAGACCAACAGAAAGGGCCAAAGACATGAAACGCAGAAAGACAATGAGGAAAAACTAAAGAAACACAAAAAGTGATTTCATGTCAGCAGAGTGGGGGACAAACAGCATGCAAGAGACAAGAGGGGCAGGTGGTCAACATGAATCCTACCAGGAGAAACTGGGTGAACTCTCCGTAGCTGAGCTGCTTGTCCCTCTGTGCGCCAAAGTGCAGCCGTATGAACTCACAGTCCCAGTTAAAGGGGATGTGCTGGTGGATGGTGGTCTGGTTGAAGACCTGCTTCACATCCTCTGCAGAGGAGACAGAAAAAAAAGAGACAAGACTGCTTCTTTAATAACAACAAAGTGAATAGAAGTTTCATTTGACAGCCTGTCAGATCTGTATTACAAGTAAAAGTCTTGCATTAAAGTGACAGTACTGAAGCAATATCAGCTAAATGTACTGAAAGTATCAAGTCCATCTATTTGTCATAGAAGCAAACAGCCCATGTGATTGTTAAACATATCATGGGATTATTTTTACTTATGCATTAATGTGTAAATAGGATTTTACCATTGTAGCTAATAAAGCTGGAGCTAATTTCAACCAAATGATAACATAAAATGAAAGCACTCAAGCACAATTACTCCAAAATTGTACTCAAGTGCAGTACTTGCATCAACGTACTAAATCTTGTACAGATTTCCTGTGTTGATGTATGTAGATCGATCTTTAAACAAAAATCAGCAAGCAAAGAGGCTAAAACAACAACAACAATTTTCCTTCATATCCTATAAAATTATAGAATAACAGTTCTGTTTAGGCTTGACAGATCACACCCCACTTTTAAGGCAAATGACCATACATTAACAATCAATATCAATAAAACCTTCACCGCCATTAAAATCCTTTCAATATTCTCCTTTCTGTATGTTCATGTTTTCATAACAAACAATTATCAAATACTTCTTCCTCTTTTAGTTTGCTCTAATAAAGACCTCAAATCTGTTGTTACAAAGTCTTGTGAGTCAGGTCTTAACAAACAGCATGTGTTTCCTATGTTGCGGTTAACATTAGTAATTATTTGATTTTGAAAAAAAAAAAAAGGCCTGTGACTGTTTGTGACAAAACGTCAACGTCAATCTCCAGAACACAATTCTGCTCTGATTGAGACTTAAGTTCCTAAACTCTAAATCAGTCTTGAATGACACATGGCAGAACTTGTTTGAGCTGTGTCGGCTCTGTATTCAGAAGGAAAGCCTTTTCTTCTCACTTATATTCCTCCGCCTGAACCCTCTAAGCCTCTGCAGCCAGCGGAGTGGAGAGACACTGAACATGAGTCCTAAATTACAGCCTTACTAAAGAAACAAAAACAAACCAATAGAGCGACCTGTTTCTTATTACCAAACAAGCCGCGCTGAACGAGTGGAGAAAGGAAAGGAGGAAAGAAACTATTTTTTTATAAAGACAGACAGACAGGGAAAAAAAAAAAGAGTGAAAGAGAAAGGTGATATTTACTTCAGCTCAGCCTTACCTTCTAAAGGAAGACAGCTTGTGCATTGTTTTTTTTACACTTTAATGAAGCAATAAATATACAGCCTTTAACTCTTTAAAGGAGAGGCCGCTCCAGAGCCCGCCGTTTATATTATCAGCTTTTATAGACCTGTCAGCACTCAGTCCTCTTTCGTTTTTTTTTCTGTTTTTTGTCTTTCTGGCTGACGCACAACTGCATTTCACATGCCATGTTATGTTGCAATTTTTATGAACTCCACATTCCACCAAATTATCCATTTATTTTTGTAAGTGCTAAGAATTCAGAGCACTGTGCCGCCCGTACTTAACAGAAATTACTCGGGTTATTATCAAATAAAAATGGCTTCATAGAAAATGACATAAAAAGAAATCAGAGTACAGCCATTTATTACATGGGAAAACAAACGGGCCTTTAATGCGACATAAGCCTGAGCTATTAATGTTTTTAATAGGTAATAAAGGGGAGTTCTTTATTTTGTGCCTTGGTGAGGCTCTTTAATCTGAGCAAAAGGGAGAATTCTAATAAAGTAACTAGTCTATAATCTCAGTCACACGTTATTTGCTTTTGATTAAATGGTAGCCCAATGCAAGTGGCAGACACTGTAGTCAGTGTTTGTGCACGGCATGATGTGTGGTATGTTTTTCATGCAATTTTCCACTTGTGTGCGAGTCTCATAACTCACAGGCATTGGGATATTCATTAACCTTTGGGAGACGCAGGAAAACAGCAGACCTTTTAATTGCCACCAAGACAACGTCACTCTAATTGATCCTTTTAAATATGAAAATTTACATATGTGCATATATAATCACCCGCAATGATCTTGCACCCTGTCGACAGCAACAATTAAAATGAAATTCACTTACTTCCCTGTTTGTTCGCGGGATGTGTGCACTGCATTTCAAATCAAGCCTAATGTGCTGACGCCTCGCACACCTACAGAAGGCTGGCATTAGACTTGTTTAAATCAATTAGGCAAATGTGAAATAAGCAACGAGTACAAATGTCTTCCCGTTTCACCTCGGAGCTTCCAGGCATCAGAGTAATGGTGCCAATCATGCACATGGAGCAACCCACCCCCTCCTCCAGCTTCATCTCCATCCCTTTAGTTGCCACCAGCCCTCTCCACCTCCAAACCTAACCTTATCTTCTTAACAAACCAGATACCGTACACCACGTACAGAATTTTTTGTTTGTGGATGCAAACAGAACAGAATAGATGAGCGGAGGTCAGACCCTCACATAAATAAACGAGGAGTTTGTATAAAAACTTTTTCAGAGGTGCATTTAAGAGGAGCATGCTCTGCGCTCTGTCAGGATTGGCTGACTAAGTATTTGTTTAATGTCAAACGCAAAGAAACAAAAGCAGTGTTGAGACTTGAACTTACATAATAACAGTGAAGTTATTAATCTTTTAAAAATCTTCTCACATTCCTTTTTATAATGAAAGAATATGCATTATCCTTATATGCTTGGTTTCTCTGGTCTTCGCAGCGGAGTATGAAATAGTTCTCTTGATTTTTGAAGAGAGATTAACTAAAGACAAAGTAACAAGCCTATATAAGGATATAAGAAAACAATGCTCCCAGAAGAGTGGAGGAAAGACATAATAAAAACCATAATACCAACATTTGAAAATGAGCACGAAATATCTTTATGCGACATAAGTGATCATGAGGTTCTGTGGTTTGAACTTTTCAACTACCAACACATAACTCCAGGTCCCTTGTAGAGCACATAACAGCACCTACCATAAAGATGCTAATTGTTCAGTAAGACGCTCACTTACCGAAGGTGGTCATTCCACTGCCTGCTTTATCAAACAGCAGGAAGGCAACCATAAAGAGGGAGTCTGGGGCACACAGCACCGACTCGAACGCGACAAACTCCTGAAAGGAGATCAACCTGAGAGAAGAGGGAAAGAAGATAGGGTAGGATTGTGATAAACTGGTAAACGCTGTCATTTGAGTTGATTTATTAATGTGGTATTCATGTTTCAAGGGCCCTGTATAAATACTTAATCAGTAACACATGTGAGAGAGAGTCTTTCATGTTCATTTAGTCATTTAATACATAATAAAGAACTTACTTTGCACTAATAAAATTAAATATTAAATTTAAAAAAAAACAAGCTAATGTGACAGTGCATTAAACTACAAACTCCATTGCAATTACTGGCACACAGTGGCAAACCGGCACACTTAGACAACCTATCAGTCTGTGCGACGCGCAATTCAAGAGGCCTTTTATCCGGTAGTCTGTTATTCCATATGTAATGTCATAAACTCATCGAGTGCGACAGCAAGAAAATAAAACAGTTTAAAAGGCTCAGTATGTGTTCCCAGTCTGAGCTGGCAGCTGGTAGAGGCAGAGAGAGTCAACTTTACACCAACAGAAGAAAAATGATTAAATATGAAGTTTTACATTTTAGTGGGCCATTTTAAACAAGTAGACAGGAGAGGAGGGAGTTGGCTGCCACTTAAGGAAATAAAACTCCATTCAATATAAATGTAATACAATATGAAATTTAGAGTGAATGTCAGGTTGAGCAGCCAAGGTGGAACATTCTTTTTGAATGGGGAACAAATCTGTCTGCATCAACACTGAGATACAAGCTACAAGTTGAAAGTAAACAGATCAGTTTTCCTATTACCACTAAACACCGCTGCCTCTCTCTCTCTCCAAGTTTGTCAGTGTTTTGATAAATACTATTTAATCTCCTGTCTCTCCATAGTAAAACACAAATGCCCACATGCATCATTAACAAGAAAAAAATAAACATCGCTATTGTGTGAACCCACTGAGAGCTCCCGTGGGAGAGTCCTGCTGTGGGGAACTGGACCACGCAGTCTAGCCTTTATTTTAGGCCCTGGTCCACTGTTGCCACAAGACCATTATGAATATCACAAATGGCTCCGATAATTACAGGAGGGGTCAGTGCTAATGAGCGGTCCCTGCGCATCCTTCTATTAAACCTGTTTCAATTTCCATGGGGGGGGGGGGGGGGGAGTACAAAGGAGGTGGGGGGAGCAATGATTACATTTTTAATTAATTATGTTACTGACAAAATGTAGATGTGTTTGTTTGGAATTTGAGTGTTTCAGATCTGTATGTGCATCCTCTTGTGCACTTATATGCTGGAAAAAGATACTGTATCGATGAAAAAGAGTCTCAGTCTTCCTGTCCTAATCAGAAGAGCCGTGCACTGACAAGAGTATTGTTTGTCAAAATAAAACCATGACTGCCAGAGATACCTTAAAAAGCATGTTTAGATTTTTGTCTTTGTTAGTCTGCAAAGATGTTCACGAAAAAAGACACTCGTAAGACGGCAAAACAGTCAAAATAAATGACTCAGATCAACGCTTGCTTTCAATATGTACTGGTATTATGCATCAATACCCTTACCGAAAATAGTAGACGTGTGTGTCGGAGAGAGCAAAAGAGATACTAAGAGAAAAACAGTGAGCACACAGTGGCAAATTAAATCAGCTGTCGTTTTAAAGGCATGATTAAAGGTTTTATTAACTAAGCAGGTAGTGCTTAAGAGCGGGGCCCTGCTGATGGCAAGTAGGTGGAAGTTGGCACAAAAGCGCACTGCTGCGACCGTGGATCCACTGCTAAAAACAAAGCTAATGCTGTTGCCGCTCATGCTGCTGGAATACTATCAAACTCTCCTATAATGATCATTCTTTTGTGACAGATAGTGTACACACAGAAATTAAACCTCAGAGAGACTCTAAAGGAGATTAAGCAGGAACCGGCTATAGTGTGAGGACTCCGAGAGCACTAGTGTTCCCAGACAGAACTGAGGAAAAAAAAAAATCAAGATTTCTTCTTTTTCACACGCATCATTTTACATGCACGCTGGTCTTCCCGTCTGCGTTTTCCCAGACGAGGATAATCAGCGTATTAGTGTAACTGAGAGGGAAGCTGATCACGAAGGGATTGGACCATGGTTTAGACCAGGGAGTCCAGACAAGATCCAGGGGGCATCTCCATAACACACAAAAGAAAGAAAAAACATTCCACGTACTCGTAAGCATTCACACACAGCTCCGCAGCCGAGGACGGAGCTTATGATGCTTGATTAGCAGCGCCATGACGGCTGCAAAATGATTACCGTGAGAGGGGGGGAAGCAATCGTTTTTGCTATGCGGACGCAACCCGGAACGAGACACTCAATAATCAAATCAACCAACAGCATCTCCCAACCATCAACTGTTATGGCACGTGTCCAGGGTGAGCCGATCCATGTATGCAGCCTGGGATGAACTTGGAGGAGACGGGGATAATGTGATACTGTAGTCTGGCATCTCTTCAGTGTACTGTGTACTTGCTTTACTCCACTGGATTGTGTTAAACCGTAAAACAGTCGCTGACATATCCGTGACATGTATCAAACTAGAGATGTAACACACAAGACGTAAACAAAGGCTTAATTCTAGCATGTGCCTCGGCAGATGACAGCTGAATGATGTTTTTGTTAGGATGCCAATACAATGCAATTTAAACTGTCTTCGGTACGTCTGTCTGGAATAAAAACTCCACCCTATATTCCATATATTTTTGGGGGTTTTATCTTATCTTCGCCACCCGGCTTTTATCTCTGTCTCCTCTCAGCGGGCATCTAAATACACTCCTCTGAACCAAAAATCAGGCTTGGAGACATTGTTTACAAGTAACGTAAATGCATGGTGTTGGTTAGGCCCAGCTGATAGAAAGACAGCTCTCCTTCGTTGATAGTAGTGGGAGAGAGGGGCCTAGAAGGGCTTCAATAATCCCTGTCCCTGGCATCTTGGCATTGTTACTGACAGCCTTCCACCCACCTAGAGCGTGCTCGCATACCGACACACACACACACACACACAGACAGACGCACCCCAAAAACACACACACACATACATGTACACACCAAGATGAATGCTAGCTGCCAGTATCAGTTCGTTTTTTCTAAGAGTGGACACCCACCAGTACAAGTCCAGAATACCCACAGCAGCTGGCAGACTGCTATTTTCCCAGCACGCTCCCTTAACAAAGTTATTTATTTTTTTTATTTTTTTTCAAACCTCCAAGGAGGTTTAACTTAAACTGAAGTGGTGTTTCTTCACACTTGAACAGATGCTTCTATCAAAATATCAGAGGGAAGAAGGGACAGAGAAGCAGAAAGGTAGGGAATCGGAAGGAGCCCAACTGAAACGGAGGAAGCTCAGAATGCATTATGGTATGTGAGAGGGTGTAAAGAAAGTGATGAGAGCGGAGGAATGCAGAGAAAGTCAAAAGCGAATAGAGGGGACATAAATAAGTCGAGTGAAAATCTTCAAAGCGTCTTGCAGCTCCGTATGTCAGTGCATACACAAAACATTTGATTCCTGGAAATTGAGACGTCTCCTCCATCCTCCAAAGTCTCTCTTCTATCTATTTATCTATCTATCTGTCTCTCTGTCTCACTGGGAGCGGCGAGAATAAGAGGGAGAAAAGTGATTTCCACATAACAGATTGTTACGACTGTCACTATATCTCCTGATTTACACAGTCGCAGAGAGGCAGACAAATGCATTTTCACTGTTTACATCTCCACACATACACACCGAACCACTCACATACACATTGGCATCCAAGTCAAATTTCTCTCACACAGATACACTCCAACAGAAAAGTAAACGAGCATGCTGGCTGCCATCCGACCCCCTGCTAAATCTATTACCCCCCGACTCATCTTGTTGAAATGGAGTCCTATCTGGCAAAAACAGCATCAGGCACACTAGCTTCGAATACACTGTGCTCATGTACCAAGCAGAACGTATTGTTTCACAAGCATATTTGCATGAGATCGTGCAAGCTAGATGAAAATACAGTCACTAAAGTGGTTTGTTTTGTCTTGCGCCCCGTTCTTTTCATAAGGTTTTCACAGATGAGCGCTTGAAAAACAATGCATTCGCGTTTCCAGCTACCACGAACGTCGCTGATGTTGCCACATCTCTACTTTCTAGATCCATTTGTTTTGTGTTCAGACACAGGTTTGCAGAATAATCATCCAGACTCTTTTGTCTCGTCAAATCATTTATCTATCAAAGTTCAGGTGGAAAATAACACATCACAAAATATGAGCAACATGAGGCCTTTACAAAGTCAACTGTAAAAAAAAATAAAAATATGAATCACATCTAAAACTAGGTCTAAACAGACTTTTTTTCCCCCTGTTTTGCCCCCATATCATTTCCATTTCCCTCCACAAAACCAAAATGAGGTTTAGATACAAAGTCTGGGCCATGGGTTCCTAATAGATTTACCCCGATGCCACGGCCACCATTTATCCTGCTCCAAAGCCGCACAATGCAACGGAGTGCTCCTGAATAGCACGGGCAATTACAGTGCATGTGTGTGTTTTTATGTGCATGTGCGTGTGTGTGTGTGTGTGGGGGGGGGGCTTGCTTTCTCTTTTTTTCAATTCCTAAACCCCCACTACTCCATCTCACCGTTTTCGGCACACGCACACACACACACACACACACACACACACACACACACACACACGTTAGAGCAGATGTAATAACATGAAGCTACACAGCCATGTGCACTTTGCTCTTTGTAGAAGCCCAGGTGGTTACCATGGCAATGTGTTTAAAAAAAATAATTCTTTTTTGACTTACCCTAACATTTTATTACCCATCATTATGTATCATTAAATACATACATATTAATGTAAAAAAAAAAACAGGGGTGATGGGGATGGGGGAGGAGTAAGTGTGACATGGGGGGGGGGTATCTACAAAGAAGGAAACACCTGAAAGGGGCCTTTGGTGGTTTGATGTCGCTTTGCTATATAATTCAAGTATGAACATCCTTCTTTTCTTTTTTTTTACACCAAAGGATGCAGTCATAGGTTTGTTTATAAAATGCAAAATACCACTAGAAAGGTAGTTGCACGAGATCAAAGACATAAATAATACATGTTCTGATAGCTTTGATAAGAGTCTTTCATAAGCTTACTACTTAGCAGTTGGCTTGATATTAATCAGCATAGCAATTTCACAGTCAGATCAGCAACTTCTGCCAGAGATATTTTCAAACAGTACAATCCTCACGAGACACTCGGTTGTCGATCCTCTATTTTCATAATTTTGTAAAAGAATATATGCTTATATTTGTTGTCTATCTATCGCAGTATGAGTGACACATCCTTGCACTTATAATAGCAGTTATTCCAGTACACCCTGCAAGGTGCCATGATTATCTAAAGAATTCTGTCTCCAAATTCAGTGTACCAACATCAGATCACCTAATATTAAAAGAGAAATGTCAGAACACCAACCCATCTTTCTTCTGATCCACCACTCCAGCCAGCAGCTTCGTGGCCTCGTCCGAAAGCTGTGTGGTCATGTAGTCTGTGTGGGCATGTAGGAAACGTCTCACAAAGTCCTGCGGTGACATGAAGCACTCGTCATTCTTCTCGACGCTGGCATACTGTAATGAGATAAACAGATGCAGACGTAAGGACGCACGCTGAGCTTTAGAATTTGACAGAAACAAAACAAACATAAATCGGTGAAAACATGAAAAGCTTTTTTTCATAAGAGGCAAAACACAAAGAGGACACAGTAAATATGTGGGTAAAATCTTACCTTTTCAAAAATGGCTTTTAACTCTGTAAGGTCAGCCCTCCTCGGCAGAACGGCCTGCAAGACAATAAGTGAACATCCGTGAGCACAACTTTCAGACACAATGCTCCACTCTGCATCCTGTATATCGTTTGAGGAACGCCGTTCAACAGTGGTTGAGATTGTTTTATATAAATACTTTTAGGAGCCTGAAGATGTAAACGTATCCAGTGATGATCACAAACAAAGAGAAAGACTACAAAAAACAATTACACATTAAACATAATTTTGAGCTTGGCCACTCACTCATGACCTTATTATGAATAGTATTTCTATCCACAATACAGTCACTGAAAAAGATGGCAGATTTAGAGTTTGTAGATTTTTTCTTGTAATTTTTCATCTCCTGTTAATCTCACAATTCCTCGGATTCATATTGTGACCACTTGTGGGTCCTGAACTCTTGGTTGGGATCCATCCTGTAGAATACAATGCTGTTGCTGGTGAAATAATGTTAAATAAATAAAAACAGAAAACAAAGTGGCTGCATAGGACTGTATAATGATCCAGATGAACCAGTTTCTGCCAGGTTCGATACAAACAGTGACAGTACCACCATGTTGAAAACGTCTTCCCAGTGGAAAGTTGCGTTCACCTGGATGTGACAGCGTGTAGCATGCTGCTAACCAAGGTTACCTGTGATTACAGGCGGCTTTTTTTAGACCCAGCAGTAAACTGGAGACGAGGCCTGAATGGAGCAACGTGGACAAAAAAGCAGCAACAGCACCGCGGCTGTGACTTTTCATCATTGTTGCAAAATGACAGTTCGGTCAGTGTGACTAAGAAACCGTGAGCCAACTTACACATCAAACTAGTCAAACGGCTACAGTAAAGCCACAATGTCATTGTCGTATGGACAGTGTCAACCTCTGTCACATCCTCTTAGCAGACTAACCGGCATTTAACTTGACCGGTGCACAGTTCCGAGGGGGAGAGACGCTCCCGGGACAGGGCACTTCTCCCCGGAAAGCTGATAAAGTGAAGTGGAAAAACTCAGCTTACCTTTGCTGCCATGCTAAGCGAGATCACTGTCAACCCGGTCCCGTTCACTTCCTCCTGCGTGACGGTGTTCCCGTGGAGGGACATGAAGGAGGATCAGCTGAGCACGTGGTGTGAGGCGCACGAGAGGTCAACTGGTCAGAGGCTTGTGGTATCAGATCCACCGATAAACCCACTGATCCAATAAGATGTGTGTGTGTGTGTGTGTGTGTGTGTGTGTGTGTGTGTGTGTGTGTGTGTGTGCGTGCGTGTGCGCGCACGTGTGTGTTTGTGTTTTGAGAGAGAGAGATCATGTTTCCGCGTACCTGTGTCTTTACCCATTCAGCGCCATATAATCTATCCTTCTGTGTTTAAAATGTTTAAAATATAGTCTGCATGTCTGTCCCATCACTGAGTGCTTAAACCATTATGGATGGATACAGCCAAGGGGCCTCTGTGGTGTCTCAAATCCTCTATTCAAAGTGACTGTAATAAGCATTTATCACCAGGACTCACTCTGTTTAATCATGAGCCTTCAGTGTTAACTAGTCTCATCTAGTATCTATCTCTTTTTATCATAGGCAATCGATACTTAGGCTACAGTAAACATGTATTAAAACTAGTAAAGCTAAATGGCTCTGCTATAAGAAATCTACAAAACAGGTTTTCTTTTGTTGGTTTCCTATAATATTTTTAATGGTATTCAACCAACGTTTGAGCCGAGAGTTACCAGTAAAATACAACGCAAAACATGCAAAGTGAAAACAAACAAAGTGTGGGGTTGATCTGGTATTAAGAGATGGGGCCTTTTTTCGCGTCTGTGCCAAGGAGCCCATTATCTCAGATCCATCCACGGTGATCATGTACACAACCACTTTCTTCTTGAAAAACTTCTATGGCAATTAATTATAACTCCTATATGATGTTGGATTTTTGCCCCCCAGTAGCAGCAAAGTATTTTAAAGTAGTAACTGCAATATTCCCTTCAAACTTTATTATGTATATTAAATGTGGTTATCTCTGTGTGGGTTTATTCTTATGCACATTGAGTCTCTACTGTAGTCTACTTAGGAACAGAGGTCTAATGGACGTCAGAATAAAAGCCTCAGTTCCTTCCTCACACCGATTCTTTTGTCGCTGTAAATGGTTCCTATACTTTATTTTCCAGCTTTTCCAGCCCATCTGTGCTTTGTGCCAGGAGGGAAAAAGGTGCAGAGAGAATTTCATGACTACAAAAGCAAAGGTTAACATTACTCACAGCATAAAAACAATTTAAAAGGGAGCAAAAGGGCTCTAATGGCCCGACAGTCTTCAAAGAAAATGTATTTTGCGCTCAAAATAATTCATAGCTTTTTGCCGGTGGCTTTTCAGCTTCCCAGAGACCCAGCATGAACCACTGTATTTTTCCCAGCAGGCTCTCTGCTCCTCGCAAAATGGCCTTTACTAGGGCATACCTCGCATCCCCTCCAAATATTGACAGCACTGAGTCCATCGCTTATTGGAAAAATGGCTGTAAGTAATGTTTTATCAGCCGATGCAATCTCCACACCTGTATTTTCCCCTGTCATATGACAATATTTGACAAGATTAATGATTTGATCCCGTGACATTTTATTTCCCATTGCTGTCAATCTGCCAGCAAACAACTCACTTACTTGTGGCATTTTGTAGGAAGCATGTAGCAGCATTTGCTTTGCTTGTGTATTATTCATAAGTGGCAAAATGGTCTTGAGTCATGTAAACTACAGCGTCCAGCAGCTTTTACCTACAACTCTTGGCTGTTTATGTAAAAAGAATCTTTAAAACTTACCTTCAATGCAATTATGTTTTTGTTTAGAGCATGTCTTTCAGCCCCTTTTTTAAGCAATTTAAACAACGATGATTCTGTCAGCCGCCACAGAGTAAGTGGGTAATAATGATAAACCTTGCGACCTTTGAACTTCATTGGCTTGAGGGGTCTCCTGCCTGCTTCCCCAAGGGCCCACGCGTCCTGACAGCTTTGAGCGATGAGTGGCGGACGGCTGTCTCAGTCTGCCGCCTCCTATTTTTAACCCACACTAAACACAGAGCTTCCAAAATAGAACCAAGCTCTAAACAAATGATTAATAGGGCACTTAGGGTCTCCCCACTGACCAGCAAGTCCCTATTAACAGCCAATAACGGAGGCCCGCCAGGGTCAAAAGGTTTAAAGACTTTCTAATAAAAGTAACAGAGACATGGGGATGTGTTTTAAAGGAGAAAAAGTTGTGTCTCAGTTTGAAATGCTGACAAGTTAATAATCCCTTCTCAAATGGCCCTACCGCAGTAAAATGGCCAGTTTGTTCTTACTTTTATTGCTATCATCTGTCAGTCACTCACATCTTTCTCTTTTTTTGCTGCCTCCTCTTAAGTGGACTGAAAGAGCTGTAACAGCTTTACAGTAATGTTCTTGATGGGGCTTTATTCTCATTCCCCACCCATTCTTTGCTTTTTTGGTTAAATGTGAATTCCTATTGTAGTTTTAGTCAGGAAATGCCTAATGGATTCCCAAAGACATATTCATGACATGGTAATGAAATTAAAATTTCATTTTTGACCTGAAAAAAGAGGCCAATTGTGGCGATGGCTTTGTCCTGTTTTACACAGCTCAAGAATACAGTTTCACATTGATTGTCACTATTCCTAATGACATTTTTAAATGTGTGAGATGGAGATACAAAGCCAAAGAGTTCAAATCTGGAAACAACTGAGGAATATACTGATCTGTCACTTACTGTCAAAACAGGTTGATGCAGAGCATGGGTCATGAGCAATTTTATTGGTATTATATTGTTGCACTCTCATCCTACCATAAATGTGTTGTTTTTAAGGTGCACAATGTCTTACATTTTTCAAAATAATATAATGTAAAACTTTGCAAAATTAACAGTAGATCACTGTTATAAAATGTTTAGTTTGTTTTTTTAAAAGCAATTCTTTCTTAATTATAATAAATAACAATACATTTAATTTAAAGCACCTTTTTTTAAGTGACTCAAGGACACATTATATAAAGAAAGCAATACCAGAGAAGTGGTTATTAGAAAGCAATTGTTAATTTCAACAGATGAAAAAATTAGTCAGTCCCACATACACCGCCCTGCTGCCGAAAATACTCCCAAAAAATTGTCCCAGTCATATGCACTGTTAAATATAACTCTTTGGGATTTTTTTACAATAAGAATAATATAAGATAATATCAAATGTATGTCTTTAAAAATTAGTCAACAAAATGTGGCAGATGTAGAACAAAGCAGAAAGGTTGTTAAAAATAAATAAATGCCAGTATGCAGAGTCGTGTCCAATCTACCTTCAGGCAAACAGGAATGAGACATGTTTTTAATTAGCTTGTTGGCCATATTAAGAGCTGTAGAGACAAAAAGTATGACCCCTTGAGTGACTTTGATTGAAAGCTCTGTGGGCACACAGAGAAGAATTATTCTCGAAAAGTAAAAAATAAAAAAAGTTTAAGAGTGGAGTGCGTTTTCAGATTTTATTCAAATTTTATTTTATGTCCCCAATTTGGGTGGCCCTGACCTAACCCACATCTTCCAACAATCACTTTTTTGTTTTGCACAATTTCAGCTGATGTTCTTATTCAGTCTTGCTCAAGGACACATCAGCAGGGCACATGGCTGTTGATGGACACAGTGGCTGCAAACCTGCAGCCACTTGATTATAACCACATTACTTCCCCTCTAATTAAGAATGTTTCATGTAAGAGCCAAGATTGATGCCAGAGTCGTTCCAGTTGTGCTCAGCATTTGAAAGATGCAAATTCGGAGATGAAAACGCCCCTTGTGCAATGACAAACCATCGCAAACTTCACACTTGCCAAAGTGGGAATTTTATATAACTTAGAAGTGTCCCCAAAACCACACAGACTGCCTGCCCAGATAGCGTGGTCCAACTCAAACAAATCTGTTTTGCATGAAGGACAAGAAGTTGGTGAGAAGAGAAATGATGGAAGAAAATTAGCCTTCTGATACATCCAAGACAAAAAAGTGATTCGTATGTCTATTTTGATGTTCTGTGCATCTTTTGTGCTTCTTTATGATGGACTACCTCTTCCATGAGAAAAACATAATTTGTGCTAATACATAAAAGCTATTAGCAAAATAATAGAGTTCTCTCTGTATGTATAGTCTCTGCTGTCTGTGTAACAACAAAACACTGCCTATTATAATCTACTTTCATTTCTTCAATCAGTTGGTTGTCAAACACTATCCTTAATCATCATACATAACATGCACTGCATTAAAGTGGCATTCTTGTAAACACCATATCTGTAATAGCGTGTGACAAGCCACTTTTGTTTACACCATAATAACTGGGTGTTTGAATAACTTCTCAATGACTTTAAGTAACCAGCCAGACTCACTCTGCTTCCATTCAGCCGTGCAGCCTGATAACCTGGACTGACGTTTGGCATGGAGTGGACTGCGGATTATACCAAACAGTAGGGCTGACTTCTCAGGGCATTTCACCTGCAATCTTGAGACATGGGAGTGCATTTCCTGCACACACATTGCGGATGCAGTATACATCCGCTTGTCTCATTATGCAAATGTTGACGTGTACATTCATAAACATGTGAGACACGTAAAGTTAATATCAGCCCCGCAAACACACACACACACACATTTATTTGAAGTACCAGCTTTGCTTCCTCTGCAGACTCTCCCTCCTTTCCATCTGTCAACCTAAACCTCAAGGCGGGCTGTCTTCTCTGAGGCTTCTGGATGAATCTGTTTAGTATCTTTCAGTTCAGATGAAGCGCTACACTAACCATGCTTCGGGGCATCTGGGATGGGCCGTGGGCCTGGCGAAGCATGGGAAGGGGTGGATGGGAGCTTTGAGATGGTCCAGACGGGATAGCGGGCAGGCTCAAGCTCTTCTCTTCCACAACAACAAGGACCCACACTGAAGCATGCTCAGACCCTGCAACCCGAGAGGGCACAGGGGTCCTCCAGCTTGCCTGGGTTGGGGATAAATGAACCCAGATGCTTCCCGCACATGCAGAGCGACCAGGCTGATGGAATGAGGGCGGGGGGGGGGGGGTCTTACCTCTTTTTTTTTCTCCCTCTTCTTCTCCGAGTTGAGGCAGTTATCTGTCTTGTGATTCCTGTGCTTTCTCATAACCACTGATCACAGAGGCCTCCATGCAAGGAGCATTGTGGGAAATGATCAGAGGGGCATTTGTCTTTGAAGGAGAATGAGAGCAGCAGCAAATCTTTAAGTCCTTTCCTGTTTCTCTTCCTGTCAAGCTGCCACCTGGACTGAGGGGAGAGGGGGGGAGCGAGAGAATGGTTGCATTCGTCTAAATTACTTAATTGAAGTTCAAGTTGGCGCAGGAAGTTTTAGAATGTAACATGAATAGTGTGATTAATTGCCTTTGAAGGATTTCTTGTATAGATAGATGTGGGTTAGGTGTTCATCTTAACAGCCCACTTGATCCAAGACGCTAAGCTGTCACTGCTATCTATAGAATAGCACCTGTGTCAGGAATAGTCTGTTTTTAGCAGAGAGTTAGATACCACTTTCATATCTGTAAGGTAATAATGATGCTTAAGCTAGCAGCCGGTTGGCTTAGCTTTGCACAAAGACTACAACAACATGCTGTTTTGTTTGTTTTGAGATATAATGTGTTAATTAGTGAGCTTTAGAGGTGCTGATAGGTAGATTGTGTTACCTTTGGACAGAGCCAGGCCTGCTGTTTCCAGGCTTTATGCTAAGCTAAGCTAACTAGCTGCAGGTTACGACTATTACTTTGAAACAACTATGTTTGTTTAGTATCACTCATGATCTCAATGTGCTGATTCCTCTCTCAACTGCACTGCATATAATATATAAGTCTTTCCATGCAACCTAACAGTAGGGGTTTACATTCAATGATTGGGGCATGGGCATCACTGTGCAAACATATCTTGGTTTTCTTTTCTTGACTGATTTTCACTTGTTTGTCATTTGCAAACTAACTTTCATTAGTGGTCCACCTGCCAAGTAGAGCTCTATCTTCAGCCAAAGGTGGGTGTTGCAATAAAAAACTAGCTGCATGAAAATATTGTAATGCAGATGCCTCCTTTTACTGAGTGGCGCATCAAAGCTCCTTTTCCACTGCAGACTACGGCGATGTGTTTCTCACCAGGGACCTCAGGAGTAACCTATGTCACTACCAATCTGCCAGCCTCACCTGATGCCATCCAGATGCCCCATCCTGGAACACACACCGGCCTCTTTGTTTGCTCCACTTGAGGTTTAAGGCCCTTTTTTTTCACCACGTTGGACACTAACACATATACAGATGCACATAGGCTTACACCAAAAATACACACTTTGAAACTAACACGATCTTTGGACACACTCAACAACACATGTGCACACACACCCACACTAACAAACCACCCCCTGTCTGAGGTAGATGCAGCAATGTGAAATGAACGACAAATTTCCTATTTTGTTTCATTAAGTCTTGCCTGCTTTGCCTCACTCCTAAACTGCTTTGCCATGTCGGAAGACCAAGAGTTAAATTAGAAAGGACTAAATTTCCTGAAATGAAATGACTGTCAACTCGACTTTGCTCCATCATCCCAGAAGAGTGCAAGAAAAATACCCCAGTCCTTCCATTCTGTTTTTGTGTAATGAACAGCAAACAGAGTTTGAAATATCAAAGGCAACCGTGGTAAAAGGCATCGCTCTCAAATGAATTACAAAAGAAAGTTGAGTTGTTTTAGTCTGCTTTTGATCTCGAGGATTTAGTGAGGCAGCAACATGTAGCTCCTGTATATGTCATCATGACCATTAAGAAGTGCTGACATCTATCTGATTAGGATAACAAAACAGCAAGCACCTGTGTGTGTGTGTGTGTGTGTGTGTGTGTGTGTGTGTGTGTGTGTGTGTGGCGTGTGTGTGTGCATCGCCAAATGTTATTCCTATCTGCTGTTGAAAGTGTCAATGCATTAACATGTTGTTTGCGCATGCATCTTTACGCTTTGTATGGATACATTTTTGTACATTTGCATGTATTTGGAAATGTGCACTTTTGTTCTTGTTCTCCCACATCTGTGAGTGTGAGGATGAGAGAGTGCATGCCTGTGTGGTGTGCTGGCTGGCTGTCCTGCCTTGAGGGGAGATAAATGGCTGAGTGTTGTTGTTGTCCAGAGAGCAGACACTCAGACAGCCGCTCACACATGATTAATTGTTTCCTTGTTGGGACTGGGACCAGTTGACTGTGGCTGGGCCAAGGCCTCCCACCCAGCCTTACCAGACATGTGTGTGTGTGTGTGTGTGTGTGTGTGTGTGTGTGTGTGTGTGTGTGTGTGTGTGTGTGTGTGTGTGTGTGTGTTTGTGTGTGTGTGAGAGAGAGAGTTATGATGAGAGTGATGAAAGGCAAAGACATAGACAGAGAGAGAGACAGAGAGAGAGAGAGAGAGAGAGAGAGAATGTTATGTCCTATTTTACTAGTTTGTCTGTCATTGTACTCTCTTTTTAAACATATGCGATTGTTTTGAACTTGGCCACACAGTGAAGTGGTGAGGTTTTCTTGGTCGAATGTGGTGAAAATGATCGATGTGAGTTGAAGGGATGATTTGTCCTGCAACCTTTTAATGTTCCTTATATGGATCGTGCAATGTTAAAGGTCTTAAATGGACTGCAATTGTTTCCCTCCCTTATGTAGTTACAATGCAGATACTGTGACATGTAATTTACAATGCTCTAATTACTTTATCAAAGTGAAGAAAGCTCTATAGCGTTTGCTTTGAATCATGGCCACACATTGACTTCACATAGGTTAACACTGCTCAGGTTGATCAACAGGGATGCTGGGTTTCATTGGGAGTGCATGAGTGAGCCTGATGATTGATTAATTACAATTATCAGAGGCCTGATAATTCACCAGAGATGATAATAACATCAAGTGTGCTTTACTGCTCTGATGGAAAAATCCTCTCTAGTGTCTAAATTGCCCCCCCCCTATTCATTTCTCTTCTCTCACTGTCCAATGCTTTTAAGTGCAGCAGGACAGGTGGATGACTGTTACGGTGTGTTCAAATATTGGAGGTTTGGGGGTAAAAATAAAAAACAAACACCCTAATTGCCAGGTATCATGGGTGTACGGGAAGGAAACGCAGTAGGGGGGTGTTGTTGCCACAGACGTCACAGTTAAAAACACACTGCCATCCTTGCAGGGCCATTCGGCTCGGTTGCACATTGTGGTTTAATGATGGCGTGAGGATGACTCACATGCAACACTGATTCCCTTTACATAAGTCTCTTAATCACAACATGTATACCCCCAATGTCCTCATAGAAGTACAAGACTCCACAAAACTTGTGTTGAACATTTACTGAGAATTTCAACATATGTGTTATTTCCAGTGTAGGCTGGTTGTAGACTATCAGCGTGGTTTATGACTGTAATGGGTTGCTTGTGGATGAATAAAACAGTATTAGTTTTGTTGGAGATATTACCATGGTCCCTACAGTGTAATTTTTCATAAATGCAGATCACATAACTCATGTTACATAACATGAACTGCATAAGAGTGCTGTAACTACAACAGTGAAGTTCAAAAAAACAATGTTAAAAGTTTGAGGGCTCTCGAAATAAACATTCATTTTTAATAATTGCAGCAGACCTTACATAAACCCTAAAACATTTAGATACTGCACTTGATGTTTGGACAAATGGAAAACACATAGCTCTTGCTTCTTCTTCACCTTTCTTGTTCATTTGAACAAATTACCTAGTTAAAGAAATTCACATTTAATTAAATATGTTTAAATATGGGATTTAAAGGTGGCCCGATCTCAAATCATCAGAGGCTGCAGAGAAGGCACTTACTGCTACTCTGCTAAGCTAGGTAACTTTAAGCAGCACTAGTCTGGTGTTACTTTTTTTGTTCAACTATGATTAGATTTCACACCTGTCTTATTTATGAGAAATAACCAAATGACTTACTAAGATGCCGGGGCATCAAAATTGTTTTTCATTTGCAGGAAAAAAAGAGTAGGTTGGTAAAACAGCTGTAAGGCTATCTAGATAGCCAGTCATTGTTTGGGTTTTTAACTTAGTTTTACGGTTCTTACAATTTATTTAAAAAATGGCAAAAGAATTACTCATTTCTGTGGCATAATGTGTTTTAGGTCGGACTTTGGTCCATATCCAATTGATCAAATATGTCGTTCTGGCTTTGTAGCACAGTGCAGAGAACTATATACATTCTCTGTGTTCTGTTTTTCGTCTTTGCGAAATTACACATTTATCTGTCAAAGACCTGCGAGATGGATCATGTCATAAACTGCTTGGCTGAAATAGGGCACTCATAATCCGTCCTGACATCAAACCAAAGCCTTGTGTTTTCATAGTGACTCAACCACCACGGATAGCGTTAAACTGAAACATACCCATCTGTTTCTTTCTCTATGCCAACATGTCAGATTGGGTTAAAATTTGGGCAGGTTTAAGTGACGGTGAGGCTGTGGCGTGATCCCATAGTGTCTCAAATGTCCAGTGTCATGTCCACATGTTCAAATGGCTTTATCCTCATTTTCAGCTGAGCTGTGATGACTATATCATAAAAACATGAAATATAACCCAAACAAGTTTTAAGGTTCAAGGTTATTACTGTCATTGTCGAACACACAACAGAATGCAGTTGAAGTCCTATTATGCTATATAAGAAAAACAAAACAGCAAAACTATTTTTACGTTGTAGTGTTAAGAAAGAGTTGATGAGTCTCAGTCTGAGTAAAGAAGCTGCTCTGTAGTCTGGTGGTACCGGCAGCTAATACTTCTATATCTCTTGACAGATGGCAGCAGGATGAACAGGCTGTGGCTGGGGTGGGTGTTGTTTTTAATATCCTTTGGGCTCTGCGCAGGCACCTCTTGTCACCAATACTACTGATGCTCTGTCGTCGGTGGATTCAAACACCCTATGTAGAGCCCTCCTTTCCTGGGTCGTGCACATCCAAAGCCAGTATGTAATGTTTCCACTCACGATGCTTCTATTGCTCCTCTGTAAAAGTTAAGAAGAACTTGGCATCAGGTATGTTAGACATTTCTAACCCAGATATTGTAGCTATCTGTTACTTACATATAACCAGGTGAAGTCAATTATTTCCATTTTATATATTTATGCTCCCCTCAACCACAAGTATAACATTTTAGGTTAAAGTGTAGTGCTCTTGCTCACTGAAGACCAAGTTAAGACTTATTTAGTTCTCTAAATAAACATAATAGTTTTTTCAACTTGTGTTTTTTTTTTTATTAGTGACTCAGAAGTTTGATACATCCACCCTCATATCTGTTTGTTATGTATAAGATTACAGCCAGTTGGCTTAGTTTAGCACAAAAAGTGAAATCAAGGGGAAACAGTCAAATGGTAAATCCACTAGCATCTTGAAAGCTCAAGGGATTTGTTTAATCCGTACCAAAACCGTAGTGAAAAAACAAACAAGTCCAAAAAATGTTCTGTGCCAGACATTTCTTTGGCAACAACCAATAACTTCTTGGTATCTTCGCTGATGTGTGGGAACTCAGAGCCAAGATAAAGTGTGACTGATAACGCCCCAAAAAACATTTGGAGATTATACTTTTCAAAAGGTGAGCTTTAGTCAGGCTGTTTCTGCTGTTTCCAGTCTTTATGCTTAGCTAAGCTAAGCATCTTCTGGCTGTAGCTTCATATTTAACGGAACAATATGAATTATTTTTATGCAACTCTCCACCAGAAAGTGAGTAAGCTTCATTCCCAAAATATTGAAATTCTGTCATACCACAAAACTTAAAGACTTATTTCCATTGTAGTCCTTAAAGATAGCAAGGATACGGGAGTTCCTATAGCAACATCAATCACACTCTATAGTACAACATGTAACCCCAGGGCTTCAGAAAGGCAAGTTGTCTGGATTTTAATGTATCTATTTTAGGAGAATATCCACGATCACAGACACCACATGGTATTATTGGTATGTTATCAGACGATACATATTCTGGGTTTCTTTTGATCCCATAGAAAGGGGGAGAACCATTCAAGACAACACGGGATAATTTTGATGAGAATGAATGGAGCTGAAAAAGTAGCCTGTGGTCAATCCATACTGGTTAATTGAGGCAGTTAGGATAGAAGCGACTTAAAAGCCCCAGCCCTCCTTGACAGTGATGGCTGTCCTATAAGGGACCCTCAGTAGGGCCCTCAGGTCTTTTGATAGGGTATTCGCCATCGTCCTTTGGGGCTGTTTCACCCCCCACAATAAACAGGCAGCTCTTTGTCAACGGGAGTAGGGGGGTCTGAAGGGTTGCTCCTCGTTATTATTTTCTAAAGTAATTATACCTTATTATCTGTGTTTACGTTAGCGGGGGTGCAAGCGTGCAGGTGTGGGCCATTCGGCAGTGGGTTGGCAGTCTCACTGGTGAACCGAGTGTCTTTTTTTTTTTTTTTACTCTCTCCCCTCCATCTTTACTTGGACGTTTTTGGGGGTTTTAGGCTAGTATTGTAGCCCCGCCGCTAATTTCAGCCCAACAAAAGAAACGTGCAATTAGGGCTATTATAGTAGCAGCTGCATGCTTCCTAGCTGTGCAGAGACAGCGTCGTCTTCTCCCTGGCTTAGTGGTGAAGGGATTGGAGAGGGAAGAAGTGGAGAGAGCAAGGCCTGCAGCAGTGGGGAGAGAGTTTGAATGGTCACAGTAGCTTCCAGTGTCTGCAGGAAAGAGAGGAAAATATAGCCTGGGAGGCTGATGTGCTTCCTCGGTGTAGACACAGCAGGGACTCTCGCCCACAGGCTCGTGGGCCTTGAGAACAATGGATCTGCCATCTCCCAACATGAAGTGTTATGAAATAGTCTTCGCCACAGTTCCATTGGCTGCTCTCTCGCATGGAGTCATGTGGTCTCAGAACTGCGTGGGCCGAGGGAAAACGATTAGCAAATAGGAAAATGCTTTTTGAAGAATCTAGTCTTTCATAAAGGCAAGAATCAGTTTACAGAATTTGCAGCAGTAGTAGTTCCCATACAGACTCATCCAGAATGTCATTTGTTGGTAGTGTTTTACATGGCATGGATTTCTGTATGAAGAACGTTGCCACCAGTAACACAAAGATAGCCCTTTTATAAAGTTATCCATTGTATACAAGATTTACAATAAAACCTTTCAATAAGGTCAAAGTATTCATTCATTATTCAGGCCTCTGTAAGTCAGTCAATATCAGCCACAGCGAGCCTTCTCGTACATGTCACGGGGAATCATGTGGGTCACAAAGGAACAACAAAAATCCTTCCACAAATTAAAGTCACGATTAAATGGGATCAAGGAAGAACTAATGTATAGACAATGAAAAGCCTGTCAGTCTGTGCAAGGTTGAATATTGAGGGCCCATCGAGGCCCTCATGGCGTCAAACACAAGGGACCAATCTCATGCTCTCAGCACAAACAAAATGGTCACAGGTCCTCCTCTGTTACTCTCACTTACCGATTTTCTCACTTCACCGACTTCCCAACCCTTAGAATAATCATCTGGCCCAGGGCCCTTAGTTTCAAGGGCATAAACAGATCTGAGTATCCCCATGTATGAGTCACAGCTCTTTGAGTTCACTTGATGAACATCTGACCTTGCTTTATTTTCCGCAGCATACTTGCGAACAAAATGTTTATCTTCTTTATCGACAGGTATATCAGTAGCAGCTGGATCATTGTCTTTCAATCCCAATATGGGCCCAGGGGAGCTGTTGGGCTGTGATATGCAGCTGATTGGGATAATAACTAGTAAACAGGGAGTTTGCATTTTCCCAGAAGAGAATGAGAGACTGTCAGATGCTTGTCAGTGTGCTTTCATTGGCCAACATTTAAACACTTGACTTGAACTAACAGATTTCCACTTCCACCTTTTCCAGCCTTAAATGCCAAAATCTGAGTACAACACTTTGAAGTGCAGAATGACTCGTTCCAAATATAAACGGATGATAAACAGCACATCCTGTTGATAATTCAGCACCATGAGAGGAAACGTGGCAGTGGTGGAAAAATGATTCCAAATGTGGCAAAAATGAATGGAAACATTATAAAAAGTCATAACCGGTAAGAAATCGGCAGGTTATAAAGATTTGCAATGTCAAAACTGGTCGTATCACTCAACACATACACATGTGGTCTTGTACCCTTTGGAAGCAGGAAGTGATGTGACACACAGAATAACAGCTTGGCTTAATTCACAACATTCTATACTGGATGACTAAGGCTAGACTTTTCTTATGGAATCAGATGAGAAAACAATCATTACAAATGGAGTACATTTGTTAATTGTATTATTGTTTCAGATATTTTGCTTAATCAAGTTTCTGCTGGAGTGACTTGTCTACATCTGTCATGTTTTAAAATACAGACGCTCAAGTTTTGGAAAATCCTCGGGACAACTTGATTGTTTTGGTAACCAGTTTAAAGTCTCTCACTGTATGGCATGACATTTATTGATCAGATGGGGGGTTTCTAACAACAAAATGTCAGCACAACCCTGTCACACACTGCATAACATTTAGGGAAAAAAAGCATTATTCAAAGTAACTAGTAGCTACATAAACTAGATATAGTGGATTAGAAAATTACATTTTCATCACAAACAAGTACAAAACCTATACGTAAATATAGTACTTGGGTAAATATATTTAGGTTTCTACTTCTAGGGGCAGAGGATGAATGTTGTTTAAGGATGAAAGCTGCTCTTGCAGCCTTGGTCTTACTGGCATCTATTTCACCTCATTAGGACCCTGGGACTGAGAGTCGACAAAACACTGAGAGAAATCATTTTGCCGGGGGAGTGTGGCGGGCATAAATTGGCCTCTGGTTCAGTACGAGAGTCCCTGCTGTGCCAAGCGGAAGAGAAGGGCCTGGCTGGCAGTAGGGGCAGGCCCAGGCAAGGCAAGCTGGGAGGCCCCATGCTGAGACCCCCTCCCTACCTCTGACAAACACGGCAGTGGATAATCTCTCCTTCAGGGACTCGGCCCAGCGCTGTGGGGCTGAGAGGGAAGGGGGCTGTTATACAGCACAGTGCAGAGGAACTGCCTCTGTATGTGTGCAGCATGCACCACAAACACACACACACTTGTAAGTATTGTGTGTACTTCCACTGCGCACTCTTATGTACATCTCCATTTCCCTGTGCACACTTTTTTTCACTCTTCCTCTTTCATGCAAGCATCACTTTGACAGTTTCAATAAACAGAGCCTTAAATAAAAGTATGGTTACTTCAAAATGATCACGAATATCTTGGATAAATTATGTTGAGCACACTTGAACTTGAATAATGTCATGCAAAAATCATGTAGCCCAAAATACATGTACGACGTGTCAGAGGGCAATAACAAGCCTTCCATTACAGGTAGATTGTGTTGACTTGGCAGGTGTGCTTCTGCAGAGATCAACAGCTCTTACAAAGACTGTAATTTGTAGATATTTTAGCCAAACCTTGTGTCATCTTCCATACGAACATAAAATAACTGCAAAGATGGATTTAGTTTATGCAAAGAATAAGAGTCGTCCAAGGACTAGATGAAAAAGAAGCATGCGTGCTAGATTTCTGGTAATGAACATTTCAGCATCAGGTTAATCTAGCCATTGACTATGTGGCATTAATTGGAGGTATGAAGGCAAATATGATGTTTTAATTTACCAATATAACTTGTAGAATTTCAGCAATGTTCCTGTAATTACTAAAGAAATGCAATCCAGTTTTTTTTCTCAATTTTGACCAGTCTGTAGATCACATTAAATATCACTAAGTAAAATAAACTAAAATCTAATACATAAACAATAGCAAAAGAAGTACCTATAAATGTCATCTAAATATTTGCTGTATAATCTGCAAGTAAAAACACTCAAAGAAACAGTTTTCCTCCAAACAATTTACTTCCATCAATATTTCTTACAAAAAAAGAAACAAAATAACATCCTCAAATGATTTCCGGTGGCGTGTGATCAACCAGTAATATTCAAATATAAATGTCCATATCCAATGTCATCGAATCTTGAACGGCCTCGTTAGCCGCTAAGACGTCTCCATCTTGTAGCCATGTTTTTCCAGCTCAGCTCTGCAGGGAGGAACAGGAAAATAGAAAGATCAAGTCAGTGGAGATGATTACAGGTGGGCGGTAGAGGCATAAGTACCCTCTGCTATTGATTGCGAGAACCATTAAGAGATGGGAGTGAAAAATACATAAAATATTGCATAATGTGTGAAGCTATGGATTTG
Organism: Cebidichthys violaceus; assembly: GCF_023349555.1. Classification (NCBI taxonomy): domain Eukaryota; kingdom Metazoa; phylum Chordata; class Actinopteri; order Perciformes; family Stichaeidae; genus Cebidichthys; species Cebidichthys violaceus. Next base: position 8,860,097 of record NW_027176329.1, on the reverse strand, counting down.
ATGATTACACATATATAAAAATGTATGTGGCAGCTGTGCCCTTTAACAATAATGATATCTTTAAGAAACAACTTAATAGCATGGCTGTCATAATTGGTCTAAATAAAACAATAGCATATTACGGTCTAAAATGTACTCGAATAAAAACAGACCAGCCACTTATTTATCATCCGTTATTGATTATCCAATAAGTGTGAATGTAAGCATGACGGATCTTATGATAACTTTGATGTGTAATGCAAAGTGTTAATGGCATAATGTCAGATACAAGTGAAACACGCAACAGCCAACTGTATTTAATAACCAACCTAAGCTATTAAAGAGAAGCTGCAGGACGGCTACAAAGCAAGAAACCAAGACAATTCAAGGTGTAGATTGGAGAAAACCCTCCTCCTCCTTTAAAGAGACCATAAGCTCTGCACAGGATTTCATTCCTGTATCATCTGGAGAGTATAGCAAGAACTTCAAAAGCAATGTTATATTTGTTTAAAACTATGTCACATTACAAGAGCCAAAACAATGTATTCAGTAGCATTTGTTTCCATTGGAACTGCAACAGTATATGTGGGCATATCTTGTTTAATTTCTTAGTAACATATTCAAGTAAGATATTAAGAGCAATAATTTTTACAGATGTAATTTAAAGTACTTTTAAGTCAATAAAAAACAAGTTAACACATGACACTGAAGCTAATCATAGAGTGATATTAGGAAGTCTTTTCAAGGACCAGTATCCTGTCATTCCATTACTGTGGTGCAAGTTAATAATGTAAGAGGATTTGGCCTCTATTGCATAAACTACTTAAAGCTAATTTTAAAAAATCCATCTGTGCCCAGGATGTTGACTGCTGACCTGCTGTACTAGATACACTGACAGCCTCTGAGGGGCTGCAGCTCAACATTGTGTATTTTAGTGATTACCTCAGTTGATTGGAAAAATCATCCTCTACGTTGTCATCATCCCAGTTGTCTTCCCAAACATGAGCGTCTTCATCTTCATCCAGCCCCGTCCAGTCTAGACATTATACAGTGGGATATCACCAAGATTAGTAAACAAAGTACTGTAAACAAAACCTCACATTTCAGGAAATAAAGAAAACATAATAGGTGCTATAGACTGTCAACAGCTTAACGCTACTGTCTACCTGAACGGCTAACACATTAGTTAGCTTGTCGGCTAACACATTGGTTAGCTTGTCGGCTAACACATTGGTTAGCTTGTCGGCTAGCATTAAGGGAGGGAGCTAACGCATACACGCTAGCAAAATAACAAATATGTACGTCAACTGCGAAGTAATAAAATCACAGTCTATGAAATCAGAAGACAACGAGCTCCACAAGTCGACTAATTCGGTTACGTTGGTTAACATTAAATCACCTGGCTGTGGCGTGTTACCAACAAACTAACGCTAGTTAACTGCTAGCTAACGCTACAGCTAGCATGGCTAGGCTAGCTGAGTCACTGTTGTAGGGCCCAGCACCGACAAAAACAAGATACCGACAGTCGGTAAAAAAAAGGTAAACAAGCGTAGTGTGACTTCAGACATTATCTGTAGGATTTACCCTCGGCTGGGAATTCTTCAAACTCATCATCCTCCTCCAGTAAGCCCAGGTCCACGGTCTGTTTCTTGTCTGACATGTTAGCTGTGTTGGCGCTGTGTTGCTGTTTGTTAATGAATGGCTTTCTATCGCAGGACGCCGAGGATGTTCAAGCGGCTCTAGGTTGCGTTGACTGCGCAGAAAAGCGCAGCATTCAGCGAGGCTTTTTTTTCCGCATGTAGCTCATTTGATTAGAAGTAAACTCAATGTGCTTTACATTAATATGAACGTGCACTCACTCAGAGAGAGTATTAAAATCGCCAAGACACCTTTTACACAGACAGACACACACATGTATTAATGTTATTAATAGCATATTAGTAGTAGTAGTAGTGTTATTAGTATTATTTAAATTTGTATTATTTTATTATAAAATACTGTAACTATTCAAAAGTTTGATAAAATGGAGGGCATTACAGTGTATAAACTACTGATTTTTTTAAGCCAGGTATCCCCTGACCTGTACAGCATTTGTGTATTCTTATGAATGTACCTCATTGATAAAGACATTTTAAAAAGCATGCAGAGTTTCATCAGTATAGTAAATTGCAGGTATAGCTAAGGCTACTGTAAAGCAAGTTTCCTTGTTCCCTTGTCTTCAGCATGGATGGATTTCAATAACAGTTGTTTGACATTGAAAGGGTAGAGCAAAGCAAAGCTTCAAATCTTTTTTGGGAAAACTATTTCTCTCTGCCCCTCTGAATTTCTCCCTGAAGGCTGTTTCACTCTCTCCCAGGCACACTTTTTCTCTCCCACACCACCACAAAAGCCTTGTGCAGTCCTCAAAACATATGCACACAAGTCAGTCAAATTTCAGCAAAGATTTTTCATTTAGGAACAAATGCACATTGTAACCCATGTGGCCTGCTCAAATAATGAAGCGGCAGCCACAGCTTAGGATGTATTTTAGATAAATGAGAGTGCACATTTCCCACAAAACCACTCACACCACAATGAAAATTGCTCTGCAGCTGTCATATGTTGACAGATGGAGCAAACCTCAACTTAGGCTCTACGTACTTATTCTATTTTCAAATTATTTTGTAATCATCCGAAGCCTTTACACATGACAATGCCACAACATTTAGAGGAAAGAGGAACAAGACATGTAGAGAAAGTGCAGGGAGTAAATGCCATTGTCTTTAAATAGCTCCATTATAGTTAGACATAGAAATGCATACTTAAAATTACAGGATTTAGGAATAACAGATCATAAATCAAAAGATCACGTCTACTATGAATTAAGACTTTTTTATTTGAAGTAATGAATGAAGAAAAAAAGTATGACATGTTTAATAATATTTTTCAGGCTGCAACTCACGGTTATTTTCATCACTGATTAAAATACAGATAACTTTCTCAATTAAATGGTTGTTTGACCAAATTTGAAATAATATTGAAAAATACCTATCTTTTAATATTTTGTGTTGTCCTACCAACAGTCCAAAGCCTAAATATATTCTGTTCACTGTCAAATTAGACAAAGAAAAACAGCAAATCCTTCCAACTGAGAAGCTGGAATAAAGGCATTTTTTATGGAAATAGCTGCAATATATAGAGTACGCATTATATGACAGCTATGATAGATTAGAGGCTCTCAGAGCCTGATTAACAATATTTTTGAAAAAAGAATAAGTTCTTGTCACCCTTTTTAATGAGACTATAGGATTGAAATGATGGGTTCAATCAGTGACAACCGCAGAGGCAGTTTCATGTACATCTTTAGATAGAGAATTTGATTTATGAATGGCAGCCTGTCTTGCTTTGAGCTGCAGTCTCTAGCTGACTCTGGTGCCCGCGTCACTCAGTCTCAGGTGCAGGTGAAGCCCTGGGAAGTGGCTGCAATGTCCGTTCGGCATACCTGAGACTGCAGTTACACGGCGCCTGGCGCCTGGAGTCTCTCAGTTCAGGAAAAATAGGGGGGGGGGGGGGCATAGAAGGGAGATACAACATGGCCACCGCAGACAGACTCCACCGCAACTTGTGTCTGAGAAGCAGCATCACATTTCTGTCCTTTCACAAAGCCCTCTGGGAAAGGACAGGTCGACAGCCGCTATAAGTACACTGAAAGAGACAGACAGGGCAGACAGAGGAAGACTCCAGCTGAAGCCTGCCCGGCCAGTCTGACGGTCTGCACCCCCCCATCACCCCCCGCCACTACTACCTGACTGATATGGCCTTGAGGCGGTGCACAGTGAAAGGTGGATGGCTGTAAATGGGTGGACTTTTGAAAGAGACGAGAGAAGTTTGTGTCACCAAATAATCCAGATCACCTCCTAGAGATAACAGACAAGACCTCTTCTTCCACTTGTCAGAGAAAGTGACAGCGCATAGGAAGACAGACGGCTGTCTGCTGAGTCGTCTAGCCGTATACTTGCTGTACCTGCGGACGCTTTGTCTAGACACCCCCTCACAACAATTACACTTTGCATTGCCATTTTCTCTGCCTCGAAATGGAGGCTTCCTATGGTGCCACTCAAAACTGAGCGTGTGCATGCCTTACAAAGTTTTGTTGTGTTTGAGCTTTATTTACTTGTGAAAGCTGTGAAGTATTGAAACGAGAAAGTAATGGGATACTTGAGCTTAAAGAAATGCCCTAAAACATACAAGAAAGTGATCATCGTGGATTAAGGGGACTTAACCAGCCAATTAATGAGGCAAATCCAAGAAAAAACATGTAAGCTTTGCTTCTAGGAAATCTGCAGAGAGAGTGATATGCATTCAGGATATGTCTGTCAAGATCCTGTATTAAATTTAATCCCAGCCAGTCAGTAAGTCTACTCCATTGTGTGTTGTGTGGAAACCCAGTCTCTCTTCTCATATAAATACTTACATCGAGTATAGAACAGTGGGTATTGATTATTTCAAACTTGATAATACAATCAATTAAATTGCCATAGGTGTCAAATGAACATAGAAATAAAGTATCTTTTTTACATTGTTTTGCTCTACAGAGCCATTTTTCTGGGGGTCTCATTCACTGAGATGTCTGTCAAGACGAATTTAAGTTTCATATTTTCCCCCCTGTCCGTCTTGAAAAGCTCTGTCATCTTGGGCTTGAGGTACAGTTTGCCAAGAGTCTAATGGCCCTTTATGACAGTACAATCTGATGCCTGTCCCGGCTAGCCTCCAGGTAATCCTGTCCACCTCGGCGGCTTAGCCCTGCTCGGGCTTAAGTTGCATATTTTGTTTTTATCAGGACACTGCTGATAAATGCTATCAGCGAGGGAGAAATGAAATATGGGGGGTCTATAGCTCCATTTTGCCTGAGCTCCTAGTTGAAATCCATAGAGTTGAGGAACAATGACACTTCTATTGGTGGAGCTAGACTGTCAATAGGGTTGGAATAGACACCATATGACTCCCAATAATGGCAGTAGTCATTTGCTGATACTATTTAATATTACTTAATATACTTTTAATATTTGTTACCAACACTAAGGTGGTACAAATTCCACTCAAACCATTTTAGATTTTAATTTGATTTGCATAAATGCATCATAATCCTGCCGTTCAACACATTCAATCACAATTACAACAACTTTTAGACCTCCAAAATATCATTTAATAAAATTCTAAAATTACATGCTAATTTATTTCCAGTAATGTGCGCTAATAGTGCACTACCTCTGTGTCCATGGTCCAATGCCATGGACCTATACTGTATGTGAAAAGCACTCACACACTCTTACCATAGGTGATACCCCCTCAGTGAAAAGCACTCTTATTGGAAGTACCCATTATCTGCAAAGTCTATCTTCATGCTGACACCAAGTCATTAGCTTAAGCTGTCCTCTGTGTAAAATCATTGTTAATTTCTTTTGGCGATTGTGCATGGTAAATTGACACATATTTTCATTAACTGCTACAAATAAATTATAGGTCAATTTAATAGTTGAATGCTCAGATACAAAAATATTACATCGTATATACATATAGGTATATTCAAATGACTGAGCTCTGTGATATTTTATAATTCCACATGAAAAATAAAATAATTGAATGGCAATATGGTTATAATAATTGTTTTGTTTAGGCCAAGAAGGTAAAATGATTCATGTACTCTTTACTTCATACTTTGAGCGTTTGCTAACTTGGGCCTGAAGTGCATCTATTGTGCTGTGACGTGTCCCAAGATCTGCCCCACAAAAGGGCTTTGTGAAAGATGACACATGTCACATGTCCATGGAGAAATGTTGGCTACCTGGGTTTCTAATCTTTTTGTTTGGAAAATGTCTGTAGTTTTCTCCCAATGTGCCTTATCCAGACTTTATTATCCTTCAATATCTTTGTCTGCTTGATATTTTAAGAGGACCATTACATAATGTTAGCTGCCTCCATATCTATCGTCATCCATGTGTCTCTTTTCTCTATTTTCCTCTCTCCAGTCATTTTGTATTTCTCTATCTAGCACACACAGAAACAGACACACCTACCTCTCCTTCTAGTTATAGTCATGCTATATAAAAGTGTGCATGTCCCACACAGCGGGGGTCAGGGGGGGGGAGGGGTGACACCTGTCATGGCCTCATCTGTCATCTGTGTGCAGAGATGGAAATGAGCAGGAGTGACACAACATGCCAGAGGTGACGTTGACGGCTCTCTCCGTTGGCTTCTCAATCAGTTGCACGGCTCACGGCTTGAGGGTTGGTTGGGTATCAATAATTATCTACTCCGAAGCTTCCAGATAAACCTTATTTGTAATGCAGCGATGTCACACTCACTTTGACATTTGAGTTGTGATGCCGTGGATGTGACGGGAGAAACGTGCACGGTCAGTGTCCGTCTGCACACGTTTGATCATGTTAAACTTCAAATGAGTTTTTTGAATTTATTCTGCCACATATATTGGTCTACATACAATCTTCTAAATGCTTAATGCCAGACTATGTTACTCTTTAGAGAAGAAATAACCAACTCTTCCTCTTACAAAGGAAAAGCTGTCCTCATAAGCAATAAAATGCACCATTGCCTTATTTAGTCTAGTATAACCAGTATCTTTTGGTGGCTAACGTTAGCAGACTTTAGATATAAATATTGCCGTATAAGGTCAGTTTGCGGACTTAATGCTACTGTTACAATAGCGTAGCATCTTAGCTAATTTAGCATTACCCAATATTGTTTTTTTGTTGCCTGTGTCTTAAATTGACATTGATAGGCGATACCCACTGCACATCGATCCAGCAGCAACTGTAGTGTAATCCAACTCTTTTCATTGTTGATTTGCTATAATCTCTAACTGACTAACCCGCCACAATTTGGTTGCACTGAATTCCGTGTGCCTAATCCCCAACATGTGGCCGTCTCTAGCCCCGGAAAAGTCTGTGATTGGTCTGATTGATAAATGAAGCCCTCCTTATGCTTTTGGGCGTCCATTCGAAGGGGGCCTCTGTGGGTCTGGACTATGTCCAGGAAACCTGGGACAGCCACTTATTAAGTAGTTAGACCCTCAAGACGAGGGCTGCAGACAGGGACCGCTGGTGGTCACCTGGGCTTGGATTTAGCTTTGGCATCGCGCAGCCATCAGTCAGGTCTGGAGGTCTGACTGTGGTTTCATGTTGTGAATGGGACACAATCCACTCTTCTGCACTAGGGTTAAAGGTTGTGTGTTTGTTTAGCCTGGTCAGGTGAAAAGATGTAATTATTACCACTTTATGAAAACAACCAGGAAACCATCCCGTGTGTTTTGAATTTGCATGTTAACAATCCACTTTGTCTACAAGATAGGATAATATTAAGTTTAAAATTTTAATAAGGCATTCTCATTCCTTGTTAACTTTACCCCCTTGGTATCAATTTAAATTCCCTTCACAGGTATTGCTATTTGTATTGGGGGAAGTTAATGATAAAACAGAGAGGAAGGTATGCAAGAGTAGGCATTGAACTCCCCCCTTTGTTAAAGTCATTACTGCTTCTTAATTGTTTCTTCTCCTTCGATGACTTTTTAAACAAAGATGCACAGTGTGTCTGTTCATCGTCAATTTCACAAGTTTCAGGGGGGAAAAGACAAAATAAACATCTTAAATTAAGCAGAGAGTAAAGGCTACAATATACTTCACACATGTATAAGTATTCTAAAGTTTCCTTAGTTTGGTTCTCATTCACATACAAATTAGTAATGAGTAAGAAATGGTTTGAGACATGTATGATATATCATTTAAGTAATAATGTCTGCAAGAGGTATTAATGACACAGAATCAATCCTCGCTCCACAACAAAATCACCACAGTTCCCACATACTTTTGCCAGTCTGCATTTTCAAATTGCGGTAACAGCCAGCGGTAACAGTAAATGTCAGTTTAGCACAGAAGTCCAGGCAGGCATAAAACCAAAAAATGTTTTCTTGAGAATATGGCCATGGGCGAGGCTTAAACGGCTCAGCCAATGATGTGGCGCTCAGGATGGGAGCAGAGCACCCTGGGTATAGCCCAGATGAAACACTAGGAGGTGAAAGGGAAAGTGGTGATTTGTCATTAAGACTTTTCAAAGAAAGGTCAATGCCAAGGGTCCAATTTATGCTTGCTATAATTTCACTCCAATCGCTCCCCCATGCCCCTAAACACATTCTTCTTCCAGGTATCCAAAGAACACCACACAAGTTGCAACCTGGAGCATGTGATTACATGCAAAAATATCACATTCGTCACAATGTCAGGAATGTTTTTATTATGTTGCCATACATTTTCGACTTTGATTTTTAAACATTAATTGTTGTAATCGGACTGTGATGGTATCCAGTTCTGCATCATTTCAGCAGCATTTGCACCAATGTCTGTCATGCAATTTGTTTGGCAACTGCCTCCCACTGTATGTAATCTACTCTGGCTGTTTCTGGGCTCATTAATACTGAGAGAAGGTGAGGAAAGCCTTTTTCAGTATTACTGCCAGGTATAGTTTCTCTTGGCCAGCGTAGCATTTGTAAAACATGCTCTCATAAAACCAAAATCAAACGCTCCAATTCTTGAATGGGATGTTGGAAAATTATTTACAGGCAAATAAAGTTGCGTGCGACCATGAAAAAATGCCAGCCAGTTTTGATGTATGGTTCTGTTTAGCAGAAATCATTTTCACTGTCGCCTGTGATTTGCTGCAGACTGTTAACACAGCTCTCTGCAGACAATAGGGTGTATGTGTATAGTGGGAGACACATTACCGTTTTATTTCAAGAATTCAGAGGAGGCATGCTGCTCGATACCTTTCTGCCCGCACACATAGACACAGATGTGCATCATCACTGGTTGATTGTTGGTGACCTTGGCTGATTGAACTGGTAAAGGGCAGCCAGTTGTGCAGCTGGGGCCGTCTGTCTGGCTGGTCAGGGCAGTGGGGTGCTGAGAGGAGAAATGGTAGCGTGACTGCGAGGCACCGCCGAGCAGCCATATCATGACCCCGGCAGACACACTACCAAGTCTGCGCACTGTGCTGCACTTGTTTCCCTGGAAGAGAAGGCAGAGACAAAAGAGCAAGGAACTTCCCCAGACCTTCATTTGGGGTGTTTGGACAACTCTAAGGCCCCCACAGTGCCCCCAGGGGCCTCTCAGCTGGCCTGGAGAGTGAGAGCGACCAAGTAATAAGGCAAAGCAGTGAACACTGAGCAATTACGAGGGGAAGTGTGTGTGTCTGACAGTGTGTGTGTGTGTGTTAGAAGCTGGGGTGATGAGGAATCTATGACATCATTGTTAAAGGGAATTTATAAAAGCCATTTGTCAAATGTATAGCTGCAGTAATTCAGATTTCTTATTATTTTTAACCAAAAAAGTAATTTAATCCAAAAAAAGCTGCAGTGTCTCCTTTTTTTTGCATATTGGTTGATGACATGAATTTAGAACATAAATCTATCCGTTTTTGAAAAATCTCCTCTTTAATCGACCATGTCTATGACTTTTATGAACATATAAAGTCTGTTCTACTCTATTATTATCGCTCAAGTATACAGGAAACATGCATAAAATCAAATATTTGTGTCGTTAAAGTGAGCAGGATAGCCATATCCAGTGTTTTATAGGACAATGACTCATGGTTTCTCCATTGCATGTTTATTTGTTTGTTTATTTGTTGGCCATATATTTTGGTGCATAATGACCCACCTCAGCAAACTACATAAAGCAAAAGGGGAAACATTTGTAATGGCCAATGCTCAGCTTTTTCCAGCAAAAGTAATTGCAAAAATCAGTGAATAAAACAGGTTGTGAACAGAAACAAAACCGTCAGTCAAGAGAAACCAAAGTGAGCCTACTCCTGTGGATGTCTATAAGTGTTTATTATCCTCATATGGGGTGACAGAAAGAAAACAATTGTAAAGCTTTTGGTAAAGACGCCTTAGTGAGTCGAGATGCCGAGACTTCAAGGAAGTAGACGAAAGGGCAAGTCAAAAAATCATCAAGAAAAGGTTTTTAGCGAGGGAAGAGGCAGAGAGGAGAAAGGTTTGGGTGTAGTTACATGAACGCAACTTGGCCTTGTCGTATGACAAATTGTCCGGCAGTGGGACAGGACGGTTCAGCCAGCTGGTTGGCCCCATCGGCGGGTTGATTGATGGTGTTGATGTTCTAAATCGGCCGCCAACACACCGAGTACAGAACTCGTAATAGCACAGCTTTAGATTGGCCCTGGAGATAGCAGGAAGTGGATGGGGGGATGCAAGGAGGGGGAATTGCAGGGGAAAAAGGACAAGTTCCCATACATGCATACTGGGATAAGAGATTTGAAAGTGCAGCTGCTGGTTTAAAGAGGCCTACAGTCCACAGAAGCAAATTTAGAGAGGGGAACCACAAGGGTTAGGTTAGTGAAAGTCTACGGTTAAACCCTGACTGTTTAACCATTCTGTTACTATACAAATGGTGTGTTGTACATCTTATCACCCAGGCATCTGCATTAGATCTTGCTTTGTCATGTCTCACCAAAATACATGCAGGGTCGTCATCACTTTGACAAAAAAGCCTGGGGTCAAGGCGCAATCATTACTGTCAAACAGAGGTCAGAGCCGATGCTCTCATGCCCACAATCGTCCGATCAACGCGACTACAAGACGAGGATGGTGGAGGGGTACCGATGAAGAAAGTACAACTTCCCACTTATTGTAACAGGAGCCCCTTTATCATAGTTTCAGGCTCTCTGAATAACATGCTGCACCTTTGATCAAGAGCAAGGCAGTCTGGGATTGTGTGGGAAGTTCTCCGATCTCGACACACGCAAAGGGTAAACGCAGGGCAGTTCAGGGTCGCACAGGATGCTTTCCGCCATCATTGCAAGAAAATGCGATTTTCCTAAAACTAATTTTGAAGTACAATTATAGTTCATTATTAGCAATGCTAATGGGACCAACCCACCTGCCAAAAAAAGATTGTTGGAGAGGATAACCTGGTCTTTTGATCTAGAATGAGTCAATTAATCAACATCAACATACTTGCTCTGTAGCTATCGACAAAACACTTGATGTCAGTGAATTTCCCATGAAAAAGTCTTTCATGAAAAAAAAGTATTAAAAGACAACATATATCAACAAATGTCAACATTGAATTTCAAAAAAATACAAAATAGATCACTGGCAACTTCTTTTACAAAGCTGCAGAATCAATATTCCCACGACACTCAAACCTAACCATGTGCATGCAGGTGTTTTATAGTAGTTTCCCAAAAATCCTCTCATATAATAGAGTGCACACTTTTTTAAATGCTTTTAACTCTGTGAAGAGATGCTAAAGAGTTTAGAATGGTGTAACTTTGAGTTGACCTGTTCAGTGAAACACCTCTTCTCTTCCATTATGTGAACATCCACAGCTCAGAATAATAAGCATTTTAAAAAACACACTAGGTAATATCATCAGTAGCACTGCACGCTGTACACAGCCGCACTGTGAAGAGGTTAGCCCCTAGTTCTAATGAAATAAAATCCAGCTGATTTTGGACAGTAATGAAATCAAATGAAATTAAAAACTACAGCAACCTGAATCATGTCTGATTGCTTGACACTAAAGGGCAAAAGCTTTGGGAACATCACTGCTTTTATTCTAGAAACTTTGCATGTTCATCTGTCAAATACTGTCCTGTTCATCTTTCTTTTGATGTGTCAAAAGAGTGTGTTACTTCAAAATAAAAGAGGACTATTGTCTACAAAGAGGGGTTCATCTCTTCAAGTATTTTCACTTGTCATTTTTAAACTATGAGCATGAGGACATATAGTGATCTGTACATACACCATCCAAAAGGTGTGAGGACACATCTACCTCTCAACTATACTTGGTGAGTAGACAGTCCTGTCACAGTTGTGTTATGCCCAGAATGGCCTTTTAGGGATCCTCATGTTTTGCTGCTGAGTCTATTCATCAGCCTTTGTAAAAGGCCACAGAACACAGAGTAGTGGCTCTGGCTGGCTGGTTGGGGGAAGATAATGGGCAAGAAGCCATGAAGTCGTCTGTATGAGCTGTTGATGGGCCAACGTCCTTCTGGCCTTGGGCCGCTTGTAGTGGCGTCTATGAACCAGTCCCATTGTTTACAGCCATACATGCGCAGACATAGGCCTACACACACACACACACACACACACACACACACACATAATGGCCAGTCACGAGTGCTTGCATACAGCAAGTAAAGGCCTGGGAGCAAGTCGACACACTAATTCGATAGAATATAATTAAAACTAAATGAACGTGAGCTGTGTTGGGAAACATCGCAAATTACTAAACAGCTAAATGAATTGGAAAGTCACGTTAACACACTAAATGTTCATACTTAGTATATCTGCTAAACATTCACTGCCAATGTATTTTATGTATTTTTCCTACGGTATCCTCTACTAGTAACTAAAGCATGATTGAGATTGTGTTGCTATGTTTTGGCAACTCAAAGCTCTTCAAGGTTAAGGTGTGGGAAAGATTGTGGTTCAATATTGAAAATATTGCTATCTTTGAGCGTGAGACCGGAGTCGTTGACTTTTCAATGTATGTCCAAAACCGCAACCTTCTCTAATGTTAAAGGAGATGTATTTAACATTCATTAATATAGCTACAAACGACTGATATCTATATAAGATATAGTGGAGTAATGTCTACCTGAGCAGAGAATGAAGTCACTCCCCTTCTATGTGGGTGTTGTTAGCATGATGTGCATGCTTTTAGTGCATGTTAGTGCATCCTCTGTCCTGCATTGCTCCCCGACAGCATCGTTGTGGAAGCACCCACAGTCCGGTTCCTCCTCAGGTAAAAATTGTTTGGTCTGTCAGCACTTTCGCTGTGGTTTGCATTTTCAGCTTGTTAGCACCGTTAGCTGTGCTGGTCAACATGTTGAGAGCTGTTGAGAGGCAATTGAAATGCTCCCAATCTTGTATCTTACTTGAACCAAGACCTAAAAATACGTGAGACACAAAATGTTTTTTTATATATATACTGTGTCAAATTCCTGGGCTTTGTTTAATTTGGTAAAGAAAATTAGCAGTTTGTAAATGGTGGTATAGATTATTTTTTTAAATGCTAGAGTTGTGAGATCCATCTCTCTCATATGTTAGGTCAAAATCTGATATGTCATGTTGACAAACAAACAAATGAACAAAGTGACACTGATCTAGAACACACACAAACACGCTCACACACTGTCTTCCCCTTTCAGAAGGCTTTGCAACCACCCGGTGTATGATCCACTCTCTGGACATGTGTGCAGAGGTGTAATTTCCACCCTTTCCTCCTGAATTAGGACACACACACACACACACACACACACACACACCGTTAACCCTGGATTCTTGGATAATTTTGGTCACTTTTCACCCTTGGCAGACTAGTGCTGTACAAATGACAGAGGCAGAGCAGGCCTTGCAGCTGTGTTTCTGAGACCTCACCCACCCCCTAAAGAGGTACACGAACACACACACATCTACACGCACACATACACACACACTTGTTCACACATACCACCTACTGGCACAGCAGTAGAAAAAAAGACAACTGTGGTTACCTCACTATTATGTTCTGTGACTGTTGTGTGTGTGTGTGTGTGTGTGTGTGTGTGTGTGTGTGGTTGATTGTCTCTGTCTCCTTTATCTCATTCTCCCCATGTCTCTCTCTCCCTCTGCCCCCTCCCTCTCCCTCCCTTGTCCTCCTCCTCTCAGATCCTTCTTCCTAGCCATGATTTCACAGACCTCCACTTACTCTATTGTGCCGAGGAACAAAAAATAAAAGAAACACAATCGCCCTGTCCTCTTTCTCATCTTAATAAGCAGCTCCAAGTTTGATAATTACACGTTCAGCCCGCCGCATGAGTTTCTATGCAGTGTTCACATCAGGGAGAAAGCCATTGACTCCGCTGTTGAGGGGAGCAACTATTAAGAATGACTGACAACTGTCCCCCCTCCCCCTTTGGTTGGGGCGGCTGTAAAAGTGAGAACAGCAATGATCAATTCTGTCTCCTCGTTAGGGAGTGTGCCCCTGAACACCACCATGCAACCATCGAAGCAGCCTGCGGACCACATACGTTGCAAGGCCCGTAATCCATTCCATAACCTATCACCATGTGCTGCCGATTAATGGGGTTTCTGCGGAGCAAGCGCCGAGGAGACGGCCAGACTGAGGGTTTTTTTCTGTGGCGGAAGCCAATCTGTTTAGGATTAGGGGAATAACTGGTGTGGCTGACACCGAGGCATCCAACATGCAGGGCTAAGGAGAAGAGAAGGGAAGAGGAGAAAGAAAAGAGGAAGGAGTGCAGTGAATGTGTTGACAGGGACTTGATAGTGTTTTGGCAGAGGTCTGTCTGGTCATTGATGGTTTGAATCTATAACTGTTGATTGTACAAAATCTGAGAGCCATCTGTGGTTGCTTAGTCCATTGCACTGCACCAAAGCATCTTCATTCTGTTATGTTCATTTCCATTTTGGTTGATTGCTGCAACTTCCAGGTACTCATAAACGGAACGGTTTTGGAGTATCATCTTATCCAAGATCATCAAAATAAAGGAAACACTGCACTCCTCATTTCTTTTTCCAGACTGTTTGAAGCAGAGACATACCTTTATCTGACTCCTCCTCACAGAGAGGCCTTCTTTTGTGAACCAGTGGCCCACTCAGCCATTATGATGGCAATCTTGATGATTAAAGACCCGTGGAACAAACTGGGCTACCTGTTGCCATGATGTCATGTCTAGTCTAGAGCAAATGCAATGATTACGATTTAAGGCCATTAGAGAACTTTATTGGATGCTGTTTGTGGAAAAATATCAATTAGCTCATGGCTGCAAAAAAAGCGGTTAATGTTTTTGGGTTTGAAATTCTGCCTGAACTCTAATAGGTGCAAATGTGGATTATTATTTTTTTGGGTAAGTGACGTATAAGAAACAGCTCTGTCTTGAAACCACACTTTTGTGTCGAGACTTGATGTAAGCAATTATCACTCTTGGATTAACAGGATCAGCTCTTTAACTCGTGGCTCTTGGGTTAGTGGTGGAAGGTTGGATTTGGATTCAATAGAGCATATTAATTAAAAATGAAAAAAGAGTGATATTAGTGATAGGAACTGGGCACATTTGAATTGATGACGTTTATATTTCAACCATTTTCCAATAAAGTTGTCTGTCATTACTCTCAAAATTCATTGAAATCAGTAACATAAAAACAAATAGTATGAAATGAAAAAAATTAAATTCCCCCTCAAATCTACACAGCATTTTGACACCCTTCAGCTCATTGTTTTGGCTCTCCAGCCCACAGCTTTAATGTTTTGGTTTATTGTCACCCACTTTCATCTTTCAGATTTACAAAAGCACGCTACCTGTTCAGTACTAAACTGCAGAAAGACACAGTTAGCGCTAGTTGGTGAACATAGCGGAGCATTTAGCAGCTTGAAGGAGTTGTTGGTGACCAAAAACTGAGCGAAAAAGAGAGTGAATATTGAGCAAACGTTTGCCTGGTGAGCAGAAATAAAGCTCTAAATGAATGCTAATGTTGCTCTTTGTGGGTAAACATCATTTCACCTCATCAAGTTGATGTGGCAGTGTTGAGTTGCTTGTTGCAATTATTTCTACTCCTTATCGTTAATAGTAACTAGACGCTTTAACTGATGTTGACTACCCATCATAAGCCACAAAAAGCAAATCTTATTAGGAAGTCAGGTGTTGAAAAAAAGAAAAGAAAAACATGGACATCGGCATATTAAGGGACCAATATTAGGCCCAGAAATGCTCACCTTTTTCTGTTTAATGTCGACTCAGTGTATGTTCACTTCACTGTGGTACGTGTACCTGTCACATTAGCTTTGCCTCAAACATCCAGAATATTGGCCACGATAGGTACGATGCTTCATGTTTACAACTTTTCTGTGTTTTTCTGTCATATTCACGGATACACAAGGTTAAAAACTGAGGTTAAGTCAAGCAGGACGTCATTCTTTAAAGAAAGAAACTGAGGTGAGAAGGAGGAGGTTGAAGAGATGCAGAGCAAACAGCCATTTAGCAGAAAGGTTGTCACAGATGTGTAGGCACACACACAAACACACACACACACACACACACACACACACACACACACACACACTCACACTCACACACACACACTGCTCTTTATGTGCAGAAGAAGCCCCTCACCTCACTGCACAGTTGATAGGGTTTATGGGACTTACTCAGCCATTACCAGAATCTACCACAGCTTCACCTCCACCTCTGCAAATCACAGTGACAGGCATCCATATGTGTGGATGAACTGACAAATTTAAAGCGGATGAAATATTCTTCTTTCCTCCACTGTCTTTATTTCATTTATCACCATATCCCTTCCTCCCTCCTCCCCCTCCACCCCTCTCACAGGTGGCTGTGCCCCGTCCTCACTCACATGGAAGGAGGCTTTTCTCATTGCCCGAGGGCCTCGGCCTCTGAAGCACTCCTCTGGGAGATTCCACCAGAGCACCAGGCCTGCACTCTTAATGCAAATGTGCAGACACACTCAAATTGAAAATCTGAGAGACTGTGGCCCTTGGAATATTTTTTTCTCTCTCACACAAGTAGCACAGAGAGAAACACACACACACACACACACACACACACACACACACACACACACATAGTGTGTAACACAGATACCTTAGCATGCAACTTTGACTCACAACAAAGCACACACCTTCTCCTCCTCGGGCAGTGTTATTTTTGGCTCGGGCTGGAACATATGTCACTGGGGAGTGCGTGTAGCGCTTGGTTAATTAGGGCTACCTCAAAACAGGCATAAAAACGAAGGCGATATTTATTAGGCAGCATTTTAGCTGCTCGTCATGAGTGCGTGTCAGCGCATTAAAACAAAGTTTGAATGAGAGAGTCAGAAAATGTTCTGTAACTAACCATCGCGACCATGCTGCTCACGAAGGGATTGACATTTCGAGTTTCTTTGCTCCAATTCATATAAATACATCCTGGTGTTGTGCTCTGTGTACACTCTCACGGAAGACGTATCCCTCTCCCAGTAGTATTTATTTGTTGTAATCAAGAGGACAGAGTGATGTTTGTCCACTCCTGCTTGCTGTACATGATTCCTCTTACAGCAGAGGTACAACACTGTTGCACACCAGAAGCGTGTGAGAATTTACGATGGCCATTTTGAAGTGGTTATGTAAAAGCAGACTTGCTTAATTTTGCACTGAAAGTCAATAAAACCCAGAGGTAGTGTGAGCTGGTGTTACTGAGAATTAGTTACACCCAGTAGGTGTTGATGTACTTTACAAGTGAAAAGAACTTTGGTATCAATGTGCGCTGGATTTATGTATTCCCCTACACATACTTATTTCTTCAGAAGGGTTAGAGTGTGTGGTCGGCCACAGTACAAACAGTTCCCTGTTTACAATAAAGGATGCTCATTGCCACAATGTCATAATGACTTATAGATGGCATTATATATATTATTCTTGTAATACTTTTCTGGATTTTTTTGTTATAAATATTGTCACATTTTGGTCAACAAATCAAATGACTCCTTTATTTGCAGAATTATAATAATAAAGTAAAGACAGAATATAGGGAAATCAATAAAATATATAAAAATGAAATACTAAAAAACACATGCTAAATATATATTAATCTGCACCATTATCTTATCTAAATTACGAGCAAGAAATTTTATTCTCAGACAGACAAAGAGTATGCAAGTAATATGTGCTGGAGTGTGCGATCACTTCAAGAGCTGTCCATATATATGGGCATTAGTATTTAGAAATAAAGCAATTTGCTGTAAAACAAATAGCTGTTAAGCTACATACCCCACTTTGATAGACATCTGTTGGTTTTGGCAATCTAACACAAAACACAGAATTCCGGCGAGAAACGACAGCCAGTAGCAGTGACAGCGCTAACCGAGATTACTCAAAGTTAGCTCATGCAATAATAAAATTACCTAGATATGCCTGCAACAATTAATGGGTTAAATGCACAATAGAGGAACACCTCATTTTAGACATTACAGTGTTTCTAAGCAAAGGTATACCCATAAGTCGTACACTGACAATCACTGATCATAACAGCCTGACAAATGTGCTAATACAGTAGATGCTAATAGCTAATTATGCAGTCCGAGCTGAAATTGAGGTTTCCTTCTTCTTGAGATTTTCCACCCATAACTTTTGTTATTCTCATGTTGATCTCCCCACAAACTCATTACAGTTTATTTTACAACCGAAACGTGCACACGCATCTCTCAATGATATCGCTTGAAAACATGACTTCAGTGCACTTGGAGTATTTGAAGGAGACTGTACCTTGATTTATAGCAACCCTCAGTACTGTTAGTGGCCTACAGAAGATTACACAGAGAATTACAAATGCTTGGTATCTCTCTGAAAAAGGGTTGAACATTTCCTATTTATTACAAACAACCTCCACTATTTCAAGTAAAGTTCTACTTTTTCAGTCTCTTTTTGGCAGTTGTTTGGCTGACGTAAAACACAGGAGTATTCACTTTTAATTTTCATTCCCTCTTAAGGGGAATTCCAGAAAGTAGTCCATTTGAGGAAAAGCAAACATCCGCTGTTTTTTTCAGATCCTTCAGTGTGACATTGATGTGGCGTGTCACACGCAAACTCTTGTCACATGTTTGTCTTCCTCCAGCAAACACAAAGACTATTGTTTTTGGCTGTGTATGGAGTACTTTGGTCACTTCACACCTGTCATTCACATCAGCCTGTCCATTCAGCAGCGTGAAGGGAAGGTCTTTTTTTCCTGTGAACTGCACTCATTTTCCCAGTCAATGGACAAAAATTTGATAATTGCATTTATACAAAACAAATACCTAATAATTGTTCCCACGAAGACAAATTAATGAATAACCAGCAGATGTATCCCTCCAATGAATGACTTCAATGTTAAGTTAAGTTTGAATTCTCACATCTCACCATATCTGAGAGTAGATTGTTGTACGAAAGGCATCAAATATGGTCTTGTTTTTTTTCTCACCATATTGCACATCTACGACATCTTCTGTAACATTGCTGTGTGAGCTGGTCGATTCAAGGGTTCTGGTTTCTGGATTCTTGGCCTGGAGGAGAGTGGGTTGTGGTTTATAGTAAGGGTGCCAACAGGGGCCATGTGATAGGCATTACCTCAGAGCAAGAGTCCATGGAGACGATTACACTTTAAGAGCTTTTTAATGCTCATTAACACTTCTGGCTCCTCTTAGGCCTCAACTTATATCATGGCTACTTCTCAGTGTAGCTTACATGAAGCTGGAAAACTGAAGCTGGAAAACTGAAGCATGAAGCTGAGATTAAAACTGTTAACATCCTTGTACAAAAAGAAAAAGATACATTTTCTAAATTGGGTTAAATTTGAATGTGAATTTGCAGAACCGCAAATTTCTGTGACATATTGATACATAAGTAAGTGTTTGTATTATTTTGACTTTTTTGAGCAAGTGCCACAATTTCTAGATATTATCCAGACCCTCTTAAGTCTCCATAAACATGGAGTTAGTATGCTGCTACTGGTATTTCTACAAAACCACTTAACATGCATTACATGAAGCCCAATTTGTCACAAAGAGACTGAAAGTGGAGCATTCACTAATAGATGTAAACATGTGTTTTGGCAATGTTACGTTCAAATTTACCACCATTTCCAAAGTTTTAAACAAGGATAACAATGCACAAGTTGCTTATTTTCCTGCAAGTTACAATTGTTTGTTGTTTCTGGGATTAGAGGCAAATATTAAACTTGTTGAAAGTTGTCAGACTCATGCAGCGATTGTCAGCACTGTCGAAATGGACTCGCAAATAGGTATTTTCTACCTTGCGTGCCTGCATAAATGTGATTATGGTGAGAGCAGCATAATCACCAACTAGAATTAAACATAGCTCCATTACACTATTTAAAATTATTACTCCATCTCATCATTTTATGAGCCACCATTCAATGTTTTTCTCCAGTTTTCTCTGTTCCACTTTATACCTCCTTGGCTCTGCCAAAAAAAAAATTTGGTGATGGCCACATGCTTCACTGCAGAAACATCATGCAGAAAGGTCAATGCTGCACTAACTCTAACAGGGAGTTAATGAAATGGAGGGCATGATTTTGGTAGACATGTTTCATTCATAAATATGATTATTTGCGCCAATCTTCTTGATCAAACCTCAAAAGCTTTTCCTTGATTTTACAGCAGTACAGCCATCTTGATTTTTCCTACTGGCACGATTTGGCCTTCACAGATTTTTAGGACTTAGGATACAAAATGTGGCTTACAAACGCTGGCAGACTCAAGAAATTGAGACAAAGGGCCTCACCAAAACCGTAGCACTGACCCGGACACTAATCACAGGTTTCTTAGCCAAGTTTTGATAGCTGCTGTATTTATGAACGTGCAACCAGACTAAGTGAAAATAGCCTTTTATCATTTTCCTCTGCCCCTTTGTTATTATAGGACACAGGGATTCATCTTGTCAGCTGTCAGAGATGCCTTATGTATGATTGTATCAGGTGTACTTTATGACGCATCATTCATGTTACCTGATATTTAGAACAAAGGCAGAGATAAAGTACTCTCAATGAACTTGATAGCACACCATTCAAAACCATGTAAATATCCACCAAGCGGCAAACTCAAGTGCTGAGAAATGAGGCCAACTCTGAAGTGCCAAAATCTGCAGATCCTCAAATGGCCACTTGAGGCTGGCTCCAAAAGCGAGTCAATCCCCATAGACCCCCATGTAAATAATGGACAACTGTAGCCTGGTATAAAAAAATGTTTGGTCGCTATATATCCCTGTTAATGACTGTAAGGGGGTACATTTTTATATAACTCACATGATACAGTTATATTAAAGCTTAAAGTTCGGTATAATTGAGGGCGTGGCCACTTTGAGTGACAGGTGTATGCCGTCTCAGGTCGCTAGCTGCTAGCTGTCTGCTCTGCTGCATCCCCTTGGCCCGCCTCTTTGCCCATCTCTAGAGTTTAGAGAAAATGACGACGGCTGGAGCTGGAGCTGGAGCCCACCTTGCTTATTTCCTCCATTAAAGAACAATTCAACATTTTATGAAATACATTTTTTTCCCTTTCTTTCCAAGAGTAGAATGATATTGATTATGTATTTGTGTTGGGTATGGAGCTGAAGGGAGATCGTGTTTACAAAGCTTAACATCAAAAGCTGGAAGCAGGGCAAAAAGCTAGCCTGACTCGTAAAAACAGGGAACAATATGCCTAATCTACCAAGAACTTTAAGGTGTCTAATGATGTATGTGTGTTTACCAGCATGAACAGAAATGTCAAACCATCAGTTTGACATTTTAGGGTGAGTCACGTCTTGAGCTATTTCTTGACAGAACAACAAGTGTTGCATATACACGTAGCATTTCTGGTTAACGTTATAGTGAAGTCGGCCAGCTTCTCTCGCTTTTGGTCTCTGTTGGGGCTGTCAGTTTTACTAATGGGGTGCTACTTGGCTGCAGTGAGTAAAAATATATTAATAGACTACAATGACAAATATGTTAAAAATGCTGTAAATTTCTTAGCTTGTGGAGGAGTGTTGTTAGCTTTGTCATGCATAGCTCCTCCAGTGTACTTACAACCCTATAGTGCTCATGCTATTTCCCTGTTCCGCCTGTTTTTTTGCATGTGCAGGCCACTGCACCGCAAAGGAGGCTTTGTTTATCAGCTGTGGTGCTTTGAGTAACAAGCTAACATTACCGTGAGGCAGTTGTTCGGCAGATACATTTATCAGCAATTTTGTGTCAAATTCAAACTGCTTCTACACAGCACCTCTCAGGGGGTTTGGTGTCATTCAGCACTTATTGCTAGTTTTCTCCATTGTTTTGTTAGCATAGCATCAGCACAGACCTTCCCCTGAAACCACAAATTGTCCTTCCATTTTATTTACAGGTTAAATGTACAATGATACAATGTGCTCATTTGTCAACTTTTGAGTTATAAGTTGATTTTCTCACTTTGGACAGAGCCACGCTAGCTATCTCCAGTCTAAGCTTGGTTAAACATGTTTTGACTCCGGCTCAATAGAAGACATGAAATTCATGTCTTCTCAGGTCCCTCTTGGAAAGATATACGTGATTCCCAAAATGTTGACCGACTCATTTAATATATTACTAATAACAAAGACCTAAACCTGACTTCTGTGAGAAGAACTCTGAAACAACATCTTCCATCATCAGTAAGTTTGGTTTATGTGATTAATACTTCTGGGGTTCATCAAACAGTGGTTTACTCTCCGAATTGGAATGGCCTTAATTAATTTGATTAATTGATAACACAGCCGAGCTGAAGCTTGCTGCCGGAGATTTATTCAACGCTCACGTCAAACATATTATTGAAAAGTAGAGGCTGAAAAATGGCAAAGGGACACATTGGTTTGTTTTGGCTCGGGAGCCATGTTCCATTCTACGAAATGGGGTTGCAGACTACTGGTGTGGAGCCGCTCTCTTTTATTTGACTATGTGCCTCGCTGTGAGAAAGGAAAAAATGGCTTTGTATAATCACCAACCAGCCACATGCCCCCCCACCCCCCAAAAAAAGGAAAAAAATGTTGGCAACTGTTTTTTGTGCAGAACATTAAAAAGAGAGCAAGAGCGAGAGAGCGAGAGAGACGTTTCTGACCGCAACTCATAAACCGCACTTTATTTAGACTGGCGTGCACCCATTATTTGTTCACAGGGGCTTTCAGTCAGTCTGAGGGAAATATGTTCCAGCATCTGGGGGGGGTGGGGGGGGAGGGGGATGATGGAGGGGAGAGGGAGTGAGGAGGTGGGATGAACTCTTGCCAGGTGTCGGCCGTTGCCATGGCGTTCCATCAGGCGACTCCATTGCGGCTCGGCGGGCTCATCAGAGACTGAATGCCAATGGGAGGGCATTTGTGGCGTGGAGAAATCGAAAGTGGCTCTAAAGCACTGGGCTCAAACCAGCCCCCCCCTCCACCACCCACCCTACGGGAATGTATAGAATGTGACCCGTTTGTGTGATGCATGATTGACAGGGAGAGTCTGTGTAACGCACTCAGGGCTGGCTTTCTCGCTTAAATGTGTCACGGCGAACGTTTTCTGTGACATATCGAAGAGAGTTGGGTTTAAAATAGGGCTTGATAATTCCGGCTAGGCGGGTGATTTGCTGGTGAGCAGAATGATGTGCATGATTTTATTTTTTTTTCTGTACCCCCAGGCCTTCCAAGTATCAAGCTTGTATGGATTTTATTTCTGGGTGGATTCTTCAGAACGACATGCTCCAGCTGCAGCCATGGCAGGAACTGGGATGTCATTTTTTTTTTTACACCCACAAAAGCAAATCTTGCTTCAAAATTCCAAATATCAGGAGACATTTTGTCTTAACCGCTATTCTGCTGCTACGGTATGAATGGTTTACATTATTATCCTCTCCACTACCCATGGTTCCTAGCAGCGATTCCATGCTCATGAATATGATGTGGCATTGTTGGAAATGTCACCATCGTCATCATTGATACACAAAACAGCTCCATCTCTATTCACCTATATTCCTGCTCAGCAGCAACTGTACATGTTCACAAACTGAATAGGCCTCGCTCGCTTCAACTCTTAGCAACTGTTGCTATGTGTAACATTGTTGAACTCCACCTCTCGCTCGCTCTTCAAACGCGAATGACTAATCCATCACAGAGCACACTGAAAGCTCTTGGTGAGGCCTCTGGAGCCGCTTGACGCCCCCCGTGACCCTCTCCTGGATGTTTCCTCATTACTTTATAATGTATTCACGCTTATGCTTCCATGGCGCTCGCCCTGGCCTCGTAATGGGAGGAAGCAGTGAGCTGTTCCAATGCATACGAGCCCGGCACAATTTGCACTTCATTTTATTAACAAAAAACAGCCAGCCCAGCTTCTGGCGGTGCCTTGCCAAAGCTCACCAGGCTCACTGTGCACCGCCGACAAATTCCCTGCAATGTGACGACAGGATAGAGTCTCTCAGCATCAGTGGGGTACCTCCGCTGGCCCCCGGGAGATGCTGTCATTATGCGTGTTTGCAATCATGGGAGCTGAATACCTTGGCTGGAAGTGAGGGAGAGGACCGACGGAGGCAGAGGGAGAAGGAGGGGGAAGAGATTGAGGGGGAGAGAGAATGAATGTTTCGGCTCCTCTGCGGTGTTTGGAGCTTTCTGAAATGCATGTGCTATCATAGCAATGTTGTGTTTACCACAGCAGGAGGCAAACACAGAGTCACAGAGGAGAGGCGCGGAAACGCCAGACACAGTAAAATGAGCAAAATACATACATTAGGACTCTCTGTATTCACCACACACGAGCCGAGCTGAGGGGAAAAACTCATTTCAATATAAATGGAAGACAAGCAGGGGAGAGTGTGTGTGTCTTTATATCAGCTTTTGAACATCTTTTTTTTTTTGCTCGCCCCATGGAAATATCCAGCAGAAGCCCTGGGACGAGTTGTGCTGGGAAGTCAGGATGTCAATGTTAATTTTCTCCCCGTTGCTAAGAAGACTCTCTCACAGAGGCCCCGGTTCCCTCCCCCATGGTCACCGCACTTTCAGTCAAAGAAGCCTTTCTGTTTCTAGTCTTCCTTGTGCAATCAGACATTGTGGAACATCTCCGCATCAGGCAGCTCCGTGGACCGGGAGACCCCCAACATCTGGGGGCTGTATTGATTTCCAAGGGAGAGGGGGGGGGGGGGTGAATGTCTCCCTAGTGAGCTATTCAGAGCAGCTACTTCTGCATACAGCCAATCTTTCAGCTGTGATTGTCATGCTTGTGTTTTGATGGCAGGGTGTAGTAGCCGCTTGTCTTACACAGGAGTAACACAAGCAAGCACTTTAATATATCAATACCATAACCCCCCCCACCCCCGCTTTGAGCCAGAGGCTTTAGCTGGTAGCCACATCAAGGGGAAATTGCTAATGTGAGGACAAGTTGCACGGGAAGCATTGTAAACACTAAACATTTTAGTCTGTCAACATCTAGTCAGAAGTAGAAATCACTGACACAAATAGCTGTTGTGTGACTGCCTCAAAATGATCCCTCTCAGCCGCCTTAGTCACCTTTGCGACTGACACGCTGTGCTGGTTATCATGTAACACATCAGGGGCTTAAGGGGGTTTAGATGATATGCTGTATGCACCGCCAGGCATAAACCCTGTTTCACCTTACCGGGCTTGTTGTCTCTCTGCAACGGCACAGAAACACCACAGCTCATGTCATTCAATCACATCCCATCCATCATACTCTGAGCTGCCTTGTTAGTAAAGCATTTTCACATTTTTGAGTCTAAATCAATCAATCAATCACAAGAGGAGTTTCAGGGTGGAAATAGCAAAGAAACATTGTACTGCTTTAAAGCCTTAATTGATTTCTACCTGCAGCATCATTTTCATTGTTTCCTTCATCCTGAAAGTCTCTGTTTATGTGATTCTTTAAAAAAAATTCTGCAACAAGTTCAGTTTTAGGGTGTCATTTGACAAATCGATACATGTT
This sequence comes from Cebidichthys violaceus, assembly GCF_023349555.1. Lineage (NCBI taxonomy): Eukaryota > Metazoa > Chordata > Actinopteri > Perciformes > Stichaeidae > Cebidichthys > Cebidichthys violaceus. Next base: position 8,834,594 of record NW_027176329.1, on the reverse strand, counting down.
TAAAATAAACACTAAAGAAAGTGAGTATTGTGTGCTGTGTTTTATTCAGTTTTCAATCAGTGAGATACAGCCCAAAGGTTTCATTTGCACCTGATAGACTTATTTACATCACAGTTAGACAATTCTGCAATTACAATAAAATGACTGTACTTTACACATTTATCAATTTGGTTTAAAAACTAATATGAGTAACTCAACATAATGTTAGAAATGCATTATAATTCTTAGGCTTTATTTCACACTCAGAACTAAATGAGGACTTCAAGCTATTAAATATCAAAAAAACATTGAAAAGAGTGCAATGTGACATCTTCAAATGTGTTGTTTTATCTGACCAACAGTCTAAAAACACCAAAACATTCAGCTAACTGATATGGAACAGACAAAAGCAGCAGATGCAAACTGGAAAATTTGAATTTTTGCCTTGAAAAATCATTGACATAATGAATTGATTATCAAAATAGTTGCAGATAAATTCAGTTTGAGAATTAATACAATGTATATTATACATGCAAAGCACATACAGACTTGCACACCTGCCTTTAACATGGAAAATGCCCAAGTCATGAGACAAGATCTGCAACTGATTTATTCTTAAGTGCATATGCAGGCAACAGAGTTACTGGCTGAGGGCTAAACAGGGAAAAGACAAAAATGACAGGGATTTCACCACTGAATCCCTTTAGCGGGCCACTGACACATGAATGAGGGCAAAGAGAGAGAAAAGAGAGAAAAGAGAGAAGAGAGAGAGAGGGAGGGAGAGAGAGAGAGAGAGAGAGAGAGAGAGAGAGAGAGAGAGAGAGAGAGAGAGAGAGAGAGAGAGAGAGAGAAAAAGAGTAGACAACCAATTTGGGAGTAATGCAACTAAAAACTGACAAGTGTAATTTCATCCATCTGGGCCGATGTGTAAAAAGCGCTGCTCCGAACATTCCCCATGATTCCCCCTGATTGATCTTCCCCTGGTCTGAAACACCTATTATTAGCCACGAGCCTAATAGCACCAGGATGGCTCAGCGCTCTCCCAGGGGCCAATTCTCCGGTCATCTGCCCCTCACTCACCACAGCTGTGGAAACCAACCAGGGAGAGGGAGGAGAGGGGGGATGGAGTTGCCAAGAGAGGATGGAGGCGTACCTATTGGGGGAGGTAGGTGTGGGGTTGGGGAGAGGGAGCGAGGTTGAGGGGAGAGGAAGAGAGGGGTAGAGTGGGTATGAAGAGGAGTATGGAGAGGAGCGAAGGGGACGGGATGGAGGAGAGATGGAGACCAGTGGCTGGACATGCATGGGGGGGGGGGAAGGTGGGCGTGATGGAATAGCCAGGGAGAGATATTGGAGAGGGGGAAAACGGAGACAAAGAGGAAAAAAAGTTATTCAGAAGCATTTCCTGAAAAAAAACAAAATCAATTTCACCTTTTGCTGATTGAAATTGATTGTTAAAAACATGACACAGTATACTCACTATAGCTTTGTGCTCATTTTAATTACTCAGGTGTAAAAGGCCGTCACCACTACATGATGCCTGACTCGTGTTCATCTGTCCCCAGCTGAGGAGGCTTCTAATGCCAGACAATACTCCAGAGGAAGCTCGGCACAGTGAGCTTGTTTTAATTGAATTAAAACTGCAGGCTGTACAGTAGTTTCAGGTATAATGATGCAGACATGGTAATTTTTGAATTTATTTTATTTTCTTTACTTGAAACCTTTCAATTGTTTGATTTTAAACATATTGCAAGTAAGTTTTCTTTGATTAAGCTTATTTCAGATAATTGACCTTCAACTATAGCAATTTATGTAAAGTCCCCATATTTACCATTAAAAAACAGAATAAAACATTTTCGACATTTTTTGTAACCCACTAAAATTGTGTTTGTAATCAGATATAAGTGAATACCAATATTGTGAGACACAGTTGCAAAATTATGATCTATGTATTCATAGGAGAGGTTATAATTGTGCATAATTTTACTTATTAACTTATATCTGCTCACAACTAGCGTGTTATAAACCTTTTATTAAATGTTTACATACTGCTAATAAATGCTCAATAGAGGAACTTAAAGTACAGTGTTACACATTTATGTTGACGCAAACTTTTCATAAAAATCAGTTTGATGGACTCAAAAAAATTCAAGGATGAACAAACTTAGAATGAATGTGGCCAATCCACCTTCAAGGCCCCAAACCCAGAACTGCCATGATGATCCCCAAGGTTAGATGTCAGCAATAAGAAAGTTTGCAACATGAAACTGAGGGAGAAATGTTGATTGCTGTCTGACTCTTTTGGGTGATTTTGCGATGGATTAAGGTCAGAAGTCATCTGTTAATCGCCCCTTCAGTCTCTTTGATTGAGTGAGCCCTCAGGTGAGGCGTAATGCATTTTCAAGGGCAATGATGGCAATAATTGGCTACCTTCACTTCACTAAAATGGACAAAGTCCTAAAAAAATCTCCCCACTCGAATCTGACAGTTCAGAGCAAATGAAAATAAAGGCTCTGAGGGCTTTCCAGCCAACGAATTATTAATTATGATATTATGAGGCTGGCTATGGACACGATCTCCTGGCCAAATCATTACGCTGATCTGTGATCTGCGGTTTGTTAACTAAGAGGACCCTGAACTGTCTGTTTCACAGCAGTTATGTGATTCTGTTAGAAAACTAATATTTTAATTATCAAGGCTCAAGCGATGTTTATATGGACCTGGTTGATTCATAAATATATTTCTTATCAAAGTGCACGGCACAGAGATTTTGTCTTTTACTTTTCAATTGTTTATTTTCTCCAAAAATGCTAAAGTGGTTCGAACCTTTGAAAGAAGGATGATTATTTTATTATCAGTTTTTAGCTGTGAGACAGACCTAGAAATGGTTTTCCTCTGCATTATATGTTCATCACAATGTAGCCAATTTAGTGACTGTTTAGTACTTTAAATGTATAGTTTATATAATCTTGTGGCATTATTAAAGAGATCATGTGTCTGTGCTCAGTGCATTATGACTGCTTGTTTTAGAAACATCTTACAATAATCATAATTATGTCATATTCATTTTTTTGTACCTGTTCTATATTTTGGTGTTTTTTTATGAAAATATTTTAAGGATTATTGGCAGTACGATATAGCAAATGCAAGATTTAAACACTGTACAACGAACTGGAGAAGCAATGAATGTAATGATGATGATGATTATGATAATAGCAGCAACAGCAACATTAGAAGCACCAAAATAAACATCAAGAGCCGGCTAATAATAATAGTAATATTAATGGTGACGATGATGCAAGTAAGAGCTGTCAGGAAAAAAATAGCTTCATTGTTTTTTTAATACAACTATATGTTAAATATTCATAGAAAATGTTTTATTAATCAGAATCTTTGTAAAAGCAACAACTTTCAGCTTTAATATTTTTGCAGAATTAACTTGTGTAACAAAGAAAACCTTTTAATATGTCTTTCAATGAGACATGTCTGTACTTTTAGACATTAGTCGGCCTGAAGACGAATGTTTCCTTCTTTTCTCTTATCTTCAATGCAAAATAACCAGAAATGAATGTGGAGACTCAGGTTCGGAACATTCGATTGCAGGCCTATACTCTTAGTCAAAATGTAGGGTTATAGCACAAATGCACTCTGTAAATCCAACTTTCTGTGAGCAAGGCGACGTGTTAGCAGAGCCCAAGGCCGAACCAAAACTCAGCCTGATCTGAGATGGAGTTTCAGGTAGGAGTGTCTTAGGGTGCAGCAGACAAAGGTCCACAGCTATCACCTGACAAACTCCTACAGCCCAGCACAGCTCACGAGAACACGAGCAGCATCTCGTCCACCGCACCACAGCTCACCAGGTGTGACTCCCTTTCTCTGCACTTGTTTTCCACTTCGTTTCACACCGTGCTCTTAAATTTCAAGCTCCTTTTATTTTGCAGTCAGTGTTGTCTATTGTGTGCAGCACTTCCTTCAGTGGGGCATTCATCCCTGCATGAGACACACACACACACACACACACACACACACACACACACACACACTACTTTATTAGTTTGTGATGTGTGTATTGAGGATATGTGTGTGTGTGTGTGTGTGTGTGTGGGGGGGGGGGGGGGGGGGGGGGGGTTCTTGTGAGAGATGTATCTACAAAATATTCCCACCGAACAGGATTGTTCAGTGCTTTCACATAGGCCTATTCATAGCAAAGTTTAATCCTGTAAAAGATCAGTAGAAGTCTATATTTTCTCCAATGTCAAAGCACTTCATGAAGAGTTTAGTATTCTTTCTCAGTGTTTATTCCTCTTTTATATGGTTCATCTGGCTGCGTTTGAAGCTCAGATTCAGATCTAAGTGAGATTTTAAATAGGGATAGTGTTGTATTTATGCATCAGATACTGCTCCAAATTCTAAATCTCACTGTCATTATTACCCTTTAAAGACAACACTTAACACTTTCATGCAGGTTTATCCCATAACATGTGCTCACATCAGTCCACAGGCCTTATAAGGCATAGCACTATTTATTTAGATCTACAATATTACAGGATTCATGTGTAGTGTGAAACGAAGATTTGTGTAGCAAGTTTCATGTATTTCCTTTAATCCCTCGCATTTGTAATCGAGATTAGTATCGTTCGTACCAGACCTCATTAATAATCCAGCTACTTTAGTTCCCATAATTGCATCTTAATTAATATGCTCCTCCAAGGACTGACGCGGTTACGGTTGGATATTTAGTATCCTTGCACAATTTATCAAATCCCTTTTTAAGGGGTCACTATAATCCAGTGTGTCGGGTGTTATTTCTCTATCAGGCTCCATGCAGCGTGTGGCGCGCGCTGGAGGCGCGTTCAGAGCACTGTGGAGGTTTTAAACCACCTGCCTGCTCGGACACAGACGGTGACCCTCCAATCTGTTCTGATGATGGCCTCGCCACAGGATCTGCCTGTGTCACGGATACATAATCCTCAGATTGCAATTAATTATATAACCTAAACGAAAAATCCGTATAAGAGGCAAAGAATATCCTCCATCTTGACATTATATGCTTGTTTTTAACCTCCTATAATACGATTTATATTATATTCAGTTAAGAAAGATCTGTATTCTTCGTATAATAAGATTGTCTGCAGCATAAATACAATATTGAAACACTATGAACGAACTGTGGCGATAACATCAGTAACAACAACAGCATAAACATCAAGAAAAATAGCCTACTAATAATAACAACAATAATAAGCATAATGTATCGACACAAAGTGTTTAAGAATAACAAATATAAAATGCAAACACCGTGCAATACTTGACGACCATGCGGATAATTTTAGCTACACGGTGTGATCAAGTCCAAATGCTTTAAAAATTCTTCCCTATTCCGTTTTTCACAGCTTATTGCTCATTTGTGCTTAATGATTAAACATTTCAGGAGTTTGTTTAATGCTCCTCCTTGTCAAGCATTCTTTCTTAATTTCTGCATCTCTTTTTTTTTTTCTCGGTCACGACAGATGAAAAGGCGCTCTAATTAATCCAGGAGGTTGGGAAATAAATGATTGTCTTTGAAGTAGGCCCAGGCCTTGGACAGCATTAGAAGCCAAGCATGTGATTTGCAACTGTTGAAGTAAAACCCTCACTCTGCTGCAGGAAGAGAAGGAAAAAACGGGGGTAAAATGAGGAGGGTGGATTCTCGGCAAAAGAAAATGGTATCTTTGTTTGCTCTCCTTTGTTTACCAGGGGATTCTTTCTCATTTTTCCTCTTTTTTTTCATTTTTTACTAATTCATTTCAATGGCTTTCAAACAGGAAAATGGAAATGTTGCTCCTGCCCTCTATTTCAGAAGCAGCGTCCTGGCAACAGAGCAATTTTCTATCATCAGGGATAAACGGCATCGAACAGTACATTCTGATAAAAAAAAAAGAGCCCATGATTGCTGGCCTTCCTGTCTGTCATCTATCGACCAAATCCTCTCCTTCAAGACCGACCACTGTGCTGTCAGACCTAATAATGTCGCGTATTAAGTCGAGAGGGGGAAAAACGGGGGACCAATGCACGTGCTCCGCCACTATAGTCTTTTATGTCACCGAAAAATTCAGATCAACTTTTTGAATATAGCTCCTTTGTTATTGATTCGGTATACAGGATCAGGAGTGTTCATCAGGTCTTATGGACGTTACCCAGCAGCACTGAGCCCGAAATGATAAAAGATATATATTTGGACACTCTGGGCTTAAAACTGCCAATTTGTGACAACAAGTATATGTCAAAGCCCTTATATCTCCCTCCTTATTTCTCCATTTATTGTCTTAATAATACTGATATAATACAGCCAGGAATGTAAAGACATTGTTGTCGTTTCCACGCATTTCTGCTGATCAGGATGAACATTTTGTAGCATTTCACAAAACGACTGAATTCCAGACTGCTTCCGTTTTTTTTTGTGTCCTTATTTCAGAAACGAATGACAACATAAAACAACCATCCGACTGCTGCAGGAAACCGAGCGATGCAATCACTCAGCCGGACCTAAACATGCAGTGAGGGGAGGCGACAAGAGAAACAAGCAGTCTTAATTAGGACTCGGGCCCTGAGTGGGACCAGTGCAGCTTCAGTCTGCCAAATTAAATCCATTAGTCTATGAGAGGCTGTGGAGACTCGGTGCTACAGGCCTTTGCTTATTTGTGGTCATTTAGTTTCACAAGCAACACGCTACGCTGGGTCCATCTGAAGTCCCCCGCTCGCCTGCACCTGGGGCCATGCATATGCCAATTTAGCTATTTACCGGAGAGATAATGCAATCCCAATTTATGATGCAAAACTTATTGTAAACAGTCGTCCGCAGGGTGGGGGCGGGGGGACGCGTGGCTTTCTTTATGACAAAACCGCACTAATTTTTCTTGGTGTAGTTGCGCGCTTTCAGGAAACACATCAAAGCTTTGCATAAGTGGGTTTGCATTAGTGCGTAAAAGCGGCGCGCCACCATTTGGGCACGGATGAATTCTGCCAGCATTAAAGGCTGATCGGTGATCATTTTGGGCTGATGTGTGTGTGTGTGTGTGTGTGTGTGTGTGTGTGTGTGTGTGTGTGTGTGTGTGTGTGTGTGTGTGTGTGTGTGCGTGTGCGTGTGAGGGGTTGCTCCCTCTGAATGTAGTTACATGAACCGCGTTTACGCTGACAGCTGTGTGGAGGATGCATCTGCGCTTCTCCTCGCCACTTCCCGCCCTTCACACTGCAGACACGGAGAGCCGTCGACGCCTGGCTGTCTGTGAAGCGCCAGTGGCTTTGCGCTGCGGAGAAGGGAGACATGTTGTTTAAGTGCCTCCCGGTCTCTGTCTGCAGGGACAAGCCTCTGCGTCCCCCAAACCGCCCGGATCCCCGAGCAGCCGAAGGGGGTGGCTTTCCATGCGACCGAGTCACTAGCTGTTAGAGGGACCGACCGCAAACAACCCGGCCTCCCGCTACAATAATGGCCTGTGTTTTGCTGGAACTCCGTGTTAGCATTCATATATGATTAACATGTGTGCAAAATAGACAAGCAAATACGTGCAGACTTTAAAAAAAAAAAAAGAAACCAGTCAGTGACACACATTCAGAGAGAGGGAGAAGAGGACACTAGCTGTATTTAATATATTTTTGAACCGTTCTAGTGGAAAGTTGTTCATACATCCATGCGCGTGCTGATATTACCAATTTGGGTTAAGGTGCCATAGCTCGCCTTAATAATATCTAAACTGGCAGCGACAGTGTTAACCATACAAATAACGCCAGGTTACACCTAAACGCAGTGTAAAATATTCTCCGCTTTCATGTATCCCGACGCAGACAGTGGATTGTCAGGGAAATCCCAGGCCTGGAGTGATTTTAGAGAGTCATTCATCAGCGTTTATAAGACAGCTGGAAATAAAGACCACTTCTGCTAAACCGCCACGGCCATTGATTGTGCTGAAGGTCAATCATCTACTTAGGGACAAAGTGATTTCTAGATTTGCAGCCGGTTAATTTTGTGATTGACATTTAGACGGAGTGAAATATAAAATAATTTCTCTCCAGAATAAGGCTGTGAACTCATAATAGGACAGAGTACAACAGAGGGCACAGGTAGAGCACGCTTTAGGGGCACCACGGCTCATTTTCAAACATTTCAAAACATTTAGATTTTTAACGAATTCTGTCCGCTGATGTCCTGAATGTGCCGCTGGTTTCTTCATGTGTTTCTTGCAATCAGACACGGTTGTCAGCGTGCATGCATCTTAAACATTTCAAAAGCACCGGGGTCGAGTATGTCATGTTCTCCCTGTTCAAACAAATCCGTCCTTTCACCACTTCACTTAATCTCAGTGTGCTACAGAAACAGCCTCCCAAACACGCCTGCGGGACACCAAGACTTTGGCATTAACCGCGCAGAACACCCCGCAAAGCAATAACCAAGATGTGCTGCAATAATCCTGCGGTGGTTTCGCAGATGATGCCGCAAAACATGAAGGAAGACGTCTCATCCTAATCGAGCCCCAAGATTTTAGCCCGCAGGGGGGGAAGCAACTAACATCACTGCAAAGCATGTTCGTCTTTGTAGTAGCACTCAAAGGCGATTAGAAAAGGTATAGGATCTGGTTTCCCTTCTGCGTGTCCAAGTGGAACACGGGCAGGGGAATTGGCCACTATGTTAGATCACTGAGGGGTGACCAAGGTGTGCTGGCTCCTGCGAGCTCTGCACGGCCACACTGTGTGTGCCTAAAACACGGGATTACCAGAGGCAATAAAATCATTCATCAGTGTCAGTGAACATAAAAGGAGCATTCAAAAGGAAGCTCTTACCTGCCGCGCTCCTGACGACAACAGAAGCACCCTGTTTTTTTTGTTTTTTAAATAAAATTTAAATGAATAAGAGAATCTGGAAGCATAAAATAAATCCGTCTTACGTCCCTGCCTCTGTGCTGCTCTCGCGGTCCGCTGCTGTAAAATGATTATCCGGCTGGGTTGTGCACTTTTTAAATCCCCACAAAGTAAATAACAACCGTAACGATAATAGCAAGGTACCAAGTTCTGGTTACAGAAAAGGAGAAAATTGAAACTAAACGCTGCATTTAGACAACCATTTTTGATAAGAGGATAATTGAGGCGACACTGGCGTATAATTAGGGGATAATTTATGCTATATCCACTTTTATTCCACCCTCCCAAAATAAATCCAGTCCATAATCATTACAGGCGAATTGTTCTTAATTTTATAGCTGCAATTTGAGTAAAGTGTGGCCGCTAATCAAATAGGTTTTCGTAGTAACTTGATTGCAACCATAATTATTTTTCATCGCCCATTTTTTTTTGTTGGGTGAAATCCCTGAATTCTACATTGCAGCAAAAAATGTGCTGAAAGTGGTGATAAACATGATTTGAATACCTACTGCATTAATGTACGTGGACATATCATTTGAATGTTATATGCGAATCGAACATCGCAGCCCTCAGAGGCAAACTGTATAATTTACATATATTGAGGACCCTATCAGGCCTCATATTACAACAGGGATAAAAGACACTGTCAGTTTATCACGGTATCCACCCTTCTATGTGCAAAATAACCTATTGTACCTCAGGCATATTGTTATTTGATGTGTCACATGTACTGTATTTTCAATTGTCTGAAGATGCTTAATCATATGGTCAGTAGCCCGCAGGGTAAAGGAACAGTTATAATATACGTTACTTGCAGAGCAGAGGGGGGCTCAAAGAGCGACTGCTCATTAGGAGACATCAAAGCAAACACTGGCAAAAAAAATCATTTCATAAACACTTATTCTTTGTAAAAATATTTATAAATTTAAAAAAAACAGTGGAGTTGTATATGCCTTATACTCCTTTCCAAGGCGATTCCACCTGTTTCAGGAGTTTCCTTGACATAAAACAGATCACTTTGTATAAATAAGTATAGTGTTTAAAAAGTCTTTGAAAGTATATAAAATGCGACTATGATTATTCCACACTTTGTGAATGTTTATAAATTTGATACAAAATATCTATCCAATCTAAACGAATATTTTTCATATGTATGGATATCTTGTTAATAATCTATTGGTATGTGAATCATTTTCATATTAAAATCCATGTCGACTTTAATATTGTTAATAAGGATGTTTGTTGATGCTTTGCTATAAGTAATTAATTCCTAAAGAGAGGAGGAGTTAAAGGCTGAGAAACAATGAGGCACATATAGACCGCTGGCTCGTCAGGCTAAATCAAAGTACGCGCTATATGTTGCGCGTCGTGCGTAATTTGGAGGGTTTGGGGTAAAGAAACTAAACCGACTCGGCGATTCCAAAAGAGCTGTTTTTACGTGTGAAGCGTGTCTGTAGGAATTATGCGTCTTCCCACCATATATTATTCCCCCCATAGTTGTGGTGGGAGCTGGTAAGGTGGGTTAACTCCAGCTCAAGTCTCCGTGAAGCGCAGAGCACTGATGACGTTGGGTTGGATGACCAATCGGGAGGCGCTGCCCTTTGGAGACAAACCATTTTACTTGTAGTGTCTGCATCAAGTCTGGAAGCAAGGGCTCAATTTTAACAGAATCCACCTTAAAATCTCTCCCTTAACTTATTCCAACCTTCCGCCACTTTGAGCGAGAATATCACACAACACGGGGGAAATAAAGACGCCTCTGGAAAAACCCGTGTGTTAATAGGACAATATCTGCTCGCGGTGGAGAGAGGAGAGAGACAACAGCAGAGCGAGAGAGAGAAAACCGATTTGGTCTTGAGAGAGAGAGAGGGGGTGAGTGCTCTCAAGGCAGAAAATTCGATGATGACCATGACTACGATGGCTGACGGTCTGGAGGCTCAGGACTCGTCCAAGTCTGCTTTCATGGAGTTTGGGCAGCAGTCGCACTCACAGCAGAGCTCCCCGTCGATGGCCGGCGGCCACTACCCGCTGCACTGTCTCCACTCCGGCTCGCACGCTCACCACCAGCACGACAACACCGCGTACACCGGGACCAACACCTACAACAGGTCGTTACCCTACCCCTACGTGAGCCACCCGCACCACAGCCCGTACCTGCCGTCCTATCACAACAACACGGGAGGACAGACAAGGTTAGACGGCACAGGTAAGAGACCCCTTTTTGCACCATGCCAAGTGGAAAACGCACCGCGTCGCGTCCATCCCAGGCGGCTGACAGTTAGCCTACACCATTAGCGTATGCCTTCTCTCCCCTATACTGCCATTGCTGGTGTCAAGCCCGAGGCACCGCACGGCGACTCCAAATTCCGGACGAATGATCTTTCAGGTGGGCGATTACATCGAAGAAAAGTCGTGCGTAAATGGCACCGGATAATTCGCGATCCAGCCTATTACCTTCTCCGCCTGCTTGCTGTCCCGTTTAGCACTCCCCTCGCTTCCCACAAAACCTGTTTTAATGCCCGGGGTGTGATCATCACGACCGTGCAATCCTCACCAACTACTCGTGAAAATTAGGCAGCCCGCACGCCTTGAATGTTGTAATTAGCATTTAATTGACATGTCATTACCAGCAATATCCTAAATATGACAGCGTATGCAGGATTGTTGGCTGCCACGGCGCTTAAAGGCAATGTGAGATTTTTCAGCTTTTAAGACAGTTTCGTTCGGCACCTCGGAATTTACTCTTCGCGGAATATTTCTTCTGTTTAGACACGTTTGTGTTTCCCTGCACAGCGAAATACATGATGTGTCCGCATGGCTACAGATTTGAATACTAACATTGGTTGTTTTTGTTGCAGAGCAGCAGAAAACGACGGTGATTGAAAATGGGGAAATTCGTTTTAATGGGAAAGGCAAGAAGATTCGCAAGCCTCGGACAATTTATTCCAGTTTGCAGCTTCAAGCGCTGAACCACCGTTTCCAGCAGACACAGTACCTCGCTTTACCGGAGCGCGCCGAGCTGGCAGCCTCTTTAGGACTGACACAAACCCAGGTACGAGGAGGGATTCACTCTCTACATGTTGACATCAACGCCTGGAAACGTCTTGTACACAACTACAATAAAGATTAGGACATTATTATTATTACTATTATTATTATTTGGCTGTGTGTTTTCGTTTGGGTAATGATCATTATTTATATTACATTTAATAACTTGCAATTTTGCAGAAACTAAACCGAGCTTCACACAACTCAACACAGGCTCTTTTCTCCACGTCCTTCACTAATTACATGCGCACTTCTCCCCCTCGCAGGTAAAGATTTGGTTCCAGAATAAGAGGTCAAAGTTCAAGAAACTGCTCAAGCAAGGCGGCAACCCGCACGAGAGCGACCCTATGCCGGGCTCCATGTCCCTCTCCCCGCGCTCCCCGACCATCCCTCCGATATGGGACGTCTCGGCCTCTTCCAAAGGAGTAAACATGCCGGCCAACAGCTACATGCCCGGCTACTCTCACTGGTATTCCTCCCCGCATCAAGACTCGATGCAGAGATAGACTGACGAGACAAGGGGAAGCTCGGTGAGCTGTCTGGAGGCCTCCGGATCTCCGCCATGCAGTTTACGTAGCCTACACTTTGTGTGAGCGCAGAGGCTGGATGGAGAGGAGAAGGACCCCTCGGCTGCTCCTCTGCTGAAGGATAAAAAAAAACGCAGCCAAGCCTCGGTGTGATGACACAAACAAGGGAACTAACCATTTTTTTAAAAAGCGTACATGACTGTTCAATGGGCTCGCATATTTGTTATGCTTTCATTCATGTCAACATCTTGAACGTCAATATACCAAATATTATCAGTGACATTTCCGCCACTTTGGGGCAAAGACTGCGTAACTCCCTCCATGCGCTGTGGCGCACAGAGCCCGTCGCCATGGGGGCGACTCCTGACTGCTTTTTTTTTTTTTTTTGGGTTGTTTCTCCAACATGCAAAACCAAGCAAATTGTCTGTCTGTAAATATATTCTGCGATTTGAGTTGTACATACACTTTTTATGTTTTTGTCAGATTGAGTAAACCGTGACTCAAAACAGATGCCTGCTGTTGCATGATTTCATAAATTCATTTGAAACTAGGCCCCCTTTTTATGCTTCATATTGGGCCAACACCACATTATTAACGGGCCTATTTCCCGTCCCCCTGGTGTGTGCACGAGCCTCTAACAGACAACATGAGGTAATGACACGGTGCTCGGTGAAAAGCCCATTTCATCAGAGTCAACGTTTTTAAATAAATCCAAAGCGCTGGGTGGCTGATGAAGCACGCCACTGTATATAGATTTATCAAATGCACTCAACACCGGAGGAAATGAACTTACCCGGCCCCGCTGCGGTCTACATTCACCTCGAAAGACATTTGCTCCAGGTCCAGCTTATCTTGTCATTTCACCCTCAATTATTAGAGGTATTGACAAAATGTTTTCTCCCTTCTCTCCGTCCTAATGCAGGCCGTTAAATGCCAAGCTCCACGGGATCGATGTTGAACAAAGCAGCCAGCTGCAGCGGCGTTCAATATGAAGGAGATATTTGGGACAATTTGTGGGTTTTTATCCAAGTGAGGCTTTTTTTTCCCATTCTCATAAATGCAGGCATAATTAGGGTAATTTTTGATGTAGCCCGCTGATTACAGCGTTTTTACCGTCAAAGATAATTACCTGTAATTTTCTACCACTTTTAATACTAAAAGGCATCTTTATTTGGATTTGAGGTAGCACAGATGGAACAAAAGGGGAAATTATTCGGTTATTCACATACAAATTGCCGAGAAGAGTGAGCGCTCGGGATATTATCTGAAATTACAACGCTGAAAAGCTTCATGCAGCTGTCAAGACGCGGATTTCCCACTGGCGCACATTCAGCTTTATACCTGGGCCCTCAGACTGGGGGGCCTATCTGCTATACGGGGGCCATGTGCACCCTCATCTGCAGGCTGCAGGGAGCCCGAAGCAGCAGTCGAGTAAACATCAACAAGGCTCATAAATACACAGTTGGGTTATTCAGCTCCAAGAACTGACACGTTTCATCGTGTTTTGCAAATGGGGGAAAAAAAGGCTTTGATGAGCTAAATCACATAGATAGATAGATAGATAGATAGATAGATAGATAGATAGATAGATAGATAGATAGATAGATAGATAGATAGATAGATAGATGTAAAGTAAGGTGCAGCAGAGTGACAGATATGGGGAGGGGGAGGGTGCAGAGAGGGATGTGTCACTTCTTGCTCTGTGAGCTCTATCAGCAGGAGCTGGTGCACTATATGCAGCAGGCTTCTCCTATAAAAGCTCCTATACAGCACCTGGCAAGATCTCCCACAATGATCCCCACATTAACTGTACACCTCAACAGCGCCGGAGCAACCCTCACAACACATCCACAATATATATATATATATATATATATATATATATATCCAACAGACAAATAAATCGTTTTAGGAAAATGCTAAATGTTTCCATTTCTCTGTCAAGCCCAGACTACACGATTTAACTAATACTCAGCCTCCTTTAAGATCAGGAGTACTCACAGGCATGAAAATAAGACTCGTCCTTACCTTTCTCCGCTTCTCATAGATAACCCAAAAACAGCTCTGCACGGTTTTACTGCCGGTGGTTGAATAAGCAAATCCAGGTGGGAAAGTGTTTGCACACCCCGGTAAGCTCTTATATATTGCCTGCAAAATTAGCTGTTATTACTGTCACTGTTTAGTGATGGCGAGCTTGGAAAAAAAAGCCCTCTGCAATCAAGAACCAAGCGCATCTTTGCAAATTATAGGTAATTGTCAATGTCCAGATTATGATAATGGCAGCCCTAATCCTGGAGAATAATTATTGTGGAGTGTTACAGTTGAAGCTGTCCAGTAAAGCTAACTGTCATTATTTAGACTCGATTTGCAAAACGGGGGAAACTGAGTGGAAAATGTTCGGTTGGAAATAAACGGGGGCTCTCGATATAATGGCACCACTAGTGTGTGTGTGTGTGTGTGTGTGTGTGTGTGTGTGTGTGTGTGTGTGTGTGTGTGTGTGAGAGAGAGAGAAATTGATTGGGGGACATACAGTAGTGATGTGTATGTGTGTGTGTGTGTGTGTATGAGGGAGATATAAAGGCCTACGTGTGCCCCTGTGCACGAGGTTGAGCGCGCGCCTGAGTGTCCTTGAGAGCGTGCACGTGCAATGTGAAAAATCAAAATTTCTCGAGTGACCTGCTTCCATTGTAATTACAGGACTACCGTTTAGCCTACAGCATAAGTAAGTTAGGCAGAAAACTAACAAGCACGGTGGCGTTTCAGACTAAAAAGAACATTTTCAGTTTGCTCCCGCGTGTGTGTGTGTGTGTGTGTGTGTGTGTGTGTGTGTGTGTGTGTGTGTGTGTGTGTGTGTGTGTGTGTGTGTGTGTAACGTGTATTCAGTAGGGTGCAATCAGGAGGAATTCTGTGTCTGGTGGAAGTGGTAACATGCATGGGTCAGTGTGGGTCAGATACAGTGTTGTTTAGTGTGTGTGTGTGTGTGTGTGTGTGTGTGTGTGTGTGTGTGTGTGTGTGTGTGTGTGTGTGTGTGTGTGTGTGTGTGAATGTGTGAATGTATGGGGGGGGTTATATGTTCGTTTGCAAAAACTAACTTCTATCTCTGAGCATATGGCCGGGCAAATTCAATTAGATCAATTTTCAATTCCCCAATGTTTCCCACAGTGGCACGGTTTGTTTAGCGGTTTTTTCAGCGGCAGCGCTGGTATTACTGGCTGCTAATAGCATGGTGAATTTGTGGAGGATTTTCCTTTTCTCTTTTTTTCTTCTTCTTTTTTTTTTTTTTTTTTATTTCACCCGGAAGGTGGGCTGCGGCCGGGAGTGGCAGGGCTCTGGAGCCGGTCTACCCCCACAGGAATGCGGATTGTCTCAGATCTCCGTGCCGCCCCCCTCGCCTCCTCTCTGCCATTCAAAGCGGCTAATTGTAGGGGACACAAAGCGAGAGCGACTGCAGACTGTCTGCTGCGAGAAGCAGGCTTTTTCGCTACAGACGAGCTGGAAGCAACTGAAAGGCTCAATCAGGTTCTCCACTAAAATACAATACGAGTGATGAAAAGGTGATCATCCTGGTGGTGATCAGAGGCAGCAGTGAATAAAATCATAATAATAATAATAATAATACATTAGGGGAAATACACAGCAAAATACTGTGGAATTATCGTTGGGTTAAAAAAATAGGGATTATTATAACAATATCAAATATATATATATATATATAGCAAATGAGCCACTTGACTTCTACAGACAAAATATCAGTCTTTATAAAATAGTATAGGACCATTATGATATTTTGCTGAAATTAAATCAGAAATTTTAATGGATAAATCAATGCAGTTCAAGAAACACCGGTATTCAATATTGGTAAGTGTTGCTAATTATAAGGTTTACACTGGTAGCCATGCTTTTCTCAGAAATGTATTTTCAATAACACATGTTTGTTTAATGTCTGTTTAATAAAACCATACATTTTCACTGTAAGTATTTTCCTTCCATATCTTCATAAATGTAGATTAAAATGAGCCTGATCATAAAGGAAAATAAAGGCATATTCCTCACAAAGATATTTGTTTATCTCCTTCTCCTCGACGTCTGTCTGCGTAATACATCTAATAAAAAATAAAAATCACAGAATAAATATAAATTCTGGGTATTATGACTAATAATTACCATATTTTCTACATTAATCTCAATAAGGAACAGCTGTGATTTACAGCCTTGCGTCACCTGAGGCTCACAAACATTATTTATGTCTGAGTCTTTGTCGTGATTTTCAGTGTAAATAACTGAGGGTTAAAATAACAAGAGACTGCGGTGATGCCGGAGGTTTCAAAGTTCCATTGTCCATTTAAACGTTTAATAGTCTTCCAAAATGCAATAAATTACATGCACACATTTACACATTTTACACGTTTCTTCTATGACTGTCATCAAATACATTGCATATTCCTCTGAAATTTGAACACGAGTCCCATAGAAGGAGAGAAAAAAAAAAAAAAAAAAAAAGATCTGAAATGAACAACAGGGTTTTTTTTTTTTTTCAATATAACGTCCCCGCTCCAAGAGCCAACGAGTGCTGTATCGAGTTAGGGGTCTGGAGGTGGGCAGTCATGGAGCTGCCGGCTGAGGTGTACCATGACCCAGAGTTTTCCAAAAAGTTAGAAGCCGCCGTGTTGATGTTTTGCGGCTGTAGGCTGTGCGGCCTGGAGGGGCCCTGCGTGTCCCAAACGGCCGGGGACTGTGGAGAGTTGCACACCATGGGGTCGCTGGAGCTGGGGCTGTGCTCCGGGGGAAGCTCGCCGTTTTTCATGATCTTCTTCAGTTTTGATCTCCTGTTCTGGAACCAAATTTTTACCTTTGGAAAAGATGAAACACAGTGGCATTAATATCTCGTGTATAACCGTTTGGAAACAATGGAATTAGAGGAGGCACGGTGCGTAAAGGCGCACAGAAACAAAGCGGCAATACGGTCAATATTTCTACCGTAGAGGCGTTATAACCATGTACATATGCAAATGAGTGAAGACAGAATTTGATCTAAAATCTCACCTGTGTTTGCGTGAGTCCCATCGAGGCGGCCAGCTCGGCTCTCTCCGGCAGCGCCAGATACTGTGTGTTCTGAAACCGCCTCTGCAGGGCGGCCAGCTGGAAGCTGGAGTAGATTGTCCGAGGTTTCCTCACTTTCTTCGGCTTGCCGTTCACCATCCTCACCTCAGGCTCGCTTACCTCTTTTTCTGTTAAAATAACCATAACAAGCATAAGCATGTGAGCATTTTACAAATTGCAGTGTTTTTTTAAATTACATTTTGTTCGTGTGGGTTGTCGCCTGCTATCTCTTAAATCCTCACAAAATCCAATATCATAAACCAAATTAATTGCAGGCTGGCTAAAAAGGAAAGCAACTCCTGTAATACTTAAAAATCACATAGAATGACGGGGTTACAAATAAACATTTATTATCACATTTAGCTTCATATTGCACATTATTGGATATTTATGCAAGAGTAACAGTCATACAAAAATACGAAGGAATGATTTTATTTTTAAAAACAACATGTTACAATTCGGTTATTCGACAAGTAATTATCCAATAATAACTTGCTCTAAATGGTATCATAATGGACAAATCTGCGGCCCTTACCTTGTGGACTCGGCTGGGCTTGCACTCTGCTGTAAGTCCCAGCGTACTGGTGGTAAGCGGGGGTCGTGTACGAGCTGTAGTCGGTGTAGGATTTTGTCGAGTAATTTCCAGCGGATCCATTTACACCCGGGTACTGGTACTGGTAGGCATTGAGGGGCTTCCCGTACGAGGTGGAGCTGGGCGAACAGTAGCCGTGAGTGACTCCACTGGCGGGACTGTAGTAGCCAGAATCCGTGGCGGTGGACTCGGGTAAAGTAGGAGATTCCTGAGACGGGTGGTGCATTGTAGAGAGTTGAAATGAGCTCTGGAAGTCTGCAGTTTTCACACTCGGGATCCTCCGATCGAATACTCCAGTCATACTTCGAGAGGGAACGCGTGGGTTTGTTTTATTTGCTTAGCGAAAGACGAAAAAAAAAAAAAGAATCGAGGCAGTCTGACTCCAAAGTGGTGCGAAAACTACACTGGCATTGTTGAAAGGCTCTCGGGCCGTCGGGCTCTGGTGAAGACTGCAGCCAGCCCCGCAGCAAAGACTTGGTTAAATCCTAAATCGCGCTCTTACGCACTGCAGGGAGGATCTGGTTCCATTGGCCAAGGCGCACACACAGACACAGCTACACCCAATTCACTCAGCCAGCTTTCTTATAGGGGGGGAAACCACCCGGGCTATGAGGCTGCATTGTTGTGTTTTTATACGATCAATCAATGGGAGCAATTAAAGTGTTGGCCGTGTCACCAATCGACGTTTAAGGAGGATGAATTAGAGGGACAAAACTTGATTACCAAAACGGCCTCCTGCTGTAAGACTGACCGGTTATTACGATTGTCTTCATTATTCTGTATTCATGCATTTTTTTTTATTAAATCACACTCAACGTTATTTTATTCTTGTTTTTACCGCCAAACAACCGCAAATGACGTCTCCAAATCAGATGTTTCAATCATTTCACATAAAAGAGAAATAATGTACATTAAACAGAATAACTTATTATTGAGCACACTGGTTATTATTTTCTATTTGAACAGTCACACACAGGCTAGACCTGATTATATACTATATATTCCTGAAAATATACATCTAACAGTGTTAAACGTCCAATATGCCCAATATGGTAATCAGCGAATCCAATATATTTAATGTGCTATAAAATAGATTACACATCTAACAATAGTTACCCTCCCACATAAGTTTTTTTTCCTCAAATCTATGCCAACTGCACTTGGATTGGTGTGTTATAATGATGCTTTAAAATGCCATCGGATGTACCATCTTTCCCAAAGGGACCATGAAAGATTCATCTCATCTTATCTTAAAACCTGCTGCAGAGAATGCAAAATCAACGCTCAGTGACCCCAGCCTGCATATTCAGTGGTGAACAGCGCCGACCAGTGGCCAAACTGGAGAACTGCACTACACGCTCAGCCTAGTGGCAAACCCACAAAGAAATATAATGACAAAGAAAAATGGATGAGGAATTTAATCTCACCGTATTAGGCCACTTTTTTAAAATCAAGGTCAATTATGAAAACAAACAATTTTGACCAAACAGCTTCAGGAAAACAGGTGTGAAGTTAGAAATCACTAGATTACCAATACATTGTATCATATATTACCAGAATCATATCATACACTGGATACATTGTGTATCGTATACACAGTGTATACTATACACAGTGCACAGGATAAGGGAAGTACAACTGCATTGATTACACAGGTGTTGTGTCGAAGACCGTTTCCCCCAACCAAACAACCCTTATCCCCGAACCACCGACGGGGGCGCTGTCACTTTAACAGAAGAGAAGCACTATTTGACGGGGGAGCAGACTTCTACGTAACACCGGCTTTTTTAATTTCACTTAATTATCTGAAATAAGCCTGATGATTACACTCTCTAGTCTATATGTTTAAACTATTAGGCTACTAGCCCATGCTAGGCTAATTATATACACATTACACATAATTCCTTAACAATTGAACATTGTTTAAGATGTAACTTATATCATACCATTCAACTCCTACCTGTGTAAGGTACTTCACCTCGAACCCAATGCTTTTATTCCATAAACCGTAGATTCCTTGTTTTATAGTGCTTCAAGCCAACAAGTAATCGCAACAATCTACTTTTCCTTGTTGAACATTCTGCGCAGATTGTCATGCTTTTCTTATATCAATATGTGAACTAGTAAACAGGACTAAGTGTTGGAAGATTGTTTAAATACTTTCACGTTAGCTTACCTGACTTTGATATACCGGAAGTTTGACACGAGAATACTGTTTAATATTTAATATAATACTATATTACTAGAATCAATCACATTTTTTACTATGTTATATGGTTTAGAGGGACATGTTTTTTTTAATAAAACTACTTTTGTTGTGTTGTGTGGTTTTGAATTCGAGTCCAGACTGAGAGCGCGCACGTCGCGTACGTTCTGACGTCACTGATGAGTTCAACCGGCAAGATAGTTCCCCTCCGAATCATACTAACGTAAACAAAAATTGAAGCGTTTCTCGCATACGTAAAACATTGGTAAACAGGTTTGACAGTTTATCTTGACTGTAAATAATGTAAATTAAAATAAAATAATAAAATAAATAAACAGCACGTACCTGTTAAATAATAATAACAATGTTCCTTTACAGAAGTATTGAGCTTCAATAAATGTCACGGATATATATTTATTTTTAACAATTAAAACTACTGCATTGGATGGAAAAATATATATTTTGTAAGATACAACCAGAAAGTAAAAATATAAAGGTTTAGGCTGCTTAGCCGAAGCGACCGAAGCCGGAAGTATAAGGGAGGCATCCTCTTGGCCTGCATGGGTCTTGTCTGTGCTATCTTTTTTCTCGGCTCCCGTTTTGTGTGTTGGGGGGATGGGGCCGTGCCGAGGATGAGAGACTCCAAATATTTACCACTTGGCTAACTAAATATCTTTATTTCCTAACCGAGCTTCATCCCTCGCTCTTGTACATATACATACGTTTACGATCACGCATGAGTTAAGGTGGAATTTGGCCAAATCAAAGTGGAGTATTCTGTACGTCCACGACACGCTTAAAAAAAGTCGACAAAATGTATTCCTCTGCTGGAGGTAAGTGGAGCAGCTAACATTAGCATCGTGATGCTAAGTGATGCGGCTAGCTAAAATGAACACACTATTTGTAGCAAATTTAGCTGATACATCCATATTGCTGACACACGTACTCGACTCTTTTTATATTTAGCTAACTAGTTATTATGAATCTTAACCAAATGCTTTGATCACACGTCGTCCCTTTCTTAAGTAGAGGCATTAGTAGTAGAGGCTAGCTTAAGCTAGCGTGCAACAACAAGAAGCTGCTGTTAGCATACTTAGCTTCAATGCTAACGTTACCTCGTTTACCCAACTTGTTGTCGGTAGTTGCTCAATGTGATATGTTGTGGGATCGACTGGCGAGTGTTTTCTCAATGAGCCACACGAGTGTAAACACAGCGATCGTTGTTACGAGTGTCTCACAATTGAACTCTTAAGTACAGAAGATAAAGCGATGTGTAGCGGCCGACCATGCTATCTAATCTCATCACCAATCTTAGCAATGCTTAGCTAACAGTATCCAACTTTAATTTAGTTATGTTGCATCGTTTTTGATCCCGAAGCCGTCAGATCGCTCTGTCAATGTAACACGCAATTTATTGACATTGAACATATTAAGTAAAAAAAAGAGTAAACATAAATTAGGCATATGAAGTTTGACTGAGGGTTTGTACAATTACAGTGTACCGCAAGGGTTTACTCTTATTTGGAAATTAGACAATTACGTTAGAATACTGTAGCATGTGATAACTTTTTCTCTCTGTCAGTGGCTTTTTATCCCAAGTTACAAAACCGCACAAACAACAGCAACACTATATTGTATTTCTCTTTTAAATTTAGTCATGATTTAATAGTTTGTCTTCCTTGCTGCTGGAGGTATCTCTTGTTTTCTTTGTACTAAATATGAATTGGCAAGTTTGATAGAGTCATTTCCAGGAGAAATCATTTCCAGCAGTTGCGGGTAGCTTCAGTAGAGTTGGGAGGAATCGAGTAGGCTGGCAATCTGTTTGCATATTGATAAGAGTTTTAAGTGATAAGAGAGCAAGACATTCTGAATTCAAGCCTTTGCGATGGAAATGTTCAAGTAAAGATGTGTTGATGCCACTTCATAAATTATTTTTGCTAACTTGTAAAGCAGTAAACCTATATTTCTATCATGTGTTAAGCGACTCAAATGCATGTTTTTCATCTCTTTACGCGTTTAAGTACAGTGTGCATCAGATCAAATGGGTTTTTGAACATTCACAACGTTATTTTATGTCTTCTGTAGCCACCGAGATGCAGGAGGGACCCCGTTCCTCTGGGTCGACCGGCTCTGGTAAGCTTTTCCTATTTTAAGCCTGATAGTGGTCCCAACATTGGTCCAGTTTAAGGGGCAACATCTTGTATTTTTACACCATTCAAGCATGCAGTGTGTACTCATTTGAAGTACAATTAAACCTTCTGGCTGACTATATAAATGGTACACTTCCAAAGAAGACAATGTCGTTCTAGATAGTCAATTTCCTCTAAATGCACCATCATTTTGTGCTGTCAATGGCAATAGAC
The DNA here is from genome assembly GCF_023349555.1 of Cebidichthys violaceus. Classification (NCBI taxonomy): domain Eukaryota; kingdom Metazoa; phylum Chordata; class Actinopteri; order Perciformes; family Stichaeidae; genus Cebidichthys; species Cebidichthys violaceus. The sequence continues at coordinate 8,811,890 of NW_027176329.1, read as the reverse complement.
TTTCCCACTCTAAAGGTTGTTCTATTAAAGCCACCATACAGTATGTTATTATGTTTTATGGGTGTTATTCTGTTTGAATGAACAGAGCTGGAGCACAAAGATAAGGCGCTGAGGGGAGATGAGAGTGGGTCTCACTCTAATATCTGAAGTTGCAGATATGAAGCTTCTAGTTTCAGCCCGTCTGCCTGTGATGAAAGCTTAGTGTAGCTTCTCCAGGATAATACCCCAAAAAATGGACGACACCTTTTTTTTTTTTTTTTTAACGTATCTGACTGGTTCAGATTTGGAGCCGGGAAGGTCCAAATATTCACTTAACACATTGGAGACTTGATTCTGTAACTGCGTGCTCACTTCTTCCCCTCCAGATATTCAGAAGCTTAATTTCCGATCAATAACTTTGACAACTGTAATTTTTCTTTCATTAAATGGCAGACGAACTTCAAGACTGCCCAGCAAACGGTATGTTTGTCCAACAAGATGTAGGAAGGGTTCATGATGAGGTCTCACTAGAACAGAGCACTGATGCGGCTGCCATGAAATGAAAATTCATGGCAGCTATATGGGTTTGGACCCAGTTGCTTGCTGAGTACACTGTCTTTTTATTTATGTGCACACATTACATTTATGTTGTTGAAGCATACTAATTGGGCCATTAAGATCTTGGGAAGTGTATGATGTTCGTGTAATGTGATCCTTATTTTGCAATTTGCCACTTTCCTACATTTGACCCCCCTGTTTTAGACCCGCCATCCTCCCCAGTGCCAGAATATGTGTTCAAGCCACCGTCACGGCCGGACTTTGGCACCATGGGCAGGACAATCAAGCTCCAGGCCAACTTCTTCGAGATGGAAATCCCCAAACTGGAGGTCTACCATTATGACATCGACATCAAGCCTGAGAAATGCCCCAGGAGGGTCAACCGGTATGTATATGTGTGTATACTTCATTCGCAGCCCCCGGCACATGGCAGATCCGTTCCGGGAATGTCATTTATTTGTTTCATTTCTCAGTGAAATAGTGGAGCACATGGTCCAGCACTTTAAAACACAGATCTTTGGTGATCGAAAGCCAGTGTACGACGGGAGGAAGAATCTCTACACTGCCATGCCCTTGCCCATAGGCAGAGACAAAGTATGTACACTTCAGGACAACCTGCCACAAAAACAATCTCACAATAAAATAATATTAACATATCACAGCAGTGCCTCTGTCTTTATCTGTTCTTTCCCATCTGCCACACAGGTGGAGCTCGAGGTAACCATCCCTGGTGAAGGCAAAGACCGCAGCTTCAAAGTATCAATCAAGTGGGTGTCCTGCGTGAGCCTGCAAGCACTGCATGAGGCTCTAGCAGGGCGGCTACCCAGCGTCCCCTTTGAGACCGTCCAAGCCTTGGATGTGGTCATGAGACATTTGCCCTCTATGAGGTGGGTTCTTTTATTATCCAACATTGGTTGATGTCTGGATGATTGAGTGTCCTGCCTGTTGTTGTCAAATGACCACAGTGGATGTTTTAGACTCGCAATACGAGTAATATCCAGTGTTTTATTGAAATAAACAGAAACCAAATTCATTTACCAACCCGATGAAGGCAATCTAGCCAAATGTAATAAACAAAGCGTGATAGAAAAATGTTGTACGACCTGTTTTTCACTTATTTGATTTTATGAGCATACTTCCAGGCTGAGATTGGTTTTAGTATGGTGTAACAATCAACTTGTAGAGACTTGAAGCTTACCTCTTTTTTAAATGTTTGTTCTGTTGACTCAGATGTTAATGGGGTTTCACGGCTGACTCCTCTGTTACAGGTACACGCCGGTGGGCCGCTCTTTCTTCACGCCTTCAGAGGGATGTTCAAACCCCCTCGGTGGCGGCAGAGAGGTGTGGTTCGGCTTCCACCAGTCTGTCAGGCCTTCCCTTTGGAAGATGATGCTCAACATCGATGGTAACTTTTCCTACTGATTGTACATCGTTGTGTCAAGTTAAGTCGTGTCTATGAACCTCGCTTCTGTGTGCTTGTTCTGTTTCCCAGTTTCTGCCACTGCGTTCTACAAAGCCCAGCCTGTAATCGAGTTCATGTGTGAGGTCTTGGATTTCAAAAGCATTGAAGAACAACAGAAGCCCTTAACAGACTCCCAACGAGTGAAATTTACAAAGGAAATCAAAGGTAAGAAAAGTTCAGGGGCTCACTCGGTAGTAGCTATTAAAGTCTTTGTTTGTCAATTAGATTGTTTTATTTTGGGTTATGTCTTGGGAAGATTTGATTCTGATCTCAATCTTCAGTTTAAAGTCGTAGAAGACCTTTTATTCTAAAGTCTGAAGTTTTATTACTTCAACAATTTAAACATTTGTCACTTTTTGTCCTTTTCTCCACTGTGAGGAGATACGTATTTAAAAAAAATATATATTAATCTGTTTTCCTTCATCTCCACTTTCCAGGCCTGAAAGTGGAGATCACTCACTGTGGGCAGATGAAGAGGAAGTACAGAGTGTGCAACGTGACCAGAAGACCAGCCAGCCACCAGACGTAAGACAGCCATTGTTTCTTATCTTTGTTCCCATTATATCATTGTTAATATTACATAAGATGCAGTCAATACAAACGGGCATGGAACGTAATGCACACATAGATAGGACAGCATAATAGTATAATACACTACAAATGATAATATAGACGGACTGTAAAGTTCAGTCAGTGTGTATTTTTGTTGTATTTTTCTTCCTCTTAACTTTGCTGTGTATGTGCTTCCCCTCAGCTTCCCCCTGCAGCAGGAGAACGGCCAAACTATTGAATGCACAGTAGCACAGTACTTCAAAGACAAGTACAAGCTGATCCTGAGATACCCCCACCTCCCGTGTCTACAGGTGGGGCAGGAGCAGAAGCACACCTACCTACCTCTCGAGGTAAGCGTCTCTAACCTCCTCTGCTTTTTGAAAAGTTACCCGACTCACTACTGATTTCCCCTCTAAACCTGTTTTTCTTCACTCGTGTCCTCTCCAGGTGTGTAACATAGTGGCAGGACAGCGCTGCATCAAAAAGCTGACAGACAATCAGACCTCCACTATGATCCGGGCCACAGCCCGGTCGGCACCGGACCGTCAGGACGAGATTAGTAAATTGGTAAGTCGTCGTGAGCTACAGTTGTGCTCATGAGTTTACGTAACCTGGCAGAATTTGTAAGATGCGTACCGTTATTTATAGAAAGCATGCGTGATCAGGCAAAACCCATTTCTTTTATTTTTTTATAGGATTCAAATGAAACTATATGCATTCATCTTGCCATCAATTTAGACTAAATTCCCTGTGCCACCGTAGCTCAAAAACTCCCAAAACATCAGCGATCCACCTCCATGCGTCACAGTAGGGATGGTGTACTTTTTGTCAGAAGCCTTGTTGACTCTTCTCCAAACATAGCGTTTATGGTTATGACCATAAAGTTCAATTTTGGTCTCATCGTTCCAAACGTTTTGAGGCTTGTGTAGGTGTTTGTAAGCAGGCTGCTTTGTGGTGGCTTTTCTTCTGGCAACCCGACTGTGCAGCCTATTTTTGTTGGTCTACATGGCCGTGGCTTGGTATCAACAGAATTACAAATTCCCCACTCCTTTATCAGAGTTTGAACACTACTGATTTGCATTTTCAAATATTTGAATATCTTTTTATATCCATTTCTTGATTTGTAAAGTTAAACTTCCTTTTCTGGCAGGTCCTCTAATAGTTCTTTTGCTTTCTCCGTGGTTCAGTGTCCAGCAAAGTCAGTGCAGCCCTGGATGAATTGTACAGGCGTCTCTCAAGAGCAAAGAGACTCATTGACTGTTTACACACGGACACTAATTACTTTTAAACAAGTCACAGGTGTGAAAACGTGCCCCTAATAGCCATTATGACCTGTGTGTATCAAGCCAAACGTACAACGCTATGTAAACCTTTGATCAGGACTATTTGGGTGATTTCAGTTATTATGATTTTAAAAGAGCGCACACACACAATTATGTGATAATAAATGGCTTCACGTGACCACTATACCAGATATCCAGATGACATTCACATTTAATTCAACTGCTGGTTTATTTTGTTTTTTCCAGATGAGAAGTGCCAACTTCAACACTGACCCTTACGTCCGTGAGTTTGGAGTGATGGTGAGGGATGAGATGACAGAAGTGAATGGCCGTGTCCTACAAGCACCTTCCATTCTGTACGGAGGCAGGGTATGTTGATCGCATGTGTTGATAATGGCCTTTTACTTTTTGTGCATATATCTGGTAATAAGTTTAGTTTGAATGTCTTCATCTTGTGTCCAGTGACGAGCACTAATAATGCTGCTGTCGTTACGATTCACAGAACAAAGCAATAGCCACACCAATCCAGGGCGTGTGGGACATGAGGAACAAGCAGTTCCACACTGGCATTGAGATCAAAGTGTGGGCCATCGCCTGCTTCGCACCACAGAGGCAGTGTACTGAACTGCTGCTCAAGTGAGTGAGATGCATGAAGTGCACGTATTTCATGTCATTGTGTGCGTTTGGTGGCTGGCAGCCCATGATTAAAAGGGCTGGTGGTAAAAAGTTGTAAGCATATTGCAGGGCCTGCATAGGTTGCGCTTTGTACCCAAGTGATACTGAACTGCTAAAAGTACAAGTTGTTCTTACTACGATGTTTGTCTGTCACTTTCCATTATTGTTTCGTGCGACCTCAACCGCTAAACTTCACTGAACTGTAAATAATCAAGTTCCTCACCTGTTCCAGAGCATTCACCGATCAGCTGAGGAAGATTTCCAGGGATGCAGGGATGCCCATCCAGGGTCAGCCGTGCTTCTGTAAGTACGCCCAGGGAGCGGACAGCGTGGAGCCCATGTTCAGGCACCTCAAGTACACCTACCAGGGCCTCCAGCTGGTGGTCGTCATCCTGCCGGGGAAGACGCCCGTCTACGGTGAGGGAGCCACTCTGGCAATCTGTTGTTGTGTCATTTAGTGCTGCATGATTCATATTCCTGCTGGAGAGATGAGACATCCAGGACATTGATATGTTAAGCCCAAGCAATCAATTTAAATGCAACAATTTCTTGTAGTCAAAATACAAGCTCATGTCCAACATTTGGTGGATCTGAAAAAGGAAATACAGACCTCTCTCTGATTCTTCCTACCCACTATGTCATTTAAACGTCAGTCGTAATTTAGTGAATTTCTGCATTTATATTACACTGAAGGTTCACCAGTGTGGTGGACCAAACCATTCTTCCCGTCCCAAATAGTTGTGATAGATCAGTATACCTGCACAAAACATTAATATTGTGCCTGATCATGTTTCATATTTTGATATTTCCTTATTGTTGCGATGTGTGTTGCAGCTGAGGTGAAACGCGTTGGGGACACGGTGCTTGGCATGGCCACGCAGTGTGTGCAGGTGAAGAATGTTCAAAAGACAACACCTCAGACGCTCTCCAACCTCTGTCTGAAGATCAACGTCAAGCTGGGCGGCGTCAACAACATCCTCCTCCCGCAGGGCAGGTCAGTGAAGATACTAATGACTATGTCCTGAAAAGAATATCTTTGAAATCTGTCAACTATTATCCGACTTTTGAAAATGCCTTTTCATGTGTGCTGAATTTCACCTGTCTACACTCTGCGTTCTTGTTCCAGGCCGTTGGTCTTCCAGCAGCCAGTGATCTTCCTTGGTGCAGATGTGACTCATCCTCCTGCAGGAGATGGAAAGAAGCCGTCCATTGCTGCTGTACGTAACCAACACGGTCACAAAAAAGTTCAATGTTCAAACCTCTCTGCAGCGCTTCAGCTTCTTTCAACTCACTGTTTTGGTTGATACTAAATATTTCCTTCTTTTTTCTTTAGGTCGTTGGTAGCATGGATGCCCATCCCAGCAGATACTGTGCCACGGTGCGGGTGCAGCAGCATCGGCAGGACATCATCCAGGACCTGGCCACCATGGTGAGGGAGCTGCTCATCCAATTCTACAAGTCCACTCGCTTCAAGCCCACCAGAATCATCTACTACCGCGACGGCATCTCTGAGGGCCAGTTCAACCAGGTGATACACATATCAGGGATGATGCAGAATAAACTATGAAATATCAGAAAATATAGACACGTTTGTTTAGTCAGTGGTAAATGTACGTAGCAGAGCTTAGTGTTGATGTTAATTCTGTGTTTGTGTCTGTGTCAATTTTGTACATGTTTACCCGGGTGGATTTTATCATCATCTATGCAACTTTTCATGTTATTAACTTTTGAGATGCAGGTCCTTCAGCACGAGCTGCTGGCGATCCGTGAGGCCTGCATAAAACTAGAGAAGGACTACCAGCCGGGTATCACCTTTGTGGTCGTGCAGAAGAGACACCACACAAGACTGTTCTGTATGGACAGAAATGAGAGGGTCAGTATTGTGTCATTGGTGGGAGTTTTGTAACCAACCTAACTATAAAAAAGAGAGAGAGCACACAAGTTTGAGACCCTTTTTTTTGGTACTTACTTTTAAAAGGGAACCAGCAGTAGACAAAGATGTTTTGACTTGCACAGATGGCACCAAGCCAGCTGCCACAGGTGTTTATGTTCTCTCTCACGCTATGTTCCTATATTGGGGACATTAGGTAATCCGAAGTAATTTGGTGACGCTAGCACGACACTAGCATTTAAATCCCTACTGAGAAATGGCATTCTCCTATGTGGAAATACCTGTTGTTGTGCATAGGTCAACATTTAATGTCGTGACTTTGCTTTGTACAATATTAAGTTTGTTATTCTAACCTGTGAGGAAACCGTCCGAGCTCACTGATGCATCTTTGTGTGGATTGTTGCAGGTTGGGAAGAGTGGCAACATTCCTGCAGGCACCACAGTGGACACCAAAATCACTCACCCGTCAGAATTTGACTTCTACCTTTGCAGTCACGCTGGCATCCAGGTAAGAACTCAATGAGCTTCAACTGTAGTTGAACTGAAAAGGAAGTGCCTGTGAAGTATTTTAGAAAAGGGGCAGATTTAATTTGGTTCTCACTATGCATGAAAAACAAACGGGCAGTGTTTGCAACACCTGTTATCCGTGTTCACTCCTTGCAGGGTACCAGCAGGCCGTCTCATTACCATGTGCTCTGGGACGACAACCACTTCACTTCAGATGAACTGCAAGTCCTCACTTATCAGCTGTGCCACACCTATGTGCGCTGCACCCGCTCAGTTTCCATCCCAGCACCAGCTTACTACGCCCATTTGGTGGCCTTCCGGGCTCGCTATCACTTGGTGGACAAAGAGCACGACAGGTAAGGGCTGTATTCTGGTAAATCCAACCTACGGAAAGGTTCATGAAAGCACTTTTTACACTTCCATAATCGTAACGTTCTGCCGTTTCAGTGCCGAGGGCAGTCACACATCAGGCCAGAGTAACGGGCGTGACCAACAGGCCTTGGCCAAGGCCGTTCAGATCCACCAGGACACGCTGCGCACCATGTACTTTGCCTGAGAGCACACAACTACAGGTTGGCGTGGGTGAGACCCCACTGGTGGAACACACTACCCCCTCGCTGTCTCACTGTCAGCTGTAGATAGCGTCACAGTGGTTTCACAAAGTGATCTCCCTACCTAACAGGCCTGTCAGTTACCCATATGTCTACAATTGTACTTCAGCCCCCGACCCAAACAAAGCCAGCTATTAGACTGTAAGAACCCCTATTAATTGGGGTTTTGCGCTGGAAGAGGTTTTACTTACATGTTGTGTGCATTAGTGTCCGTTTGTATTTGTCATGGGGGAATATGTTGCAAAGAATGAAAGGAAAAGGAAAAGTTTAGAAGAAGTTTCTGAACTAGTAGGCAGTGTCATTATACATTAGGGTGGTTTATAATTAAGAAGAAACCAATTACCCTCCTTCTCCTGTTTGCATTGTGTATAAGGCTCTGGGTGCTTGAAGGGAGAAGGATCAAATTCATCAAAAGATAAGGGGGCCTGTTCACTGTTTATATGCCTAAAGATTTGCTCCTCCGACAAACATTATTTATCAGCCAATCAAAGCAAAGTGCACTGACCAGAATGGGTACTTCAATCAGGACAAAAGTACTTAGTTTATTGAGGGTTGTGTGTGTGATCTTTCACATAGGGCACTATGTGATGAAAAGTGCCATTTGAGACCACCTTTCTGTTGTCATTTCTGTGTGAAACTATGAATTAGACCCACATCTGCTGGGTTTTTCAGTATTTGTCCTTGATGACCATTTTATGCCAAATCTGGTGACAATTTACGAAAAGGATTCTTTGCATCAGATTTGTTATCAACCCTTGAACCAACACTTAGTTTATTCTAGATGAGGGCTGTTAGTGTTCAGATAGAGATTTAAAGAACAGCAATTGTGTCCTCCTGCCTCTTGTGTTAGTCTGAACTGAACTAGTTCCACCAGTAACTCTATTCCCATGCCGAGACGTAGTGTATTGGGACCGGTTCCCAACAAGGACTTCATTCTAGTGTAGTCTGAGCCGTGTTGATGAGACGCATGATTTAGAAATCAACATAGACGGGAACTTGATGAAATCCTTTCTTTTTTCTTTTTCTTTTTTTTTTTTTCCTTCCTGTTTTATAGTCTAATTTAATTTCAATCAGTTTTGTAATGAATTATGCATGTAGCTGACTCATGTTTTTTAGACATTTGTGATAATAGTTTATTTCTTCCTTTTTTACACATTAACCCTTCTATGTTTTAATGTATATAGCAGCAGGATAGTGTTTTCTGCAGTGTCTTTGTCGGGGCGGGATATTTGTGTGGCGTCTCGATATCAAGGCATTCGGTACAGTGGAGTAACAGCTGCACCATTTCAGAGTTTAACTGATTGAAATTCCCTAAAAAACACACAACAACAAGGGTTTGCTTCTTGAATTGGGAGCAGTCGTCGCACAAAAGCTTGGGTTTTATGCAAATGACTTTTTGTGAGTCTTTATACTATATAGTAATGTTGGTAATGAGGTATATTTTGAATAAGCTTTCAGTGGAGGCTGCTGAAAATATTATTATAGATTTTTTTTTTTTTTTAATGTCTGGCCCACACGTAGTCTAAATTAACACTGTCTATTTGTATACAGATTTTAAATGCAAATATTATCTTGCCTTCTAAGACCTTCCGGTCTTACTAATAATTCTAGACATTTCCTAACACCCACCTAAGTTTTACTAAGTTAAGCTAGCGAATGTTCATATAGTCTTGATTGGAGGCGAGTAGTCTATATTTTCTAACTATGCATCATTTTTAACCAAGAGATTTAGCAGTGGGGTATTTCACATGAATTAGGGTCATTTATAGAGGTAGATAATCAGGTTTTTTTATTTTATTTTAAGCATGTTGCATTTAGTAGCGTTTCTTAGTGCTTATCAGCATCTTCATGCCTTTCTAACAGGATGAAGTATTTGTGGTCGTTTGTAACATTGTAGATTTTATAGCCTGAGTATTTGGTGTATCCTTTGTAACACAGTCTTTCTTAGCCAAACAAGATTACAAACTTTTACATGATTAATGTTCAAGAGACATGGAAGCACAAACGGCCATCTTGATCCTAGGTGCTAGAAGTTTTCACTGTAAGCCACCTTAAATCCTCACTGGACTGGTCAACGAGGCTTTTGAACTTGTACGCTAAAAAGATGCTTCATCGGTTTGAGGATCTTTTCTCTCCCTTCGACGGCCTCTCTGTGTTACTCTTTTTACTCATTACCTGTAAAGCAACTAGAAATCCGACTGACTGTGTTTGTGGGGCATTCTGAAAATCACGTACTTGATATTTACTGTTATGATGTCAATATTGTTCTTATCGGTGCTGGTCTCACAACATGTAAATTTTGGATGCACTTTTGATAGCAGAACGTTGGTATGACTTCTATAGACGTGTGTTCCTCATTTGAAACAGGAGGCTCGGCCATATTGCGTGACACCGGTGTAATTGTGTGGAAATGGCCGTGTGTTCTACCTCTTGTTACCTGTTCAAGTGTTATGGTAACATCACACTGCTGGCCATTTCTGTATAATTACCCCTGCTATCTATCTAATTGGCATTGTTTGAGTCTTGCATTGACATTAGAGGTTTTAAACGTTTGGTGTGCATGATGGTAAACGCGCTTTCTCCGTTTATGTAGTTTTGTGATATTTCATTTCATAGTTTACTCAATCTGATGAGAGAGAATGTGGGGTTTCTTTCTTTCTTTCTTTTAGGGGTTTTGAGCGTTGAGCTGTATGACCAAATTCCTGCAGTGTGTTTGTATTCGCACACAGCTTTCCCTTCTTTCTTTCCTTTTATTCTATGCACCAGTGGAATGAGACTTTCTTTTTTGGACACCTTGATTTTCCACATGAGCAGTATAACAACAAATGCAAAGCCCACATTAGCTATGATCATTGCATATCCTTCAGTTGGAGAAATTGTAAATGTACCCGAGTGGTGCCGTTAGTCAGACTGTTAAAGTTGCTTGCAAACTAAAAACAATACGCAGAGAACTGCCTCTTCAGCCTGAAAAAAGTCCAGCATGTATAAAAAGCCATGTTTTTAAGGTATGTGATTTGCTAAAATTCACCTAATTTGTAGCATCAGGCCACATCTGAAATAGGTGATCTTCTGTTGTGTTTTATGGAGACTGATGGAGGTGGAGCCCTGTTGTTGGGTCTGTGTTTGGAAACGTGAATGTCATTTTGTGTAGAAAGTGAATGGGTGTCCTAAATGATGGTGTGCTGAAATTCAGAAAAATCGGGTTGTCTTTTTGGTCTTTGTACTTGTTGTTACTGCTCCTTCCGTGTTTGACATTACCTATACCAGCACCTTAACATAGCGGATCAGAACGGCATCGCTTTTCCTGGAGATAAAACTCAAAACATTTGACAATGTTGTTTTTGCACTAAACAAGTATAGACTTTTGTAGCTGCTGCAGCATTAAGAGTATTTATCAGATGGCAGACTGGCAGCTTCTTTTCTTTTTTTCAACTTAGAAAGGAGTTGACAACAGTGGCTTTTCAAAAAAATACAAGAGGCAGCGCCAACAGGCTTGAGAGCCTCAGCGTGTGCACTTTGCCATTCAGAAAGCAAGAGGGATTCTACCGAGCTAACCAGCGTTCAGCGTGTCGTCTTTGAGAAATATGCCTTTTTAAATGTAAACAACGGAGTGAAATTTAGTTGCGTTGGTGGGTTGCCTTTGTACAGTGATGTTGGAGAAAGGTGCTTTATGCAAAACAAAGTGACAGGTGTTGAAAAGAGCTGATAAGCTATGAACAGTAAGGTTTCCGTAGAGGCGTGGATGCCAAAGTGCCGTGTGAGGATGAAGGTTTGACGGTCACAGTCCTTGTTCAAGACTGCAGAGGAAAATACTGCTAAAAGCAAGGCCTGTTTATGTGTCAGACACCACCTGAGACTATACATATCAAGATTCAGAAGAGGCTTTTCCTTTTTTACATGAACCTGCTTGATCATGATGAGCTAAATCAAGACTATGTATGGAACAAATACATGAACACACCAGCCTGGATGAATGTGGCGCTACTTTCCAAGTTTAATGGTGCCCGAGGTGCTTAAGTCAGGCATTCAAAATGCCTGCAGTGGTGACCCTCATGACATTACTTCACCTCAGTTTGGCTGTTTTTCCGTATCTTTGAATGTCCAAAACTAGGTCGAGGCAGGTTGTAGAATTGTCTGGTATGTAAACTAAATGGCATATCATCATAAGATAATTTAAGTGTTCAGTTTATTTTATTCTCTCAAAACCGTTTTGTTTTGCAAGTATCTTTTAAATGTTGGGTTAAAAGAGGCTGAGATAAAAATTACTCCAAGCTTTACTTACTTTCACTTTTGAATGGTGTTGTGGAATAAAATAAGGCCTGACTTCCAATGAAGCAACAACCTATACATCAGTTTATTCCAAACCCTAACCCTGTATAGTAACGTTTCTCCTCTTTGCCTCTCATCCGTCTCTTGTAGAGAAACTATTGCTGACATAAAGAAACCTCTTGTAGAGTAGAACCTATTTTCCTAGCTCCAAATAATAACAATGAATGTACTTAGAGCCTGCGTGGTTTGTAATATTGTTAAGGCTATCCATCCAGTACATTTATACTATATATATATATATGTTTGCTTCTTGTGTACAGCCTTTTGTTATATTTCTCTTATTTATAGGCTTTTAATAATTGCAGAAAGTATTATGTTATCGTCTTTTAATATTTCATTGATTTTAGATATCACCCACATCCCAGCTGATATCATTTGGATTAACAGGAGGTATAAAAGTCTACAGTTGAGATCTCTCGCGATGTTTGCTACTGTAGTTTTACGAGACAAACGTTATACACTGTTGCATAGAGTGGTCATCTTTTCTGTTTCTGGCGTCATGCTTGTTTGAGTTGCTGTAACATAAGAGGTGTGTGTGTGTGTGTGTGTGTGTGTGTGTGTGTGTGTGTGTGTGTGTGTGTGTGTGTGTGTGTGTGTGTGTGTGTGTGTGTGTGTGTGTGTGTGTGTGTGTGTGTGTGTGTGTGTGTGTGTGTGTATATATATATGATGGTTGCTTTGGTGTGTGATCTTTGTTTGCCGTTAGAGTTTTGGCTTCTGCTTAAGCCCTCTGGTCTGATATTCCTGTCCTGTAGAATCCTCCCAGAGTTCAGCTCACTAACTCATTAGCGCAGGGACACTTGAAAGCGACGAAGCTGAGGTTTTTGTTTTGAGTGTTGCTTGTGTTCCTTACCTTTTTGGTGATTGTATTACTACACGGATGTTTTTTTTTTTCCCAGATTTTAGAAAGCACAGTCTGAGATTGGCTTCAGCGAGCATATTTCTCCTCTTCCTAGATCACTTTGTCCTTGACAGACAGTCGTTATCATGCCAACGTCCACCCGATTACCTGGAGCCATGTGACATTTGTGTTGCGTCAGCAAAGGTCTTTCCAGTTACAGTTTAGCTACAAGTCTAAAATATTGAGCACAAATTCAAATGGGGTACTGGCAGACCTGAGGAAAGAACCGTTATTCCTTAATGTCCACCGGATGCAGCTACATCGCATTTAGGTTGTCACGTCTGGTCTTAGTTTTGGTTTCAAGAAGAGTCTTGAAGCTCCTGCTAGCAGTCCTGTAGCAGCCACATTTCTAGTAAAGTTACTTCGCCAGTGATCCCCGACCTTTACTCTAGTGCCACTAGCAGGTGAAGGTTTCGCTTCTCCCGTTAAATGTACTCAATGGATTGGAACATTTTGTGTTAAACATTCGTTTCCAAACGATGAATCCTAATGATTTCGGTGAGCCCCTAACTTTTCATCTTGTGCCACCGTCGGGTCAAAATTTTAGTTTGTCCAATACTTTGGTTTATGAGCAAATACTTGCAAAACGAATGACTTTCCCATGAGCCTCAGCTGTACTATCACAGAGCGGCCAACATGGCTGTAGTTCATGTTTCAGTAACATATTGAAAAGACGTTTGCAGCTCATGTATGATCAATGTGGTAACAAATCCATAAAACGGATAGGAAGGCATGCTGTGTACAGTAATCTGTCAGTTGTCAATGTGTGACGAGCATCAGTAAATACAGGTATGTATGTACATTCACCTGTGAAGTTCAAGCTTCAGGATAGCAGAGAAATCTGGCGTGAACGAGAATAGGAACCTATAATCACTGGCAGCCAGAATGCGTTCCAGCTGTTTCCGGTGTATATTTGAGGTTATCCACAGGGCTGCAGTAAATCTGACCTAACAGAGTAGAACCGTTACCAAGCTTCACCTCTCCAGACCAGTGCCATCCATCCGATCTACATGTCTCCAACCATGCAAGAATCATGGGTATTTGTGTATTTTCAAAGCATTTCTAGTCTTCACAATGAACTTGGCTTTTTATTTACCAACTTGGAAAAAAAAAAAAAACTACCTCAGAGCAGTGTCAGGTGCTAGCTAATATTAGCCCTCATTTATAATAATGGTATCAAAATCAAAAAATTATGACCAAACCAATACAAGCCAATATTGTATGAGAGCACTGTTCTTTTCTTTGACCTTATTAAATGGAAAACCAAGTAATCATGTACGACTGGTTGGTTGCTTTAGTTGGTTACATTTTGGGGGACCAAATATTTGTAATTGGGAGTCTCATTGTCTCATGTGAGACCTTCATTTTTATTTTTTTCAAAAGATAGCTACCAAACCAACCGAGGACATATTCGGTGATGTAAACTGTAATCATGACATCATCATAAAGTAATTACTATTCACGATGACAATGTGTTGATATTCCAGCAGAAATGTTGGTGATATTGAGGAATGTTTGTTGTGGCGGTGAAGATCTGTTGGAAAGATGTATGTACAGCAATAATGTTGTTGGGTGTGGGCTGTGGATCGTTGGTAATTTAGGTTGTCTTTACATCAGTCTGTCATCTGTGCGCAGGTCAAGGCAACAACGCTCAAACATTTTCAACTTTTAGTTTGCAAAAACAATACTTTGCAAATGGGTAGATTCATTTGTCTCAATATTTGGAAGCCGCTTTTTTTTTTGTTTTGTTTTTTTTCCCTGTTTTCTTTTTACCGGAATGTTGAAATGTTAAAGGTGTCATACTGGATAGAGCCACTCCACGTGATCAAATGCCTACATTTCTCTGCCGTGTTAACCCAGTACTGCAATAAAATCAGGGTGGATGTCTCTGTTGCCTACTCAGTTAATTTCCGCTGCTCCTACGATTAGCCAGACTCGACGGCATTTTTTGTTAAGGGTATAAAAATGTAGTTTTTTGCATGCAACAATTAACAAAGGGAATATACACATTTGAACATGCTTTGCAAGGTAACAGAACATTGTAAACTTCAGCGAAAAAGGTACATATGAGGCTTTGTGGCAATTAACTAAAGCTTGTTGTAATTTAGTCTGAACTGAAAACATCCAGTGTGTTTGTAGTCGTTTTATGTGTGCCTTTTGTCGGATCTCTCTCTTCTTCATCTGCCCCAACATTGGGTTTGTGAGTCTTTTCAACATAAAAAAGGTTTGACAAAATCTGCTGCGCCACACATACAAATAATTTCCATTTTTTGATTATCATGCAACCTTGCGTGTAGATGCTGCATAGAACGGATCAGTATTTGTGTTTTGCACTTTCAAAGCAGTCTCAAAAAGAAATCGCCCGCTTGAGGTTGGGCAGAAAGTAAAAAGAAATAAATAACTGACGAGGTATTTTATGCTATCAATAGGAATTCTAAGGAATAATATGACTTTGAAGAGCTTTTCTAAAAAAGGTTGATATATCTATATATATTCATGAAGTACCTCATAAGCCTGATATATGCTGCATTGACTTTTTTTTTTTTTTTTCCCGTAGTGTACTTCATATTGTCCAATACATTTTCATTTTTTAATTTTCCCCTTTTGGGAGGTTTGAATGTCACTACAGGCTGTGCACACGCCACAACCAGTAAATCTGATCTGTCGTAACAAAAGGAGTACGTTACACTTTGTGGCCAAATGATGTCATTTATGCAAATCTCATCAGAATATTTCTCACTTGTAGCCACATCATATTTCTGTGCTCTTGTCTTTTTTTGTTTTATATTGTAGGTGTAGCCAAAAACAATAGTTGACGAAGAGTTTGACGCTCACGAGGCTCTGTGGTTTAACACGACTGTTGACTCAGGTATTGTCGTGAAAGGGCTCTATCTGCTTACTGTGTCCCTTATCCCCTGCACCGCTGTCTTAAAATAGCCTTAGATCTACACGTGAGGTTCCTATTTGGCCTTAAAGTTGGAACAAATTATGCACTTCAATTTCACAGACTTGACAGAGAGCTTGATTCCCATTCAGACAACTTTTTTGCGTCTCATTGCCGCGTTATCTACCTCCTATGAATGTAGGGGCTGTCCTGGAGTTGTCGTCAACTCATTTAAGGAAAACAGACAATCATCTGTAGTTTGTTGAAAAAAATAAATAAAATATATTCCTCTATTCATTCATACATAAAACTGATTCCAGGACACTCCAATTTTCTTTGTTTTTTCCCTCCTTTTTGGCCATTTTCATTTTATACATTGTACTTTTTTTCCCCTTGTAAGCCATGATGGAGAAGCAAAGTGACCAAAGTCTCTTGGCAGCCCTGCACAGCCGTGTGAACTCAAACCTCCCTTCATTTGTGTCATTTTGAGCTGTTTAGTTTTTTCTTTCTTTCTCTCTTTTCCCTTATTTAAACCACGACATGCCAAAACTGAATTTGCTGTCATTCCTGTTCTGGTGAGGGTCTTTATGTTGCTGATTTAAATTGTTCACATCCACTGCTAAGCTCCTCGTTTCTTGTTGTTGTAAAAGGTGTAAGCTTTGATTTCTATTTTACATTTCCTTATTTTTGTTAACAATAATGCTTACAGAACACAAGATATGCTGTAAACCCTGTTAGGACATAATGTGAATACGTATCACTTAATATAGTTCACTCTTTGGCTTGACTGTAAGTTGCATTAATTAATAAAACATGTTTTAAGTTTTCCTGTGACTTTTCTGTTTCATAATTTGATGTTTGATTGAACTTGTTTGCACAATACCAGAATCATGAAACTGACAGGTAAATGGAATTCAACCATTACTCATTTTGTTATTTACACCTGTGCTTTTACTACTGTGACATCCCAAAATGTCAGTTTTCAAATGGAACTTTAAATGGATGCATATTAGTAAGAGAAAAAGGAATAAAATAGTTTTTCTTTTTAGCAATTATAGTCTAGTCCATCACAAAACTACACTTTTCTCATTTTAATACAAATGTAAATTACATTGTTTTAACATTTTGACCCACCATGTCACCATAAAGTATTATCAATGTAATTCAAAACATTTAAAAGGAGACATTACTTGTGTTGCTGCATTAATTAATATAGGTATTAATCAGATAATCTCCAACCCTCTTCCTCAACTTTTTTGATACCTTCTTTAATGGAATGAACATTTTGCCCATAGTTATTATTTTTATAAAAAGAACCAATGTCCTCGGATACTAAATGTTATTCAAGGACCCAGGACCTTTCCTCAATATAATAGTCTAAAATTGTCAAAAATATGAAGTATTTGCCAACTTTTGGTACTTGACAGATCTTGATACTTGATACACACACATTTTGGTCTAGGTGATTGAGGTTTCATTATGTCAGTATTTGCCAGTAACTGTCTTGTGATGTATACATTAAAATAGTATACACATTTAGTTAAAAAATAAACTATTTGGTGAGGTTTATTAAAGTTTATTCGTCATATTTTTTCTGATAGACAAAAAGGGTCGATGTGAAGACACTTGTTTTCTAAATTGTTAAATATATAGCAAAGAATATTAATACATGGTAATTTATTAGGGTTTTAAATGTATTTTAGTCCAAGACAGGTTTCAGAACAAACCTAATTTGAAATTATCATTAGTCAAAAGGCCAGACCTTAATGTCATCTATTCCCAGCCAAAGTTATATATTTAAATCATATCTTCACAAAGCCCTGCAGTTGAAATACCAATCACATTTAACAAAAGGGTGAATTTTAAACTTTATTTGGAGTATGATCAGGGCTTTGGCATACTGCAACACTTAAGAGAAGGACCATAAGGAGGGAGTCGGTTTGTGCCACATTCACGTATATAAAACATTAACAAATTGGCAAAGATGAGGGGCTCAATGACAATGTAGATGGTCATACTTCAGACAGGGTTAAAAACAAATCAATGGATCAAGTGTGACAAAACACTACACTCTACATGTATAAATCACCACACTGATGAAAAACTAGTATAAGAAAACAAAACTAGACAAAATGAACAGTGATCTTGAAAAAGACCATTATAAAGTATTTCTTTTACATACTAGAGGAGTTGTGCGCAAACAGGCTTTTTGTCTTTATTTCTGCCCAGTTGATCCTGTGGACGACACTGATATACAAGTTTAGGGCCGGCTACATAAAACCACTAAAGGATTCAGTTGTTTGGACGTGAAAGTAAAACAGTTACACAAGTTGCTCAATGATGTGTGACACTGACAGGTTTCTTGGACAATGACTGCTCAAAGAACTTCTCATCCATCTCTTTTACTTGTCTTCATATTGGAGCTTGGATGGAGATCATGAATCCTGGACGTCCACGAACACAGACAGACAAATGAAATCAAGGGAAACGACTACAAAATAAGAAGTGTAACTACTAACAATAAATTAATGCAAAAATATGGCCCGAGTACGTGACCAGATTTCTTTGTCTCATTTCTCAATGGAATTCCACATTGAATAGAAAGATCTTTCATAAAAAGTTATAAAATAAATAAGCAGTCCTTCCCTTTGAGTTTTGAGTAGAAAAAAGTTGCACAGCGTGCAGGCCCAAGAGGAGAAAGAGCAATACGATTATTTTTTTTTAACTATTTATGTTATTTTGCAGAAGTAACTCTGCCCTCTTCTCCTCTTCTTTGGCCTCTTTGTGGTCACAGACATGCTGGTGGGTCAGTGTGACCCGCTCAGAGTGGTCAGTGTAGCTGGAACTCAGTACACCCAGTTCACCGGGACCCACTGGGGTTCACTGCACAGTGTGTCCACTCCGGCATGTAACGCCTCGAAGGCCTTGTCCAGGTTGTCGTTGACTATGGTCAGGTCAAAGTAGTGGCTGTAAGCCCTCTGGATCCGAGCGCTCTCGTCCACCGTCTTCCTCAGGTCCACGTCCTGCCAACACACAGAGGAAACACATACCAGCTGTAGACCAGAGATCCCCTGCACACGTCAGAATTACTGCTCAGAGTAACGGAGGAATCAATGAGCAGGTGGGCTAATAAAGGGTGACTGCTGAGTATTTGATTGGACTTACTCTCTAGAGGAAGGAAAAAAAACAGCAGGTAGCATTCATCGTTTTGTCTCGGAAGTGTACGGATGTCTGATCATGACAGCGGTACAGTCACCAAGTACATTTACTCAAGAACCATTTACTTGTTCAGTTATACACCACTTTATACTTTCAATGCCAGTTCAGTAAAAAAATATCTGTACTCCTGTCCAGATTAACATTTTGTACTAAAATAATGATGGGTTTGTTATTAACCTACTCATCAATATATTAAGTGAGCCCAATCTCAACAATAAAACATGGAAATCCATGTTAATATATTAGTAATAATGGTCCAATAATAATATATAGTAATACTCTAAAAGGGGCATGTAAAATTCTAATTTTGACTTTACTTTTGATATAAATTTCTTCAATTTTAGTTTAATAAAACTCTGAATGTAGGACTGTATGTGTGTTTACAGTGTGTTATTGTTACTTTAAACATTCACTTGATTTGGCTGCCTCACCGCTCCATGGGGGTATGGATATGAATGAGTGAATGTATAATCAGGCATTAACAGGTCTGATTTTTCTATATTGGGAGGCTCAATGTGGGTAATGTGCATGGGAGTTGTTAACCTACCGTGAGTTGCTTGGTGGTGATGCCTGCGTCCACCACAGCTTTGTGCATGGCCTTGAGAGTGTCAAAATCTGGCGCTGCAATGAACACCACATAAGGCATGAACTCCGCTGTTTTCAGTACTTTCAGAGCCTGATGAGAAACACAGTAGGTAACATTACAGCCATGTCCAAACATATATAATTCTGTAACAGTGCGACGAGATTTCATTTAAAAACATTTCTCATTCATCAACCTCAAGTCCCATCTTTATTTTTCAAAGACACCTGACTCTGAGAAAACAATTTCCAAACCTCCCCTTACCTGTGGGTTGACATCCAGGATGCAGGTGCGTCCTGTGCCCACCACCTCGTGGATGGACTCGATCTTAGTGCCGTACAGGTTACCGTCGTACTCGCCGTGCTCCAGGAACCGGCCGGCCTTCACGTCCACCTCCATCTCTGTCCTTGAAGTGAAGTGGTAGGAGTTGCCGTCCAGCTCATCGTCACGGGGCCGCCGTGAAGTGTCTAAGAAAACATTGTTTGTAAAAGTAAAAAAAAAAAATAAGTTTGTGTCAGGGAGTGACAGAATTTAGAAATGGTCGAAACCCAAGCATGACGTACAGGGCATAGTGGTGCCGAAGCGTGTGGGTTGAAGGACCATCAACCGATTCTTCAGGCTGCGTCGGCCCACGCCCTGAGCACCAATCAGAACCAGCGTCTTTCTCTGGAATGCTGGCACCTTTGCCACTTCTTCATAGATCTGCAGCTCATGTCTGTCAAACTCTGTTTAAGACATAAGTATTAGCCAATGCAAGAAGGAGATACTAAAAATGTCAGATTAAAAAAAAGTCAACAGCATAAAAAGTCTTCTGACCTGCATTCTTGGCTGTCAGGTACATCATCTTCTTCTTCTTTTTTCCAGCTATGGTCCCACAAAGGATCCCTACAAAATTAAACGGAACATTTATGCACTTGTGTGTCTTTGCTATAACATCATTTGGCCAGATGGGGGCAGGCATGGAGCACTTTCTAAGTGTTGGAATCATTGACGACCCGGGCCTTTCATGCCATAAATCAGTTTTAATGGTAAAAGCAATAGAGAAATGACAGAGGTCTGACAAAAAAACAGTTGATAGGCTTTAGGCCAATCCATATTTTCAACACCAGGATTGCTTAAGAGGGAAACAGGAAAACTTGTGGATGTTTTAGCTCCCCACTAAAGCACCATTCAGTGTTTACTCAAAGGTCAGGTATCAACACCACTGAGAAACACACTCACTAACATACCTGATCCATCAAAGTCTCGAGGGACAAAAGCTTTCCTCTTCTCTTCCAAGAACTGACTGGGTATCAGTCCCGTGGCCCCAGCGACCACATGGCACGCCTGGCACGGATTACAGATCAGATTCAGTTACGTCTTGAGATCTTTATGTCTCTGTGATTTAAATGGCAGACACTCACAGGAAATAAATGGAGGAAAGCTCACCTGCCACCAGTTGGGATCCTCTCTGTTGACAATCTGAAGGATGTCGCCTTTCTTGAAGGCCATCCCCGCCTCTCGGCAAGGGATCAGGTTGTCATTGGCTGGGTTGTAGTCAAAGTACGGGCGCACATACACCTGTGACGAACACATGCACAGCTTGGAGTATTTGTGGCATTAATTTACACTCATTGGCTCACTTAGAATTTTAAAAAAAGTTTATGGATGAAACACAATGACATACACAAAAAATTAGAAAAATTAAGAGACTTCAGCTCAGCATGCTGTCTCACACACTGACACAGTAACATTGGCTCATTATGCCCTACGTCCCACACCGCACCCGACACAGCTGTTCACGCTGTGCCAACAGTGGAGGCTTTTGCCAAGAAGGGTAAGTGCTCTGGCTGATGTATCCGATTAAACAAGCAGCCAGAGGAAGCAATAAAACAAGCCAGTAAAATATACCGTGCAGCCGACCTGAGCCACAGCCTAGAATGGGATTTTGCATTATGTCTTATTCAGTTTTACTGCTATTCATCCAATTTAAGCATTATCAGCATTTTCAAGAGCACATCTTATTTAGTCAGGATGCACAATGTCTCTTTTTTACTCAGGAGCCATAACTTGTTCGAAAAATCGGTGGCGCATACATGGGGGGAAATATCTAAAAATATCGTAAATTACTGTACTTTCCATGTGAGGGAGCATGCGATCACAGGAAGCATGCGCGTGTGTGTGTGTGTGCGTGTGTGTGTGTGTGTGTCAAAGACAGAAACAGCTAGTGTGACCCAGATAGCATGTGGAGTGTTATTAATAGGGCTCCCAGGGTTCACATTCCCGCGCAGGGGATAGTGGGAGGGCTGAAGAACACAGATCACAAGCCCTGTACCACTGCCCAACATCTGCCACTCATTACATGAGTGTATGTGCTTGTGGTTACATTATCATCTCATTTGAGATTTCCGTGTGTGTTCACCTGCGGAGGTGCGGGAGCGTCTCGGTAACTCGGGAGTATTTTCAGGGTGATCCCTCCGCTGCAGTCTTTGAGCATCTCCTGCAGCTCGGTAGGGTTGTTGCCGACGTCCTTCCCGTTCACTTCCTTTATAATGTCGCCCACGTGGAGCAGACCCTGTCTGTCAATCATGCCGCCATGAAGGATTCTAGCAATGACAAGGTCGTCTTTCTCCACACGAAATGTCACGCCCTGAGAAGGAGAAGATAGCAAGGTGATGTTTATCCTCTGATATCTGATTTTAGCATGCACACTCACAATCATACTGACATTTACTCATACATACATACATACATAAATCTTAGTGATTCACTTGGTCAATCATGTACTCAACCACTCCCCTCCAGCCCGTATCCACATGCACACACATAAGCAGATACACTCAGGCGGTCTTTCTCTGCTCACCAGTGGCTCTCCGGCCTTCTTTCGGATGCCAATCATGCGCACAGCATCTGCCTGCATCAGAGCGTTGTTCACTGCCGCATCATTGGTCGTCTCAGTCGGAGGCGGAACTTCGTAGCACTTCGAAGCCACCATGTCATGTGCCTCCAAAAGAGACTGTAGGAAAGAGAGGAGGACAAATTGAGAGGGAGAGGGTAATGATGAAAGAAGAAAATTCTTACTCTCACTAATGAAAAGTTAATTCGCCATAAAACACACAATTGTTCAACTCAACACACTCAGTGGTTTTGCTGCTACAGCATTACTTCTGCTTAGGAAGCTTTAGAAAGATATTGCTGTGTAAGTAACATTACCGAGCCAGTTTGCACTCTATGACGATTTTCCAAAAAAGTATAAGAATCTAAATGTACACACCAAGCTGTTAAAACACTAAACTAGGAAGTCTGGCTGTCCCTAAATAGTGGCAAAAAAAACAATTATCTAATGGCTCAAAACCCAAATATGGATTAACCCCAAAAATCTGATCAATTAATTGTTGGTTTGCTGACTATCCATCCACAAACTTTCATCCAAGCCTGTTTTTTGAGACGCTGCCAGCACTTCTTTTAAAAATATCTTTTAAGACAAACAGGCAATTTATTGGTGAAGAAAACAAGTCTGTAAACTCACACTGTGGTGTATTTGATGTAATAATTGTTTCCCTCATATTCTCTCTTTTTTCTTCCCAACTCGTCTCTCCCTCCCGCTCTGTCGCTCTACTCTCAGTAGGTCAACAGGGTCTTATCCTTCAGCTTACAACAGAAAGGCCTCTGATTGGTGCAAAAGCTTTGCTGGGCTCTTAAGTCTGAATCCTATTGGTCGAGCTTGTGTAAAGCCCCTGGTAGGTCTCAGGATAAAAAAACATCAGCTCTGTACTACTGTATCTACAGTCAAAATATTACAACTCTAAACTGAGCTTAAAATTCACCCTACTATAAACTTCTGAATAAAAAAATATCAAGACTAATCTCTTCTCCACACATACATAAAGTGACGTAATACAGAATTCTGGCATTAATTTAGCTTTTAAAAAAAGGCACAATTTGAAAGCTTTTGTGAGGTGTTGAATGTAATGAAGTGACAAAAATAAAAAGTGGTTCAAATAGTGTCATCTCCCACCTGTACATTACTTTCCAAACTCAATATTCTATCCACAAGCAGGACAATTACTTCCATAAATCATGTCCGTTTTACCATTACCTGTGTGTGTGTGTGTGTGTGTGTGTGTGTGTGTGTGTGTGTGTGTGTGTGTGAGAGAGATTGAGTGTTTGCCCCCCGTCTCACCTGGAAGTGTGGCTCCTTGAGGATCCTGGACAGTTCGGCCGCGCTGTCGTCTTTCACCTGGAGATTGTTGATGTCGCCCAGAATATCCGTCACTAGCTCCACATTGTTGTCCTGCACCGCCTCCAGCTTCACTTCCTCCAGCTGTTCGTGAGCCTGGGGGAGACAGAGAGGCTCAGGGAGGGTACATGTGGAAAGACGGCAGTAGTGTTTTTCCTCTGTTATGCTCTCTGTGTGTTATGTTAGTATTTATTTGGATGTCATGAATAAATAAAACCACTATAGGAACACTGATTATATTGGATTGTACATACAGGTAAGAGCTAATTTACTTTAGTATTATTTTGCTCCGCAAGCCTCGTGTTACAATGTTAGAAGTCAAAGGAGTATTTGTTAATGTTTAGTCATAAACTGAATGGTGGAAAATGACAACAGGTGCCCTCAAACTAAACTCACTGGACTTGCTACAGCAGTGAGGATGTGTGTTAGAGCAACCGGTGTTGCAATGCATGCAATGTCACTAAAAATAAAGGCCCAGCATGCATCTGTGCAATCCCTCTGTGTGCAGATGCAATGATCACTCTGTTAGTCAAAGCCTTACTGTTCTTCAGCACCTCAGCCACAGCAAGCAAAGCACTGCTCGGAGCAGAGTGAGGGTGAGGTGGTGCTCAGAGGTGGCTAGCGGTTAGTCCGCTCACAGCTGCTCACCCTGAGCTATGTGTGTGTGCTACCTTAGCCAGGGAGCGTACAGTGGGACTTTCCATGATGCCGCGCAGGAAGAGCAGGTCGATGTCTTTGGCTCCCGTGGAAGTGGGCAGCTCACCCAGATTATCCAACACCTGCTGCATGGCTGGATGGACGGGTCGAATGATAAGAAAAATACAGACATGAACAAAGAGAAACAGAGATAAGGAGAGTTAGCCAGGCGTGAAAATCACACAAAGCATAAACACACACCTACCATAATATATTGGCTTATGGATATCAGTACCAATCTCTAATTCATGTTTCTTAGTTATTACAAAACTAGGCCCAAATGCTTAAAATTAAGAGACATACATACATCATATAAATATTATATAATGATGTTTGGAGTCCATTCGCTCTCTTAATACAGAGTTCAGCACACCGACCACACAGCCTGGCCCCCAAAAATATCTAATTAAAGCTCCATCAATAAGTAACTTAACCAATAAGTCTGCTCCATTCAGGATGAACATATGTTCAGTTTGGAAAAAGTCCAGTGATGAAACTGTGTCCCCACATGCTCCTATGATTTGTATATGCTGAGGCACAAAAACTCCAGGATTCAAATGTTCTCAGTTGTTAGAAAGAATCGCAACAAATGAACTGTGCTGAGTCTTGGATTCTGAGCACACAAACAGAGAGAGGGAGAGGTGTGCACCGTAGGTATCAGCCAGCTAACGCCCTAATGCCGGGGTCTCAAAGCCCATGTAAGCCCATTTAAGACACTTAAAGGCATGGGAACGTGCGTGTCTCTCTGTGTCATCATTCCCTTATGTGGGTGGTGAATATGTTCAGTCAGCACGTGTATACAGTTGGTTCACTCTATGATTAAGAGCCTATGATTACCATCTTTAACCTTGACTCATGTTCTGTGTCATGAAGTCACACTCTTAATACCTCAATATGCTTTTTTGTTGCAAAAATATTATTTTTTTGGGGTGTCGTATGGTGTTTAATATATGTATTTCTAAAATGTGAATCAACTTCCCTATGCGTAAAAAACGTGTGAATTTATCACATCATTTCACGTGTCATAAATTCCTCTTGTATACAGTCAGTCACATGATATCTGCAGTTTCAGCTATTTTACATGTGAAATTTAAGGCATCATATACAAAAATATAAATTGAATGTGTATTTTGTAAGGATACAATCAGAATCATATGAAATATCTTGTGTAAAACAACATTTCACATGATCAATTCATGTGTTTTTAGACATACCATAGACTGTACATAACATGCTGTATATAAAAATATTAATTTAGCATTTACTTTGTTTATAAGGGTTGGTTAGTACTTTTCATCCACAATTGATGCATTTCTGTATTTCAGATAGAGTCTCATTTAATTTTTTTCCCCAGCTTGGAGCACACAAATTGTAACTTCAGTTAAATTACAGCTTGACCGTGTAATGTTTAATCATTCATCATACATACAAACGCCACACAGTTGTATGATGAAGAAGGAGGCGAGGGAGACTGCAAAAATGAAAAAAAAAAATGCAATTTACCTCACAATGCAGCGAAGACCTCACTGTGGCTTGATAACCACCGAGCACAAACAGACTGCATAAACACAAGGCTCCATGCAAAAACAAACCTTAAATATTTATGGTACTCTTAAAGAAGGACAAAAAGGGGCGGGAGGTTAAAAACTGCACTGCAGGCTGTTAAACCTGTATATCCATAAAGCAATATATTTACTGCATGGCGACACAGGACACATGTAGTATAGTATGTATGAGCAGGATATGCAGTTCCTGTGGGGACCCCACACCATGTTTCACAAGCTAGAATAAGCACAAAGTCTCACAGCAGAGCTGCAATTGTAGTAAACACATCTGCACGGTAATGTGCAGACACATAAACAAGCATTAAACCACCATGTTGATTGCACTACTCTCACTAACAATAAGTCACTGTAAGACCTCCTGAAATTTAGCAAATAATGTGTTTTCAATTTTCAAAAGACGCATCAAACTGACCTTACATACTTGAACTGATCTGACTACAAAATCTAAAAAATATAACAGCTGGATCACGAGTTGTTGTGCTCTCTGCGTTGACCTTCGCCCACTTGGTCAGTTCATTGTGTCACTGCGTCCTCGACCACAGGAATGTTTGCTCATCCCAGCCCGTCCACAGCCCCCCTGCCACGTGTACTTGTGTGTATATTACTCAACCTAACAGCAACTCTAAGATGCTTTTCTATCCTGTGAGAAATTGGAGATGAACTAAAGCCTCCTACCTAAAGTCTCTATAATCCAATGAAATATGGCATGGAGATACAACCACCTACGAGCCTCTTACTAAGCCTGGCCTGAAGAAGTTGTAAAATCTAAGAGTTTACAGCACTGGACAGCTACAGTAGAGTGTTTGTTTTCCAAGCTGGTTCATTCATGTATACACAATGACTCATCCTGCTTACCTGCGCTTAATTCTTCCCTCTGTGGTCGGTCTGCAGCCACTCTAACCATTTAACCACCGCCTCTATATGTACGCCTACCAGCACTGTGTGCTGTGAATGCAGAAACCTCCCTGCTTAAGAATTCCTAACTCTGTTTCTCAAGTAAAGCCGAGACAAGATGGAGATCAGAGGGGCACCTTGAATGGCACACAAGTAACATCACCCAAAACAAATTGTATTTAAGTGTGAGTTTTTACCTGTTGCATTTAAAAGTGCATGAAAACTAGCTGAGTTAGCGAGGGAGCAGAGGTCTAAACAGTTAGCTAAAAGTCATGAATAAACTGATCAAATTGTCAGCTAAGATAATGGATAAACAGTTAAAATACTAAGCTCATAGATACATGGTTGAGTTGTCTGAACTTCATAAGGCATGAATGGTTTCAATAGATATCTAGGGTTGAAATAAATAGTTGACGTTAGCTAACAGAAAAGGGTCAACGGTTGACTTGTTGGCTAAAACTTTAAGATAATGAATAAATGGTTGACACAGTTTACATTAGCCAAAATTCATTGATAAATGGTTGAAATAGACAGTGAATGAATAGGATAAACTGGTAAAATAGCTAAAAGTAATACATACAGGGGCCTACATGGTGGAATGGTTGAAGTGGCTAAAAGTCATGGATAAATGGTTGAAGTCAAGCTTTTGCCACTACCAAGTGGTAGTAGTATGAACGTAAACATGACCAAATCAACCTTAACATTTACAATTTAATTCAATGAATATACTGTTTTGTAAAATGAACAGTGTTAAAAAACATCTAATTATGACGAAGGGCTAATTAAATTAATCTGACAGGGCTGTGGAGAGACATGAGACAATTTTGAGAGTTTGGGAACCAGTGCTCTAAAGGATTGTCAGATCTACATTTAAACATAACTGAAAAATCTGACAACCCCTTCACTCTGTAGTAGTTACCTGACCAACTATTCTGCCTTCTATCAATGCCTCCATTCAAGTTTTAAAACAAAATCAAAGCGTACAGTATCTCTCCCCTCCCAGGTGACACCTCTTCCTCCTCCTGTCCTCACCTCCAGACGTATCTGCTTCCTGGGTGGACTGCACCGCCGGGGGCCCCTCCACGCCGAGCTGTCCC
Source organism: Cebidichthys violaceus (assembly GCF_023349555.1). Lineage (NCBI taxonomy): Eukaryota > Metazoa > Chordata > Actinopteri > Perciformes > Stichaeidae > Cebidichthys > Cebidichthys violaceus. The sequence continues at coordinate 8,783,988 of NW_027176329.1, read as the reverse complement.
GGGGGCGTCACCTCCTCCTCCTCCTCCTCCTCCCGTACCCCATTGGGACAGGCATCCTCCATAGCAGTGACCATTGCCAAGACCTCCTTCTTCCTCTCTGCTGCCACAAGAATGCTAAGGCTAACCACTAGTAAACCACCAGTAGTTCTGCAACTATGTCTTCTGTCCTCCAATCGTCTTGTCTGGCACTGCTGACCCACTAAACTCCCAAAAACAGAGAGAGAGAGAGAGAGAGAGAGAGAGAGAGAGAGAGAGAGAGAGAGAGGTTTGAGGACAGAGAACGACAGAAGCAAAGAGAGCGGCAATAGAGCGACAATAGAGTGGGATTAAGATAAGGGGATGCTAGGTGACAAAAAGGGAAAGAGGAGTGGAGAGGATGAGGAAAGATGAGGGGGAGCGAAGAGGCTAATGTTAAGAATAAGTTCAGAAAGACAGCTGTGAAAAGAGACAGAGAGAGGTAGAAAGCTGGATAGCACACACAGATGTGGACATGCGTTCAATGCTTGTCAGTCCCCTCCCTCCACTCTGGCTTTAATACCTTCCCTTCCCAACCACCATCAACCCCCCTCCGTTGATAACACACACACACACACACACACACACACACACACACACACACACACACACACACACACACACACACACACACACACACACACACACACACACACACACATAATCCCACAATCCTCTCCTGCTGTTGAGGGCTTGCTTGAGTACCCCTCCTCTTGTTGCTCAGACCCCACCCAAAATTGAGTTGCCCCACTTACCTAGACACACACACACACACACACACACACACACACACGCACACACACACACACACACAGCAGTTGAAGGTGTCATTATGTAAGTAATCTTACATAAGTGTTACTGAAGGGGGCCTGACCCTACATTCCCATTCTTTTCCTCCTTCTTTCTCTCATTCACTCGGCTCATGCTTCGGACACCCCGCTGCAGCAATGTGCAGAAATCCTCAGCGTGTACAGATTGTGCTCGTACGTATTCCCTCAGCAGTCGTCCACCTCCTTAACACAGCATGTGTACGCCTAATGGGAACTCTTTCTCCCTCTCATTTTTTCTTTGGCCTCTCTTCTTCGCGTTACTTCTCGCTTAATCAGTGACTGCATGTGCTGACTGGATTATGAACATTTTGGGGCTGCGTGACTGAGCCTAAATACTTTTGGGGAAGCTACTGGTAGTAGGAACCTTGTTATTTACTTACACACCTATTTTACACCTCTTTACCTCTATTTGTCTAGATGGTTGTCCATGTAGCTTGCTGTAATTTCTATTTCTGTACATTGAGAGAGATGCAAAAAAATCTGTCAAATTCCTTGTATGTGCACACACTTGTGATTCTGAATGCTATCGTCAGTATGATAACATGTTCAATATGCTAACCTGCAAATGTTTACCAAGTATAACGTTAACCATGTTCACCATCTTAGTTTAGCATGTTAACATGCTATTATTTGTACAGTAGAGCTGAAGCCAATGGGGCTGTCTTTAGTATTGCAGGTATTTGGATTGAAACTGAAATATTGGATGAATACAAATTTGGACCTAATGATGGCGCTAGATTATAAATTAGAAGATTATGGTGAATGTGTCAAATTTTGTGCCAATTCATGCAGTAGATGTTGCTATATTTCATTTGATAAGTGAGACCTTTGGCCTGCTAGTGGCGCTAGATAAAAGGTCAGAGGATCACCAAACTATTTAGCATTCATCCTCTGGGGACAACGAAGGACTGTATAAAATTTCATGGCAATCAATCCTATACTTGTTGAGATACTTCAGTCTCGACCAAAATGATGGGCTAACTAACTGAAAGGCCGAATAACAGAAGGGAAGACTGAAGTGCCATCCAAAAATGTTGGGTTGTCCTTGCAGATAGCAAGGAAATATCAAGGCTGTCAAGATGCAGTGGAAACACAAAAGAGTTAGCTAATACATCCCAGTGTTTAGAGTCACCCAAAACAGGCCCCTCCCACAGCGACACAGCTGTGCAAGTAGTAGATCTGTAGGCTTTAATCCGCCCCGCCTCTCCCTCCACCCCATCCTCAACATGACCAGTCAACCCCTCCCCCAATCCGCGACATGGGATTTTAATCCGGCCACGAAAGCACAGGATTACAGGATCTCTCTCTCTCTCTCTCTCTCTCTCTCTCTCTCTCTCTCTCTCTCTCTCTCTCTCTCTCTTCCTCTCTCTCTCTCTCTCTCTCTCTCTCTCTCTCTCTGCATATCCTGTATGATACACTATGTCTGTTTTGGTGATGGTTTGTGAATGTACTCTAAGGCTTGCTAACCACTGCCTCTGACTCTAGAGTGAAAGAAGAATTTCTCTTTGGATATCAATACAGTGTTATAGTATATTTCTGTTAGTTGAAATTAAGACCCACAGAACTAAATGCAGTTCATTACATGAGTTTCTTCTAAAATGACTGCCTTGTTCCTCTTTAGAAAATAGTTAGATAAGAGCTGACAGCTGAGTTCACACAGCTGTGTGTTGTTTTCTCCAAAACAAAGCATCATGGGAAGTTAACACAGACTTTAAGAAAATAGCTCCAAGACTATAATGAGCTAAATAAGATTGCACTGTTTGATTAAAATAAATTGAATACTCAGCAATAAGCCAATTTCTGTATGTTATTGAAAGCACACTGGTATTTTTAAGGCAGGAGGCCTGTATGAGTAAGAAAGCTGTACCCTTGATCAGACTTGAATATTTATCAGCATATGGAGACTCATGGAGACAAAGTCAAAATCTGACAAATATTATACACTATATTATACACAGCAGGGACAAAATTGTAACCAAAAACAACCAATAATGAAAAAGAAGTGCTTTCTGCCAGCTATAGTTAGGTAAGCTTCATATTCATAGGCAGTAAATGTTGATATACAGATCAGTTTTATATAAAACTGAAACTTCAATTTCACAGTTTTAGATTAACAGTAGCATGGCCCTTTAAATACAGAGAAAGTATTCTGTGTAACAGTTGTGTCCTTAATTCCTTAAAATGTTTTTTTTGGGGGGGTTTTAAGAGCAGTGATCAGCACATCCTTGCCTCTAAGACAGGCAGTCCTCCCACTGACCTGACAAAATCATGTTAGCATGCAGCGCGCGTTTGCCTAAACGTCTCTAGTGATTCAGTACTGAGAAAGAGGCGGGGAGGAAGTTGTGTTTACCTGTGCCAGTCGGTGTAGCCCAACCCCGGTCCTACTGGCTGCTCATCAGTCAACTGTGAAGACCTGGAGAGACGGAGAGATGTGTGAACGTTTGTTCATCCTTATGAGACACAAATACTCAGTCCTGCTTGCATTCTTGCACACCGGTTTTCATCATTCCTCAAACGCAGACTTGCTTGAGCGTGCACATTCGTAATCGTGCTCATCCCTCACACACACACACATCTAATGACTCTGTCTTTTTCCCAGTGGATTATCGCTTGCATCTATCTATGTCATCCCCGTCTTCTGCAAGATAGGAGCCTCGTCTGCAGACTGAGGCTGTTGTTGGTTCAGAGCGATGAAGAGAGTCATCCAGGACGATTCATTGTCCTCAGCCATTCAAGGATGCCTGCATCATAAACTGGCACTGTGCCGTCAACGTAGTAAATGGCCACTATTCTCTAAAAGGGATGACAAAGCACTATCCATTCATTCCCAGGAAGACTCGGTTCTCACTTTCAATTGTAAATACAGGCATACTTCTATATGTCTATTATGTAGAACAAGACCTGTATATTGGAGGATCAATATCACTAGCTAAAACTGGGTTATCAAAGACATCTCTGTATCATTGTAGGTGTTGGCTGACGTGCAAAAACAGATGTGGTGGGCAAACAACAACAAACAGTCATCCCTACATTGTAGAGCTAGACCGAATCAGCCAGGACAACATATCAACCGATATTAGCTTATTGAAGATGTATCGCTATTGTATATGTTGGCCGATAAGTAATGTTAATAATAAAATGCCCTAGAGAAATACCAAACTAAGTTTGAGGTTAAGTGTCCTCATAGTTTGTCCACCAGAGAGCAAAAACAAGTAAAACGTATGTATCACAATCACAATTCTTAAAAAAGAAAAAGAAAACCTCTATTGTGAAAATGTAAGGATCCTTGCAAAAAATATGCGTTTAAATCATAAAATAATATCAGCCAAAAATAATTATCTGAATTAGTTGAAAAAATAAATCTCAAATCAAGGTCCACTTAGTTGTTCTTGAGCTTTTGACAGTATAACATAGTTTTCATCACAAACAAAATTTGATTTTTATTTCTATTCATAAGTGACTCTGACTGTGGATTAAAAGGACCTTACTCCCGATGTTTAAAACATGATCTGTCTCATAGAACTGCAGAGTCTGGCATTGCCAAACCCATGTATGTTGCTCTGAACAGCCATTGCGAAATAAATGGACCATTAGAAAATGCAAGCCAGCAAAAAAACAATGACATAGTGTGATTACAAATAACTGATGCCTGCAACCACACACAAAACAATAGGTTAGCACTCCTCAACGCTTGAAGAGTGCTTCAAGCGTTTCTTTCAGCCTCTTTCTCTTTCCCTCTTTCTCTTGCCCTGAGGAAAGGAGGAACAGCAAGGTAGCTGGAAAGATGATCCTATAAAAAAAAAAAACACAGGCGATACCTGCTGATAAAAAGTGCATAAAAGCATCCACTGGATTTGCTACAATTCAGAATATTAATATATTAGTATAAACTCTCAGACACACTCAGGAGGATATTTCACCGTCCACCTTTGTCTCCAAGCTCCTCTCTGATCTCTGTCATATCAACCCAGTGTCTCCTGGAAACAGTTTACAAGGTGATTACAGCACACGGGGGACATCTACTCAACACCGCTTTGCTAAAATCCCATGATGCTGTTTTGGGGTCTTTTCACCCGTCATACTGGAGCGAATTATCGGGAGAGGAAGAGAGAGAGATGGAGAGGTCGATTCATTACGCAACGCAGATTACAATCAGGCTCGGCACGCTCATTGGAAATGAAAGATATCCCTTAGAAGAATGTTAATGGAGGCAAAGCCACCGGTGCAATTCTTCACCAAATCAGCAGGAGCCGGGCCGGTCCAATGAAGGGTCGAAAAAAAGGGAGGGAGGAGAGAATAGAGGAGGTGAAAATCCTAGCAGTATAAGTAGGGAAAGGTCACAACTTGATTTTAGGGGAATAAATAAAAAATGGGTTGGGGGAGTTGGGAGACTTTCAGGGGAGTCAGAGCAGAGAGGCAGATCAAGAGAGGAAAGAGGAGATAAAAGGCACATTGGGAGTCATGAAATATTAGATGGAGTTGTGGGAAAAAGCTTCTCAAGTCTTTGGGGGGATGAGAGGGAACAGATGAGAGAGAGAGAGAAAGGGTTGGTGTGAGTCCTCGTCGAATGCAGATACCTCTGTAACTGCCAGGTAATGGTAGTTCCTCTTATGATGGTCGCACCAAATTTATATATTTTTGCATCTGAATGTCCATGAATGCGTTCTGAGAATTTGTTTTTTGGAGGGATTGTGTATATGTGCACTTGGACTAGGAACTGGGTTACAACACGCAATAGAATATTTCACCAGCCAAGTCCACCTTTTTTCACACTGATTTAAACTCTGAGCATGCACTGGATTCAGGACTCCCCTGATGTCCTTAAATCATCACTGTGGGCCACTCTTTCCTCCTCTTGGGACCCGAGGGAAAATCACAGGAAGTGGTCATTTTGCGATCTCGCCTGCCATTGGCTGGTGTGGGAAAAGGACAAGCCAACAAACGTCCTCTGAGTGCCCCCTGGTTGCCAAGCACTCGGATGATGGATGGCTCTACGGATTATGGAAGGATCAGAGGGTTTGTTTTTGTACAAAACATCATTGCTGTCTCACACATGTAAACCTGTGTGTGTGTGCATGCTATTAAAAGCACGGACGAGCATCCACAGGCTGGTTTTAATTCCTCCAGTTCTAGTCACGCTATAGCGGCGGGAAATCTCACTCTACCTCAGACTCTGTGGATGTGGCGTACTCAGATGGAGGACGCCACATCCCAGATGGCCATGAAAGAGAAATTCACACACACAGAGTCAAGCCCATAGGGCGTCCGACCTGGAGAAACCATTCAACCCGTGTCTATATATTCTCTCCACCTCTATTCTCAGCCTGACAAAAACTTTTCCCTCCCGTGCACCACTGAGCCGGGGGCACAGGGCAGCCGTCGCTCTCAGTTCCTCTCGATGACTTGAGAATCACAAAAGAGGCCAGTGAGCTCTGTCCAGCCCAGATGTCACTCCATTGGCCGACTCCAGGGGTTAGCAAAGGGCAATTATTAAACTTCCCTGAGCGCTGAGCTGGAGCGTACTGTACGACACCAGTGTGGTAGTGAGTGATAGCGGGGCACAAGAGATTCAAGGGAGCATGCGTTCAGACGTAGATGTGATCACCGGCAGCAATTAACCAACCCCATCTTGTCGTGCATCACACCCATCACCCTCTGCCTCCAGACAAACCCTATCTAGGTCACTCCTTGTGTTAACACGGCCGCCCAATATGAGGATTACACTGCTACCCCCCAAGATGGCCGTTGTAGCAGATTAATATCTGCAGAATATTTACCATAACCATGTCCTCTAACCCGTCACCACCCTGTTGTTGCAGCTGTTGATGGTGCTGTCTACAGAAAGGTAATTAAATCACCTGTCTCTCCAAAATCTCACACAAATTAGTTAGAATGCATCTTTATCCACCTGTTTTCTGCTGAGTCATGCTACCTCTCCTCCTCACCTGACGCTGCGATTTGAATTACCCCAATTTGACACAAAGGCATCAATTGTTGCATAATCCGCATCACCGAAAATGACCTCGTCGCCTGTGATATTGTGGCTTGTTGGGTGTTTGTGCTTTGCCACGCAGCTTGAGATGATATAATTACACAGCTGTCCGTGGGTTGTCAGAAACCCTTCTGCACCGAACGCTCTGTGATCTTAATAAAGAGCACCTCCTCCTGACATAACCTAACCCGCCACATGACTGCGCCTGCTTCCTCTCAGCCTCCCGTTACTGATCATTAGTATTAGGGAAAGATGGGGAAGGAATGGGGGAGGGCGATGTGATGCAACAGTACTTAAATTAGATGGTGGTGAAAATGTGTGAGAAGAGAGAGAGAGAGAGAGAGAGAGAGAGAGAGAGAGAGAGAGAGAGAGAGAGAGAGAGAGAGAGAAGAGAGAGAGAGAGAGAGAGCGAGATAGAGATAAGGAAAATAAATGCGTCTCAAATGATTATTATACTAGCTGGTGCTGCTACAAGTTTAAATGACCGTGACTTTGGGCTGCTTACATCTTGCTCTTAAATAATCTCATCAGCAGATGACTTTTCTGCAGAAATGATGATGATTATATCACATGCATCATTATTTGATCATCTTTATCTGTCTGTTAGGTTGTATCAGAGCATTGCATCACTGTCGCATGTCTTCATTTAGGAGATGAAAGACAAAAGGAGGTGTTTCTGTGTCAAACTAAACTATTATGGATAGTGTTATTGTTAGTCTGCAGTGCTGTGCCTCTTTAAGGCTTTAGTGATGGACAAAAACATGGTGAATCAGCACTATAGGCTACAGCAAAAAAACTGCCAAAAACATCTGCCTCCGACACAAAGTTTCCTCTGAGATGTTCCTCGCTGTAGTTAGTCACTTAGTTGTGTTCTTTCCTGACAGAGAGGCAATTAACTCGTCATAACTGTGATGGGGTCAGAGATGGGTTAACTGTAGGGTAGTGCAGCCTGATGCAGGGAGGGTTGATTTTAAGGTGTGTAGATAGCGATCCTCTTGTTCATAGCTGGGATGTGTGAGTCACTCCAGTCCGTGTGTGTGTGTGTGTGTGTGTGTGTGTGCTTTCCTTCTTCTCTCTCTTGCTCAACCCCTCCCTCCTTTTTCCTGTATACCATCCCTGCGTATTATTAATGGAAAAGTATAAGCTTCTAAGCATTGGATTTAGTCTCTGAATGACTCACTGACAACTCTCAAACAGTATGTTCTAACATTGGGAGCGTGTGTTTTTACTTCATGTTTTCCTCTGCTGACAGGAAGGGGAAATACATACGAGGGCTGAGAAGTCTATTTGTGCCTTATTCCACGAACTTCAGTCAAACAATGAAGCTCATCCTTACTATCCTGCCCAGTGACTGCAGATCAGACTATCAGACTGACTCTAATGCACTCAAACTGTCTCTGTCTCCTTCCCTTCCTCCTTTTGTTCCTCCTATTAGATTCAACAAATCCAATTATGGCTTATTGCATGATTGGAAGGAAGAGAGAAGGAACCATAAAAGCACGATCCACGCTGCCCCTCTCAGTGGTCTGGTGGCCTAGCACCTCCCAGGAAGGATCCCCAAGGATGTTGCGTATGTGCATGGGCTTCCCCCGCACGTGCACGAGACTTAACGTCTTATAAACCCTTGCCAAGTGACCCGGTGCTACTCCGGTATCGGAAGTCCCACGATTCATTGAGAGTTATCTGTTGAGAAGTGGTTTCATGTTTCGATTAAGTGCTCACATAAAGTGGCTTTGACATAGTGTTAGTACATTAGTATTATTAGATGATGCATTCATACATCTCAGTAGACAAAAAAATAAAAATCAATAGGACCGTCTGGCTGCGTCTCCGGTCGGCCAGCCTGTGCCAACCACCCCCCCCCCCCCCCCCCACATCTCCGCTTCCATTCAACATCAGCTCAAAACAAACAAAGCTTTGCTGATATTTGTTGTGAAAGTTTGTCTAGACTAAATAAACAATAATATAGAAAATGTTCTAACTGGAGCACACTGTGATGGCAAAAGCGCGCTGTCTCTCTCGCTCTGTCTTTTTTTTTTAAGCCCACCACCCTTTAGATGTTGCACACTATCATTGGGACGGTGGCGCTATCCAGCCCCTTACATCCTGTCAGAACTAGAACCTGCAGCTATTTCCCAATATTTTCCCAGTCACGGATCGACGCTACGGTTCTGACGCTTGGCCACATCCGTGCGCCAGAAATCCGTGCGCTTGGACCGTGCGCAATCCGTGTCAAACGCTTGCGCCGTTCCGGGCTGACCAGACAACTATACAATTCACACCGATCTCGCCACACGTGCGGCCATTTTTTTGTTGCCCATCCGAGCCATTGTGGCCGTGGCGTGCGCACACTTTACGACTGGGGCTACAACTCATCCGCTTATATCCGTCCTCGTGATATGCAGGAAAAAGGACTCCACTATGGGCCCCAAAGCAAACTGAACTGTGTCTGAATAAAGCCTGTTCTCACGGCAGAGCGGGCTCTATTGGGGGCAAACATGCCCTTCTGTCAAACTCTACTGCACCTCAAACACGGCAAAGTGCCTTTGTCTCCCGTTTGAAAGCCAGAGGAATGAATGAATTCAAACACCTTCAAATCACAAATATGATCACGAGCCGTGACTTACCTGTGAATCGTGCGTGTGCGGTCGAGGTAGTCCACCGACCGTCCCGGTTGGACATTCAGGCCCCCCCCTCAGCTGTCTGTCCTGGTCCCGCGGCAGACTACCAGAGAACACGACGCCAATCAAACAGACACGCCCCGCCCCCTCTCTCTGGCGTCATAGAGCGATTACCAATGGCAGCGGAGGTAAAACCCTCGCTAAGTGAATGCATTGTAGCATGTAGTAATTTCTTTCTGTCACAATGTCATACGCTCGTCCATTCACAGAAATACTTGTTAGTGTTATTTCAGATGCACCACGGAGGCATTGGCTGTGAATGTTAAAGTGGGAGAGAAGTATTTGTCTGAATGGGGCGCTGCACTTCCATAGTCTATAAAGATAACATAATCGGGCAGCTTACTACCATAAACGCCTATTTAAAAAAGTATAGTTTGAGATTAACGTTACTCGTTTTGACAACCACTAGGCCCCGGGCTATATGCCGAGCTACACGGCTACATTTATGCTAACACTAAGAGAGCTTTGAAGTACAAAATGTCCCTCTAGAGTAACATAAACGTTATGGTAAACATATAATGTTAATATAAGTGTAGGCTATTGACACGAGACTAAATAGTCAGTTCCCTTATTAAACAACACACAGAAAGTTTTACCGGACGCCATGTATTTATTTTTCATCTGCTTCTATCTATTCATCGCAGCCTTTATCTGTGAGAGGGAGCCACGAAGTCTTCAATTCATAGTTTAATGTCGTCAACGTTACTAGCTCACTATTATTAATGACTGAATGCTCGCTCCACACTTGGGATAAAATGTCTAACCACCACATGAATACCAATAACTGTGTGAATGTGTGTTTTAGTCCTCTGTGTTATCTCATTTCCCATGCAGACTGTGTGTCTGCAGCGCCTCTTAACTGCTTGATTTGTGCTCTATGGGGCCGATTAGATGTCAGGTTGCGGTAGACTAACCACTGGTGTAATTGCAATAATGCTACTGGAAATGCCATTTCTCCCTTCATTTAGTTTCAGAGTAGCTACTTATCATTATGGCCACAAGAGAGCGCCATTAGCTACACAATTGGCAGCTTCAAAATTGACTGACGTCTTCAGACCATATTCGCTTTTACTGGACCATTCATGCATGCTGGGCCCAGTTTAAATGGGCCTTTGCCCCGTTACCCAGTGTCATAGAGTTACATTAGCTGCTACATGGATTTCAGCTGGATGGCGAGGTGCGGCACAGCAAGTCCCAACTTGATCTCATCATGAGGGAAGATATCAAGCCAGCAGTGCCTGGGATGTGTCAGGAGAGCAATTCTAAAAACGATGTTGACATCAGTGAGGCATTCAGGACCAATTTTCTCTCTAATCTGACATCTTAGTGACCTTTTATATCAAATAATTAATCACATAGACGATATAATATGTCAGCCATCAATCGTTGCTTAATTTGCCCCCATAATGTGCTCAGGTACTTCTGACATTTTGAAATAGTTTGAGTACAGCTTCTGCAGTTTAAAACCATTTCATCTATCAAAACAGAATCAAAGAAATACGTTCCTTCAAACAATTAATCTTTAATAGCACAATTATACAACACAATCAACATTCCCTCCCCCACTTGACTTTTATGTTTCACAGATAATAACTCTGAATAAACTATTTACAATAGTATAAGCAGTTGTGACTGTAGCTGATGGGTAAGGGAGGAGGGGTTGAATATACGGCTCATAAAGGTAAAAGGGGCAGAGGCAGGGTGGTCATAGAGGTCAGAATATCAGCGGCAGTGAAGGTGGAGACAACCCTGTTGACAACATCACCAAAATGAAGGGTCATATCTGGAGAGAGAGAAGCAGAGGACAAGGTCAGCTTCGTGCGAGTTACGACGATGTCACACTGACAGTTTTACACACACACACACACACACCTTGACTGTGGGACCGTGTCTGTGCTTTCCTTCAACAGCAGCTCTGAGACCAGCGTGTCCAGAATCTCAGGACTGGACCTCTTTCCATACCTGAGACAAAGAAAGAGAAGGAGTGACAGGCATTTAGACGGACAGAACTTCAAAGGGCTTAGGCATCAACATGGAACCTTTTGGTTGTCAAAAAACATCAGAGAAAAAGAGAGAGAGAGCTGAATTGAGCACAGGGAAATACATAACGTGACATATTACTTTATCATAAGTCCAATTAAAATCTCAGTGAAGACTGAATACGATCAGACCGAAATCCTGCAGGGGCAGACAGGAGTTGCATTGCAGGTGGTCATATTTCCTTCTCTGCCCCTCAGATGATAAGGTGTGCGGCGCGCCTGACCCCCTGGGTGGCTTATCGCCTGCAGCCGGTATGTAAGCCCCCTGACATTCAGAAGAAAGCTGAAAACTGTGGGTGATTGGACACACCATGCTGGCATGGCAGTCATTCCCCCTCAGGTTTTTTTACAGGTGGTAAATGGGCAGCGGGTGTTCTCTGCTCTGTCACAAGTTGTAAAAAATAAACTGCAGGCAGACCTGCAGGACATATTCTGGCAGCTCCAAATAGCAAAACTTTAGTTGGGCTTTGTTTGATGTGAAAAGTTTGCAGTTCATTTTTTCAGATTGCCATGTCAAAAACATAATAGAACATGCCAAATCTTGGGGAAAGACCATTGTTAGTAAACTGTAGAATTTATTATTTTCTCAAATTAAATATATTATTTTTTTTGTATACCACGCAGCCATGATGATACACAATCCAACAAACTCCTACTCTGCAGAAATTGTTAGCCGGTACAGTATTAAGGGCTATAGAAGAAAATGGCTAGAAGTGTAACAATATGAAGCACTTGATTAAAAGAATGTTTCATCTGATAGCAGTCATCTCATATATTCAATGGTGGTTGCAATTTAGTTTTAGAATAACTATTAAGTATTCCTTGTAATCGTTATAAAAACGAAAGTTAAATCACTCCAGCTCTGTTAATGAGCTCTCTGTTCAATTCTGTTCTTGCAGAGAGGTGCAATTAGTCCGCCTACCTCTGTCTTGTGATGAGGTTAATGTAGTGTCTCAGGGCTGAGTAGTACTTGGCCAGTTCATCCGCCGGGGCGTCATCACCAGGGTTCTCCGGTTTCACCGGGTATCCCTCCGTCAGGGCGCCCAGGCAGAGCAGCGCCCACAGCAGGAACCCCAGAGTCCCCAGCCAGCTTACCACGTTAGGATGCATCTGGTCGAGTAGAAACAAGTAAAAAACTGTAAAGTCAGTGCCACATCTCTGGACTCTTGTTCCACTGTGCTTTAAATGTCCTGTTCTGTTTTTAGATGAATTGTTATTTATTAAGTTTAGGTTTCTTGCAGAGGACATTGCTTGATTGATAAACGTCTTATACAAACACATGTGTAAATAAGACTTTTGCAGCTGCAACCAGCATATTCATGTCTAGAGACTTTAAATAAGTTTCCTGTCAATAACAGTCAAGGTTTTTGTAAGTCAAATATCAAGGTACTTACATTTCCCAGAGGATTAGAGGGAGAATTGCGGCTGTTCTGAGGTGTCTCTTCTGCTCTTCTGGGCGCTTGTTGCGCGGTGGGTTTTATATCTGTGTGCGCCAGACGCGCATGCAGAAATACGCGTCAGAGCTGCGCTCCGTCTAGCGCAAGTCTCTGCCTTTCTTCACGTGAACGTCACTAGTGATGCTGTCATCAACGTGCTTTACAAAAAAAAAGGTGTTTACACAAATTTAAAAGACGAAGAATAATGCAAACTAAAATTAGAATCAGTTAATAAATCTTTTTTCCCAATGAGTCAAGAGGGATTAGGGATTAAGTCGTTTTTTTTAGAGAATGTGGCCAATCAAGCTGCTATAATAATATTTTAGGATTCAAACCAATAAGACTAATGTCCTTATTGGAACATTGCATATATATATATATATATATATATATATATATATTCTATATCGAAAGTATGTTAAATTCACAACAAAATCACTGTTAAGCATTGGAAATATTACTGAACTAAATTACTGTGTTGTTAATACAACACTTGTGTTGACGTATGTAAGATTATATTCTATGCCTCAGATGCTGTGTGTGAGTGTGTGTGTGTGTGTGTGTGTGTGTGTGTACATAAACAGGCACAACACACACACATATCTGCCAGAGACAAACCCTCTTAATAACTGTGACATTCAAACGCTCACTGCTAAACAGATTGATACACACATGCTGAGTGTGATGTTTTGGTGTTTATGAGGCGTCCCTGTGAGGAAGACGGTGAAACATTATTTCACAATCAAGTAGCGATTCTTCTGCATAATGAGATCAATAATCCCACCTGAGGTCACAAAAGAATGGCAGTGATGTGACACTTTGGGCGAACTTCAAATGAATCCTCCCTACCAAAAGACGCTCCAATAAGGGAATAAAAAAGATCTCAAACAGACTCACATGCACATGAGCCCCCATTTTTTTTTGACTCGCTGTTCGCCTGAATCGGTCCACTAATTTCGTTTTGCAGCTCATTCCATCAGGAAAGAGAGACTGGGACACTCAACGTGAACAAAAGGCCTAACATGAATATCAAGACACGTCAGTGAAGAGCCCAATCTCCTAGAAACCCTCTTAATAAGAAAACCCAAATAGCACTTCAAATGAATCTGTACCACCCAGTGCTTCATTTACATCCTATTCATAATCCTTTTGTATATCGGCTCGCAGCCATATAATCTATCAAAATCAGCATTCTTCAGCAGTGCTGCTTTTTAAGTAGCGCAGAGGATGCGTTAAGGGCTTTTTGTATCACACAGGATGTTAAGGGGGAGATGAGGAATGAGACACGAATGCGAGAACATGGAGCACAAAGTCATGACCGAATCATGATGATCGCAGGCAGGAATTACAACTTCTAGTCCTCTTCAGGAGATACACACACACAAACACACTCGGTGGCTCACTTCAATAGGTATAACACCTTTTTAAAGCAAACAGCTTGCGGCTACGAAAGTGTCTGAATGAAGCAGATGCATGAAGCACGGAGACGAAGTTGAGAGGTCAGTTCATGCTTGCTTAAACACCAGACTGAGTAAAGTGACTTTGAACTCGGTAGTCAAATAGATGTATGAGCTCCAGTGTTGAAGACACAGGTGACAGCTTAAGGTTGAACTAAATCTGCACAACTCATCGATCCTTGAAGCAGAAAGGCGAAAATAGAAGTGGCCATGTTGGTTTGTACTTGTGTCAGCTAAGAACAAGTGATAGGAGTCTTCACTCTTGTAGCTTTGTGAGGCTGTCCTCAGGCAAAGTGGTGCATTGAGCTAAATGCTAACGCTACCGTGGTAACATGCGCAAAATGACTTATTAACGCATATAATTGGGCAGGCTATTACGTTACCATGTGTACCATCCTAGTTTAGCATGCAATTTGCAAGTAATTGGAAAAATGTAAATGTTAAGTGAACGTGAATGTATTCTAATCCATCAAGTAGATGTCAACCAAAGTGGAAGGCCGCACATTATCACCCCAAGAGCCCCAGCACTCGCACGGCTGAAAGTTACGGAGTGAAAATTTGCTGACAAAACCTTGTTCATGTTGATGAAAGGGTCAAAAATTTGAATTTCCAGACCATGTGTATTGCTGCATGGTCACAGTCCTTTCACTGACGCTTACAGCAAAATAATGCACCACATCTTTATTGATGGATTACAGCTTTCTGAACAGATCGTTGCCACCATTAGCCAAACAGTTTTTAGACTGTCAGAAAGAGAAGCTTAGTAGATAAAACAACTTCAGGAAAATAAAACAAATCCTAACCACAGAAACATAACTTACGTCAGAGCTGCTTTTGCAGATTGAATGAACTGTTGAAAGCTAAACGTCAGTGAATCACCACATTCATTGTGGTACGTTAGTGAAATTATTGTGACCATAACACAACCTTGACCCTCTTCAATGCATTTTACAGCGTGAGCCCTTGGTGGGTCTTATCCTTTAAAGTATGTATTGAAAGTGAGTTAAAAAAGTGTAAAAAGCAAACAGTAAAAGAAGATAATCAACCAAATCAATTTAAGACCATGCAGTTGGAAGATGCTTTCCCTAAATTTGCAGTGTTTGCAGCTTTTTCCTGAGTTAATCTACTGGTACACATACAGTGGATTAGTCCATGCTTGGGGTGGTATCAGTCTCAGCTTGTATTATAGTCATTAAAGATTTAAAACATGTTCTATAATTAAAATGGCTCTGACAACCAGGTCAGATTTAGGGAGAAATCTGCTGGATTTCTGTGCAGCACAAAGAGGCTCTCTAATACAGCCCTGGTTGTTTACGCTAATTTGAATAATCTAAATACCTACAATCAATGTAACAGAAAATATATTGCTGCTCTAAATCTAGCACCTTTTCGGTAAACGCCGTTTAAAATAATTTCTTGGAGCTTGGTTTGACGTTATCAGAAATGATTTCTGTGGAGAACGAGTCCTTTAGAGCAAAGCTGTTTAAATGCAAATCTGTCTTCCCCTCCTCCCATCAGCCTCCTGGTTTGGACAATAAGTTCTCTTCCCAGATTTGTTAAGATGAAAAGGCCCACTGTAATTTTCCGCCGCTGTGAATCACACTTTTCAAATTTACAGTGTGTAAAAGCAAAAATACTGACAAGCAGGCAGTATGGTCTCTATCAGACGGCTGCATGAAAACGGACTGGGAAGACAAGTGAAAAAGGCTAAATCTCATACAGCTTTGGTACTTTCTTGGCTATTACTCCTCTTTTACACAGACGTCTGACATCTAAATTGCTGCTTTTTACTACGCTATTGTGCTATGGTGATAATATGTTACTTCTGGTAAGCAAGCACTACTATTACTTAGATAGAGCATCGGCAGCCCCCTGTTTGGCTACGTGGGCTGCAGCTTCAAACTGAAGGTGATTCGAGTAAAAAGAGGTCCTTATATTAGGTTCATATTTCAGGGATCTTTGTCATTAATTAAATCAACTGAAACAATCACATTACCAAATATTTTATCTTGAGTTGAGCTGTGTTGCGTTGTTAAATACAATTTTAACAACAGTAAGTCCCCGAACTGTTTTTCCTTTGTTTTGGCTTTGACATTAATTGACAGCCTTCACAAGCAATTACTGAACCATATGGCATCTCAAAGAACACAAGTTCTCTCCTCTCCACTCTCAGTTCAGAGTAAATACGATACTGACAACTGCTCAATGAGGAAATAACAAGAAATAATGTCCCAGTCCCAGCGTCTTCTCTCAATGTTCTTCGCTGTTTTCTGTGATCTGTGTGTGTGTGTGTGTGTGTGTGTGTGTGTGTGTGTGTGTGTGTGTGTGTGTGTGTGTGTGTTTGTCTGTGTGTGTAATGTGTCTCTGCCACATCTGCTCCTGGGGCAAACACAACACAAATGTCACGTCAAGAGTGACATCATAGAAGGTCTTTTGATTGACAGATGAACAGAAGGACGAGCCACCACGCTGTGACAGGTTGGTTCGGCTCAGGTGTGCAAGTCCAGAGCCTTGATGTTAGGAAACCTGATGAAAGTTGTAACCACGTCAAAGGGCTCTAAACTTTAGTTTAATAACGTTTGTGACCTATGTGAGACCACAATATTGTGGATGTGACATGGTCATGTCAGAGTGTCAGCATGTTTGTTGAACCTCCATGACATAATAATAATTAATATACATTCAGGTGCTAATTAAGCTTATATAAGTGTTGTTTATCAGTATTATTACATCTGCTCTGTATTCAATTTAAATACATTTTTAAATATACTAGTCATATAAAACTCCTGAAAAGACTCCAGACCTCTTTAAAACATTCATCACTTCACATACTTTAATGTTTATGGAGAAATTTGTGTATTTAAACACAACGCAAGTGAAGAAGGATGTCACGATGGCCAAAGTGGTTCAACATTTTAATGTGCCTGCTGAATAAAATTGTATGTATGACAGCCCTTTTTCAGCTATTTAGCAAAGGTCTAAAGAGTACTAGGATGTTGGACACCATGCGAGATGCAAGCTTCACCCCCGAGGGACCTGTTAATGGAGGGAAAGTATGATTTAAGCAGTCCAGCTAATTAACTGCAGTAGAAAGCGGTTGAAAGCATCAATTCTCAACAGTGTGTCGCAAAGAACACATTTTTTCCACATTGCTGTCAATCACCCATTGAGTTTTTCCAAATACCTGTTTTGATAAATGCAATTACAGATTTAAATGTATTATGCAGGTGCATAATGTTTAATTTCTGTGAGCAGAAACACTCAAGGACATACTCACAAGGAGAACACTGCACTCTCACACTGAAGCTGCAGCTATTTTAATTACAAGTGCAGTATTATAATTAGGGATAGCTCTGAAGTTCAAGTTGTAAGTGATGTATTAATGCTTCACTGATCAGCAATTGTATTGATTAAGACCCTTTAAATTCTTGAGACAAGACGGATATTAATCATAATCTAGATTTATGAACATAAAGACATGCTTTGAAAACAAAGTTTAAAGTGCTTTAAAGGAATAACTTTAAGATATATTATTGGCTGCTTTCTTACTGAGAATTAAATGAAAAGATCAATACCAATCTAGTGTGTGACGTAATGTAGAGGCACATCCAGCAACCTGTTAGCTTAGCTTAGCGTAGCATAAAGCAGCTAGCCTGGCTCTGTCCAAAGGTTATACAATCTGCCTACCAGCACCACTAAAGCTAATTAACATGTTGCATCTTGTTTACTTAATAAGGAGCTTTTTACTGTGTTCAGGCAGAGCGTGAAGGGAATTTTAGCGGGGTGAAATAAATTTATAGCTAAGATAAGCTAACTGGCTGCTGCCCGTAGCTCTTTATTTAATGAACAGGTAATGACTGTGATGTGAAACTCTGTATTTACATTTCATTGATAAGTCGTTCAAGTATTTTGAGGTAATTTTTAACATTTAGCAGGATTCTAAACTAATATCCAGTTGGTGAACTCCACACCAGGTCCCGTCTTTAGGGTGAGTTAAGGATCCATCAAATGTATGTGGTCACGGTTGGCTGTTTTTTTTGGGCTGCTCTTAAATTTAGTTTACAGAAGCTTCTGAAAAACGTAATAACTTGATTTATAACAGCAGATGTGAGGCTTGTGTAAAATGGAAACCCTACGACTCTTATTTCTTATTGACTTTGTCCTTTTTAAATAGGACAACTTATGAACCATTTACAAGCACCTTATAACTAAGTGGCACTGATATCACTGCTCTATACAAACAAGAATTATTAACACTAATTCTTCTCTGTCAAACCTACAGTATGCCATGTGTGTGTTTCTGGTCATATGAACTCCATTAGTGTGTGTATATGTGTAAGCGAGTGCACGTGGCTGCATGTGTTTAAACACACTTCTATTATGCAAACATTACTATTGATTTAACTTATACAACATCCCATTCTGTTTGTTATCACTGTGCTTTGTGAAAAAGCAAAATCTATTTCTCACGACCCGCTCTCCATCCCCCTCTCGGAGTCTGTCGACACCGGAGGGGATCGAAGCAGAGCTGCTTTGTCAATTTCCCACTGTTTCTACCACAAAAGAGAGGCAACACACACACACATACAATGTGTCCAATGTGTCAAAGTCATACGGAGGATTGTGCTTCGCTTTTAGGAGTTTGTGATGGGTTTTTTGTTCTTCTTAGAAACAGAACAAGCTGTATTTTGTTTGTGTAAGATCTGTCCTAAATAGGAAACAGGCGGTCTCTTCTGATAATCAGAAGAGTGTGCTTGGAGGAAAGAGAATATTGGGATTTAAGTCTGATTTGAAAATTTGAGTTGACGACTGAAAGTAGCATAGTGGTTCATATTGAATGAAAACCTGATTCAAAGTTTGGCAACCAAAGAAAGCTGTGACGGGAGAGGTTAAGTAATTCAGTGGAGGTCCAGTAATGTTATATGTGCATAATAATTATTACGTTAAAAACAAATGCATACTTGCATTTGGAAATAGTATTGTGTTACTGTCGGATAAATCCTGCTAGTGTTAATTATTCTGTTGATATGGTATTGTATATTAGACTATATAAATACACCCTAAAGCATTATGTGACCTTTAGGTGATTCAGATATTTACTTATTTCCTAACTTTTTTTTAAAATCTGCAATAATAGATTCTTTTTTTGCCACTTGGTAACTAGTTGTTAACACAACATGACCTTTTAAGCCCAGTAGTGAGAGTAACATTAGTGTTTGTGTCTACCTGACGGTTTATTCGTTCACTCTCTTTTAGCTCTGTTTTAGGTCTCCACCAGCTCCTGAGGAAACGGTCGAGCTCTTTAACTGCAAAATGCTCCACTACGTTCACAAGCTAGCTGCTACCCTCTACTGCAGTATACTGAACTTATGATATTTTCTAAATCACAATGAAACTAATTTGATTCCAAAGGGATTTTTTGGGGTACTTTGAACATAACTAAGGTGCCAAAGTGCATAAAACCCAAATAGACTAAAAGATCATGTTTATCAAAAAAAGTGCCAGGACAGGACCCCCGACAGAGGTCCGACCAATTAACTATTAACTGCTGTCTTTTCTCCTGTATATTTTGCAAAAGCAGCACCTTGGCAAAGGAGTTTGAGTATCCTTGCACTACTACCTGCTGTTTGATGCAGGCAGGTAGTGCACAGTGTGTTAAACATAGCTTTTTCCTTAAACAAGTGCTACTTGCTGCGTTAGAAAACCAAGGTGAGAGTGAATCAGAACACTAAAGTTGCAAGTTGGAAATGCTCCATAGAGCTGTCGAGTTGGGTAATAACTATCACTACGAAAGAATAAAAGCAAAGGGTTTGACACCCAACAGATTTTGTTGACTCGCACACTATTTGTTTTGGCTTTCACATCCACGTGAGCTATACAAAATTTGGAAATTATTTTTCACGTTGTACTTTCCGTCTGAGTGATCTAAGAGTTTCAAGTCATTTGTCGGTACTTAATAGTCTGTTGTGTCTCTCTGTGCCGCTGAGCTTTTGTTGCCTCCGTCTCTCTCAGTGGGTAAATTAGGGGAGCGTGTTCTTCGTCTCAAGGTGTGCCTACCGCAACTTTCACTGGGGTATTTAAGTGTTTCCTTGCACAGTAATTGCCAATTTAATCTTTTGTGCTCTCGTCTTGATTCGTAGTGTTGAATCTGTCAGTCAAGCGGGGCGTGGTTTCCATGGGGATAGGGGAAGTGTAGTAGTCATTCGCTCCAATTAATTGCCAAAGTAATTTACCTGTAGTCTACTAAACAGGGTTGCTATGGAGAGGTAATTATTCTAAATTGTAATTGCGCCAGACTAACTGTCAGGCCTTCACCTCTTAAATTAATTGGATTTTTCCTCTGAGAGTAAAATTGTCCATGAGAAAGCAGTAGAAATAGGTCAACTGTTTCTTTATAAGATGCTTGATTCTATCAGTCAACAAAGCTGTTCTAGGGTAGCAAAGAGGAAACATGTTTGGTTTAAAGTATGTATGCCGCCGTGAATGTTTGTGTACATACTTTATGTTGCGGCAACCTGATACCATGGTCATCGTAGAGACACACTGAATCTGAAGTGTCAGCTTTCAGATGGGATCCCTTCCAATTGCTTCCTCTTCAGCACCCGGCTGCATGCAGAGACCCAGGTGCATCCATGCCAACCTTCAGACGTAGCCCTTCCTTTCCCTCGAGACCACCTGTTCATCTCACTAACACACACACAAACACACACACAAACATACACCAAGTTCCCTCAGGTAATGTTTACATTACGACACAGGTGACTTGAGATGCACTGGCCATCACCAGCGGAGATGCTGATCCAGTTTGTCTTGCCATCCTCGCAGTGGAAACATTTGAGTGGGAGTGAGTCCTCATTGAGATCCCTGTTAATTTTATTTCTCAGTTAAAGACGTTAGAAAGTGGGCCACCAATGGAGAAAACATGACCTGCTTCAATCTCCATTCACTGCGTGGATTAAATCAGCTCTCGTCACTGCTGATCTACCGTGAGAAATGGGATTAATCAATCGGAGACAGTACATCTATCTGAAAATTAAAAACGGCGCTCATCACAGAACACATACCTCCATGGTTCTGGTGTTATTTTGGTGACATGGCTAGTGGGAGGCTTTCTCTCAATAAGAGAACACCAATAAAACAAACGTCAGATGTGTAAACTGGCCGGTTTATGGAACGTGTATCAAGAGAGAAATATGAGGCATTAATCGGAAAACTGCACTGAATAAAAGTATGGGTTAGTTAGGGTATCAAATATGACTGTGAGGAATTATATATAGAGATGACTATGTGTTTCTATGTTGAACTGGTTATGCCCTTGTAATTCAATACATTTATCCTGAAAATTTTAAAGTTTGAAATAACTCATTGTAAAATTGTTAGGATTTCATATTCTCAATCTCATATTTTATTGTTTTTTTATCTTACAGATATACAGTATGCATGAGTTTATGCATGGTATTTCTGCAGCTCACACGGCAGCCAAAAAACTGAAAATCTCCTAACTATGCTTTACCTCCAAATGTGATTTCATCTTGAGAATGTCTTCAAATGTATTCAGGCATTGTCAAAGTGTCAAAAAAAGGTATCTTAAAATGTGTCTTAAAAGTCATTACCATTGTAATGCTCTCCATGCTCTGATTGGATCAATATATTTTCAGTTGATTGTTTAGTCGTTAGGTGGGATTTAATAACTACTGTTGCTGACAGTTGGTTGTACCCCTTTGTCACGACACTAACAAAGACAGACACGTCACTGAAAAAGAATATACTTAAGCTGTGAAATGTTTTTAAGCTAAGATTAAATGTTACAGATCAGAAGAAGTGTATGATTTATTTGCATGGTAAATATTGCCCAGTAGTTCATGGACGGTTTGACAGATGTTGCTTTTCACTGTTTGTTGGTCTCTCTCTTACGGTGAACAGAGCTTGATGCTTTAGTAGACGTTACTTTGATCCTTGATGCAGAGCATCTCTGCTGGCAGCCATTTTCTCTGTCTTGATCTGAAAAACACAAGACAGGCAGAGATTATGAAGATCATGTGATGGGTAGCAGCAGCGAATACTGTGTGCCTCACAAGTATGAAACTTGTGATTCCAAACTCTTAACTCAGAACCACTGAGTGTGATAAGTAAATGCTACATTGTGGAGTTATCAGTCAAAAGCCTGTTAAATCATACATAATTAAATACACATAAATGGTTAAAACAAGTGTAATTAATGATGTACATTCAATCATTAATTACATTTCCATTGTTTTCAGAAGGGATGAAAATTACTTCTCAAAAGCTGCAGCTGTCCACTCTTATTCAATTTACAAATTTAACTTGGACGTCCATTAATTACACACGTTCTCCTCTGATCGTCCCATTTATTGAAGATATGTCTTAAAAGAGGTACATCTTAAATAACCTTGCAGCGATGCAAAATGCATGGACCTTTGCATCATCATCATCAAGTCTCTGCTCTGCAAACTTGCTTGTTCAACACTGACGCTGTGCTGCTCTTTGCTGCCCTCACATGCTGCTTAAAGGAACTTTCTTCTCCTTTGGAGCAATGCATGCAAACACACACACCTGCTCCAACAGTCTAACTCACCAAAACAGCCCATGAATCAAAGATTGTCTGTGCTAGAAAAGGGCTTGTATTATTAAATCGTCACATATAGGCTACTTTTCTGGTTCTCACCTGAGCCGCTGGCTTCCAAAGCGAGATAACCATCCAATAAGGAGCTGAACCCCGTCAGCCCCCCCATGGCAGCATAAGGGACATCCCTGCCTATAGGCTGACCACGCACCTCCCTCTCTAGTTTTGTCTCAACCTGACAAAAAACAAAAAGTGATTTGAGTTTAAATGCTGAACAAATAGTAGCAATATTGTAAATCTATGTCCAGCATTAGCCAAGGATCTGTGTTTATTGTTTGACTCTACTCACCAGCGTCTGATGGGCAGAGCTGGGCTGACCACACCCACATGTGTAGGGGCTCTTGAACCCAGAACAGGAACTGCCTGAAAAATGTTATTCTCATCTTGAACATGAACTGCATATATGTGACTCAATATGCGTAATGAAACTGCTCTCTTTAAATGTAGTCATTTCATACTCACATTTTTTGCACAAGTGGCCAGTAGCTTCACTGTGATCCTGAGGAAAGTGTTTACACCTGCAGCGGACAGGATTTGGCCCAATCTGGGGAACATACTGGTAGGCATAACAATGGCAGCCTCTGACCTGGCATGGTAGGGCTAGGGGCCGCTCAGAGGGAACCACCTCAAAGTCTGTCTTGTGTTGCTTGTACCTGAACAAAATTACATTAATCACAAATGTGTTTATGCATGCAAGTCTATGTGTGTGGTGGCGAGAAGGGGATGACACTTGATTTGATGTGTTATCGAGAATCGCACTACCTATGTGTACAGAAGCACCGTGTCTCAGGACCAATGAGTTTGCAGTCGATGCCTCCTGGAACCCCAAAGCTGACATACAGCCTGTTTTTCACTCGTTGAGGGAGTGACTTCCTCTTGTACTCCTCATATTCCTCTGGAGTGAACAGTTGTCCTCCATCATCATCACCCACAATCCTTGAAAAGACAAACCACCAATACAAAAAGTAATTATTATGGGCCTATAACATATTACTAAAAACATACAGTCTAATGTTGAGACAAACCTTTTGTACTCCCAGTAGTCATCGGCCGCTTGTAGAGCTGATTTATTGAGACATATTTTCTCCATTGTCAAAAATCCGTAACAGATAGATGTGGGTTTTGTTCGTTTTTGTCTTGCACAGCTGGACACTTCTGTTTACAACAGTAAACCTTAGTTGCCATGGAAATGTTTGTAGGCGTCCCTCTAACGGTCGTAAAGTGAACTGCAAGCACGCAAATATACACTCACAGGGAGAGAGAGAGAGAGGACAGAAGGGAAGTTAAACTCAAACCAAGCTAACGTTAACATTAGATAGATAGAGAGACAGAGGGATGGAGATAGAGAGATAGATAGATAGATAGAGAGAGAGAGAGAGAGAGAGAGAGAGAGAGAGAGAGAGATAGTTACTTTATAATAAAACTATCAAATGCAAATATCCTAATGCACTAAATATACAATAAGAATAACAGAGTAAAAATATTAGATATAAAAATGCACAATACAATTAAATAGAATAATATTAAATGAACTAACTGATTAAACAGTAGTGCAAAGATTTAACCAAACGACAGAGTAACAGTGTTATAGTGTGTGATTGATTTGGCCAGAGGTGATTTATTGTACAGTGTTATTGCAGTGGGCAGGACTGTTCTCCTGTATCCTGTATCTGTCCAGCAGCAGCTAACATTAGCAGCCATGTAGCTCAGCTAACACCCTGAACAAGTGTCCACAAACTCTACAAGTTCAAGTAACGTGAAATAGTGAGCGCTTTGGTTTTGTTGTTTAAAGTAAACCGGATTAACTGCAGTTTAAATGATTACCTGCACTGAAGCCAACTAATAACGTGAGTACAACTTGTAATGTTTACTTTCGTCTTGGTGTTAAATCGAAAGAGAGCGAGAGCAGGCAGTGTAACTACATTTCCCATAATGCCACAGTAATGACGCATTTAGTAGACGTTCAGGGACACCATGACAGTATGCACAGTTGCACGCTTGGAATTCTAGCTACCGACTTTTCGCTAGGACCTCATCGTCTTCTACACCGTGTAGGAGCGAGAGAGGACGGACACCTCAACGTGATGCTCGGTAGATAACGTTATTGAGGGACTGCACAAGATATTTCCCCCGCGTGTGTCCCCAGCGCAGGTTTGCTAAACAACAAAACATTATTCAGTGTCAGCCAGAGGTAGCAGCAGCTGAAGCTCTTTCTCTGGAGCGCGTTAAGTCCTGCAGCGACCTCAAGGTAGCTGCTCAACAGACAGCACTACGGGGGTAAAGTATCTGTTTTTGATGGGATTTGCTTCATTTGCAATCAAGTTTGAGCGTTGCGATTTATCGTGCACGTCGAGCTAACCTCAGTGTTGGTGGAGTTGGGAGAATAGCTTCAACTGAGCTTGAGCGGCTGCTAATAATGATGCTAAAATGAATTTTAGGTTTAAAAAAAAAAGTTATATAGTGCATATTTCACGTGATGGTCGAGTGTTAGTTTACTTTCCACATGTGTAACTTGACATTGTGTACATATACATGTCCTATCATGCACATTGTTTAAGTCGTCATATATATTTAACGTTATCGACATTTCAGTTTTTAGTTTCTACTACAGGTCAGGTGCTTAAGTCTGTCTGCCAGCTGTTGAATCACACGTGACAGCTGTGACAATATTTAACCTCTAGATTAGATATCTTGAGTGACAATGTGTGCCTTATCATTGTCAATCCTCCCATTAGGTGCACTACATCCACACAGTCTCTTAAATAAGTGGAAAATTCAATGTCTGAGGTCGCAGCTCTAAGTGGTGTGCCTGGTGAATAACCTGATATGACAGTAACGAAGGGACAGTGGCTAAATACCCCAAAAACTCTTCTGGTTGTTGTCAATTGTCAACCCTATTAATAAATAAACATGGATGTGATCTGTTGCCTGGCATATGAAAGGCACAGCAAATCCTCCTAAAGATTTATTTCCCCCATTGCTCACCCATATCTGTTGACATAGCACCCTACACAGAAAGCAATAATCCCCTGTGTATCATGCTTTGTTTTCTTTGCTTGTTTTCTTTTAAATGTACAGCACGGTTCGAATGGAGTTAATGTGTCTGATGATGAAGTTACATATTTGTCAGCCACAATGTGTTTTTGCATCCTGATCATTTTCAACTGTTACTTTCATCGAGTCTTTCCTCTAGCGACCGGGTCATAGAAAGGGCGTGTGTGTGTGTGTGTGTGTGTGTGTGTGTGTGTGTGTGTGTGTGTGTGTGTGTGTGTGTGTGTGTGTGTGTGTGTGTGTATAGATAGAGAAAGGGAAGCATTGCTAAACGGATTCTGTTACATTTCTTTTTCATAATTGATTCCTTCAGTCACTGTCCCCTCTCTGGCTTCAATAGGAAGTGACACTACCACACCCAAGAGAGCGCGGAGAATGAACTCGGTGAAAATGTTGCGAAAACTGAGAAATGATCTCCCAATTTCCTCTGCATGTGCACAGTGCACTCGCAGGCTATTTGTCGGTCAAATAGCCATTGTGGAGGTGGGATTAGTGAATGAATGCCCTCTGTGCCACTGGTTGTTGCTTTGTCGTCTATCTGAAGCTTGCAAAGTGGGTCCCATGAAATCTAAACTGGTAATCGGGTTTCTGGGCTCAGAGGGCTGAAAAACATTTGTTGATGAGTGGGCTGTTGTGCCCCATGACCGAAAGTAGCAAAGACATCCATCTTTAATAATAGCTAAATAATATATATATATATATATATATATATATATATATATATATATATATATATATATATATATATATATATATATTTGATGTAGCCACCAGCTCCTTACCAATGAAGATGAGGTGGATTTTTCTCTTCATCCAGCACATGCAGTGGTGTTTGTTTGTCTGTTGGAAGATCTTGGTGTATTTGTTCACCCAGAAAAAAAAACACAATGCTCAACAGAACTTTGAAGAAGTTTCGGACAAAACAAATGTCTCTCTGTGTTTCTCTCTCTTTTGGTTAATCATATCTCTTTGTTTATCTTTGTATGCTTCTCCAACATAGTCAACGATGCCGGCGGACCCCCTGCCTGAACGCCCAGTCTGCATTGGTGATTTGACGTTGGACGTCCTGCAGCCGAAGCACCTTTTCCAAAACCCCTGACTGCCGGTGTCTGCAGGTGTTCGCTTCCTTCTGGTTCCACTTCCTTGCCTGAACACCTTTTCTCACCTCCTCTTAGGAGGGGCAGGGTACCTTAAGTGGTTAGAGAAACTTGTATTGCTGGATGTGTATAATGCAAGCATGTGTCCTGCTGGAGCTCACTTGAGTGAGGCACCACATCCCCAGCAGCTTTAGGAATGCTTCGCACCAGACTTTGACCTCTCTGTAGATACAGACCGTATTAAAGAGAATCTCCCCGCCAGAATCAAGTAATTATCACTCTACTTATCAATTTATTGGCATATCCACACCCAAGGAAAAGACCTTCAGCCTAAGACCGGGCCTCTGCAGTGCCCCTTCGCCAGCCCAGTACCATGCTGGGTGCACTCCTGCGGAGGAACATGTCCCAGAAGCTGAGTGTGCTGCTGCTGGTATTCGGCCTGGCGTGGGGACTCATGCTGCTGCGGTACACTGTGCAGCAGCCTCGCCATCAGAGCAGCGCCGAGCTACGGGAGCAGATCCTGGAGCTCAGCCGGCGATACGTCAAGGTCCTGACGGAGGAGAACCAGCATGCACCGGGTGGGCTGCAGGGAACCTCCATGGCCGGTTCTGGTAAGGATTCAGGAGGATGTTAGAAATGCGGTGCCATAAATGGATTGTTTTTTTTATTACTGCTCTTCTTCTTGCACATCGAATCACTTACTCCTGAACATTTGGGTTTCATTGTTTAATTTTCTTCCTTGTGTTTATTTTCTCTCATTTTCTTCGCCTCTCACACATACACAGCTGATCTGAAGAGGACTATCGCCGTGCTGCTGGATGACATTCTGACTCGACTGGTCAAACTGGAGGGGAAGATCGAGGTGGCGGTCAATGTCTCCTCCACGAATACCTCCCACACAGCAGGGGGCATCCTTGCCTCTGCTGCTGCTGCCCTGCAGAAACCCTCAAAGCAGGACACACCTGGCAGTCACCCGGGAACGTCCCGCCTCCACCCACACATCCCCAACAGGCCGCGGCCACATCAACGAGCATAGTCTTAATAGATATATCCATTTTTTTGGAGCACATTACACTTTCCCAGCATTTATCAATGATGTTAGCACATCAGACAAATGAAAAGCAATAGGGAGACATATAGAAACTTTAAATGTGGGATACTTCTCAGAAAAGTTCAGCCAGCTCTGAAGGAAGGAGGACTTTTCTATGCTGATATTTATTTATTTTTTACCGAGACTGTCTAGCACACTTTTTTTTAATATTTTCATTGCTGATTTTGTTTGGTTTAGATTTAATGCCATATTTGAATCTTGTGACTTTTTTTTGCAAATGCAGAGAGTTGTAAATACTCTTGAAACGGAACCAGATTCTCATATGCTTTATGATAAAAACAAAAGGCTTGAAATGTTCATCCATCTACATCGGAAACTATTATACAACACTGCTTCAATATATCAAAATGCTGAACTAAACAGTCCACTCATGATTGGCAGGGCAGCTGTTTTTGTTTTGTCAATGTTTAGTTGGTGCAGTTGCTAATTACTGTATAAGAAGATTCTACTTTGAGCTTACACATAGTCTTAAGAATACTTAAATAGTATAGTTAGTCTGTGAGAGATAATCCAAAGAATGTTATTTGCACTCCATCTGCAGGCAGTGTAATTGTTTATTTACAGTTGCTGCAAGGCAGTTTGAGGTTTATGCAGAATATGATTGGATGATGCCTATTTGCCACTGTAAACATGAGTGTGAGTGTGTGTGTACTTTGTCTCAGTTGAAATCCAACGGTTCCCTTGCTGAGCGTTGATAAATGATTTAACTAGTTGTGTAGCACATTGAATGTACTTTGTAGTCAGTCTTAAGCCCGTCAGTGCTGTTAGGATGACTGACCTACTGCTTATACATGTTCAGGGTTCATGTTGCACTGTGACTCTTTAGAGATTTTCTAAAAATACTGGGCCGTTCCAACTTTGACTTGAGGGATATTTTAGGAGGGTGGACGTCAGGCTCTGGAATATTAATTCTTGCAGCCTTTCTGCTGGTTCTGAGTATGATTTCCATTATACTGAGAAACTCTGGCACCTGTCCAGAGGAGGAAGATCTTTAGTTTGCTCATTAACGTGATGACTTTGTGCGACAAGAAAGATGGGCAATACTTTCATCAATACTACTTTAGGATTGTATAAGACAAAGTCAATGTGGTTGGCAAAACATGAGGGGAAAATGCTTCAAAATGTTGCTTACACATTACGGACCTAAATATACACAAAGGCCTCAACTGAATTATCAAACTGGTTTGACTGTGTCTGCATTAGGTAATGCCATAAATGTACTTTGCTTCCGAAAGTAGAAAAGTTGGTGAGCCAGACAGCTGCTGTGAGATAGCTTTACTAATAAATTGACCATATGGAAAATATAATCTATCCTCATTTAAATCCTTTAATTTTATTGACATTGGAAAAATATGCCTTTTTTTCAGGAGATCATGTAACACACAAGACAATCCAAATGTTTAGCCAGTTGGTGTGTGTGTGTGTGTGTGTGTGTGTGTGTGTGTGTGTGTGTGTGTGTGTGTGTGTGTGTGTGTGTGTGTGTGAGAGAGAGAGAGAGAGATGAGTTTTTGTTCATTAGCTTTTACTGAACACACTGCAAAACCCTAAGGGACATTATATATTTATTCAAGGCACTTACTGCTATTTTCTACTCCTATTCCACTGCATTTACTTCACAGCTGTCAGGTAAAGTAGGCGAATAGTTATCAATTCAATTAATATAATTTTATGAAATATAATCCAGTGTATTAAACTCAACCAGCATCAACATGTACATGGTTAATGAATACATTTTCATTAATCATATTTCAATAGTATTCTTATATAATATGTAGTTTAAAGCTTTGGAGATTTTGAATTATGAGACATTCCCACTGAAGAACACTATTGAAGGGCCGTGTGAGACGACACGGAAGTGACGTCACTTTCTGCAGCACATAAACATACCACCTACCTCACGCGCCCGCCATCTTCTAGCTAATAAGCGGACATTGTGTTGAACCTCAAGTACGGGTTTATTTTCTACCACAACATACTCGTGTTGTGTTTGCTACACTGAACAATGAGTGATATTGAGGACGGACACTATAAAGGACGGGTGAGTAGTTGCATCGTATGATATCAAATATATCTCCCTTTTCTTCAAAATTCCTTCCGTGTGCCTGTCGATTAACTTGAGGCCAACTAATATAACGCGAGCTAACGTAACGGCTAACGTGATAGCTTACCGTTGTCGTTACACGCTTTTGTCCGCTAACATTACCTGTGTTAAGATAGGTGTTCTGGTTTTGCGTCGTCTTTGGCGAAAATAACGCACATTTTATACGGACGGTTCTTCACAGACCGGTCGAACCAGCCTCTAGCTAGCATGCTAGTTACTGTTAGCTTAAGAGCCACCGTGGTGTAGATCCATGTGTTCACGTTAGACCTTTTGCTAATTGTCCTGTTGTCAGTGGAATGCATCGCTCCTGACTCATGCTTATGAAATTATACACGATATATCTGTGACGTTTGTTTTTCCTGAAACTAGCAATCGGTTATATGAGAGGTAATTTAAGTCCAAAGCATCTCTTCCTTCCCTCCTTTCACGCTTTTGTGTTGTCAAATTGAAAAAATGCTACAAACGTACATCTAAGCTCTTAACTTTATAACCTTAAATTGTTGTAACTTTGCTCATTTTCTTAATTTCTGGAATATTTAAAACTTAATGTAGCAACAATGTAATTGTACTGCATTCAGTGTTCCTTTTCATTTCATTTAAAATTCTCCTTTTTCTTAAACCTATGATCTTAATTTTATTGAATGTTCTTTTTTCATTAAGGTAATTGATCGTGAAGGATTTGAAGAGTTTTATCCAAGAATGATGAAGAAAATGTTCAAGATAAAAGAAGGCTAATGAGAACATGTACAGAGCAGAACATAGAAGTGGAAAGGGAGGAAAATGTGACGGAAGAATGGTGTCAGATAGAAGCGCTTGCAGTATAATGGCTATAATGAAAACTGGGTTCAGTTTTGGGTGAAGAGAGGAAAAACAGACCTGGAATCAGAAAATGAGAAAACTGAAAAAAGAAGAACGAAGAAGGATAGAAATCCTGAGAAAAGGGAGTAGCGTGTAAAGAATCTGGAAGAGTGAATGTGTCCGTAGGTTAAGTAAATATACTGTTTGTGTTCTTTACTATGCTCCCTTTCTGTAACATGGAAATGCATGTTTTATTTCCCCCATGATGGTCCAGGTGGATATTGAAATAGTTCTGTATATTTGATATATATGGTTAATAGTAGGCCTCATTGTAAACCAAAGATTAATTTATTGGACTTATAAGATTACTAACCCCTTCTTCCACAGTACATAAATCTGTACATTTTTAGACAGGTGTACTGTATGTGTCCAACATACCCAACCACATCTCACTACTCTTGTTATTTTCAGTGTGTAGTTATGTGTGTATGTGTCCACGAGAGAGTTGTTAACGTACTGCTGTGGCAATAGGGGTCACGCTCCCCGTCTAAATCGGATCGGGGGAGTCCAGCTCGGGTGAAGTCGGAGAGCCGGTCCGGCTCCCCGAGTCCAGCTCGGGCCGCCAAGCGTTCCGCTTCCAGATCCCGCTCGCATTCAAGATCTAGGTATGTTGATGCCCTTTTACGATGGCACATGTGATACTGTGATCACATTATAATGTTCATTAGGGGCTGAAATATGGCAATTTTGCCCCTTTTGTCCCCACAATTATTTGTGACATTGGCCTTTTCTTCCTGTGCTGCATTCTCAGGTCTCGTTCCAGGCGGCAATCAAACCGGCGCTACAGCCGCTCGCGCTCTCGGTCCTATTCCCAGCGGAGGAAGTCCCGCTCACGCTCCTACAGCCCAGAGTACCGCCGCAAGAAGAGCCAGAGCGCCGGCAGCAGGGTGAGTGAGGTTGAAGGTGGGGCAGTACAGGAGGCGGTGTCGGAATAACCAGAGAACACGTCTGTGTGTATATTCAGATTTTTGGTGGAGATTGGCTGATTGCACGCCGTAGCCTGTAAATTGTCAGTATATGAACTTACACGGTATGACCTTTTACTAAATAGAGTGAATGCAAAATTAGTCCCACTCAAAATGTTTTGTGAAGTTAAAGTATAAGGAAGTTAAATCTGTAAGTGAAAAAACAGTAGATAAACTTGGATTTAAAGCTGCTGCATGCTTTAACAACCACCGGACTAATCTCCTCAAAACTTAGTTTTCCTTCTAGTATGTTGTCAGTTCTTTGTTTTAGACGGATCACTGTGGTTCTAGCAGGAAAAATGACATGACTGTTTTTAAATCATTATCTATGTGGCTTTGAGTTGAATTTGTAATCATATTTACAAGGATTTTATGATTTTAGTATCACTTTAAGTCGAGAGCATGTGCATTTCTCATTCATTTGTGTGGAAGTGTGACTTGTGATTAATGCTGCAGGAAACCATACTTGTAATAACCCCCTAACTAACCTTCCATTCCTTTCATTATGTCAACAGAGCCATGACTTCACAAAAGAACCAAGCAATCATGGCGGCGGAGATCCTGATGTGAGGGTATGTCAACCGTCTGACATATTTTAATGTATTTATGTGTTTATTTTATTGCATAAATATAGTGTGTAAATGATTTGAGATGCTATGCATGTAGTTTTCATGTGTTGTAGTTCTGTCTTGTATGTGTTTCATCATGACAACTAGCAATACATGAATGGATAAAAGTATACTAAATATATATACTTCTTAAGTTGAAACATTTTAACATTGAAATAAGCCTTTAAAGCTTTGACCCGACTGCTCGGGGGGGAAAAGCCAGATCAAATGCGTGGCATCCTTTTGAAAGCTGGAAACAGCTGGAGATGATTGAAGGGAAAAGTTACTCCGTTGGAAAAATGTACAGAAATTCTTACCTTTTTAGTAGTGTCTTAAGCCATAATGTAAGAAAAAGTATCAAATGTAGCTGGAGGGTAACGCATCCTCCCAGTGAAACGGTGAAGCTTTTGAAACCACCAATATTCAAATACGTAGGTTTTTTTAAAGTTCTAAATTAGTCTGTGATAGATGGATTTTGTATGTAAATCATTTGCTGGATAAACCATAAAATCAACTCTAACCTTTTTATATTGACCCTTCCAGGCGAACCCTGACCCCAGCACATGTTTGGGGGTGTTTGGGCTGAGCCTGTACACCACAGAGCGGGACCTGAGGGAGGTGTTCTCTCGCTACGGCCCTCTGGCCGGGGTCAACGTGGTATATGACCAGCGCACCGGTCGCTCCCGCGGCTTTGCGTTTGTTTACTTTGAGAGAATTGATGATTCCAAAGAGGTGGGTGTTTGTGGTTTTGTTTATTGGTAAAATGCCTTGTTTTATGTCTAGTATGTGCTTAATCACATTCATTTGGTGTTTTTATAGTGTAAAATATTCCTTAATTAGATGGCTTAAATGAAAAGTGTCATGGCACGTTTTAGATAACTTTTAAACTGTTCTGCATCCATATATGGTCAGCTACATATTGTTTGGGACTTTGTTTCCATAGTATTTGTCTGTCATTTATTGATTTAAGGTGTGATTACATAAGTAAGCCACTAGGTGTCTGCCTTGCCATAAATTCTCTAACCTTGCTGTCATGCGTCTCATATCGAGGGGGTTACAGTGTGTACTGTAGGTGGGCCTTTGTGAAATAAGTAAGTTTCAAAAAGCAATAGTCTGGTAACATCTTTGTCGTTTCTTAGGCAATGGAGCGAGCCAATGGCATGGAGCTGGACGGGAGGCGCATCAGAGTGGATTATTCCATCACTAAACGCGCTCACACCCCCACACCAGGAATCTACATGGGCCGACCAACTCAGTAAGATCAACACTGTCCACATATCGCTTTACTTCTTGTGCGGAATCCGATATTCATCTCGTGATTCCCTAAGAAGCATAAATGCACATTTGAGCCATCGGAAGACAAATAAACTGGGATGATCAGACTGCGCTCGTATACATTTTGTATCCAACTTGGGTTCTATTTTTTATTTTTTTCCAACAGCAATGGCGGTGGAGGAGGCAGTGGTGGTGGAGGAGGAGGTGGCGGTGGTGGAGGAGGAGGCGGCGGCGGCGGCGGAGGAAGCAGCAGCCGGAGGGGGAGAGACTCTCATTACGACCGTGGCTACGAGCGCTATGACAGATATGACGAGTACGACTACAGGTACAGGTGAGCAATAATATGTGAGAAGAATGTCAATGTTGCAATGTTTTTACGAGTAAATGTTTTAAATTTTCCTTGTCTCTTCTGCAGCCGCAGGCGCTCTCCATCACCATACTACAGTCGCTACAGGTCTCGCTCACGGTCTCGCTCCTACAGCCCGCGTAAGTGTTAAGAGAATGCAAGCAACAGAAAGCTTGCCTAACTGCATCCACACTGCTGTTAGTATGCATAGTCAAACATGTATGTACTAATTCATGTTTTCTTTTTGCAGGGCGATACTAAGTTCCTCCTCTCGACGCTCAGCTTCCCTCCAATAATCGATGGTGTGTGTGACTCAAGGTGTTTCTGAGGGGAACATTTTGAATTGGCATGTCTATATCAACAGAACTCTAATGTTCGAGATGGTTCTTGTTCACATGCAATAGGTGTCTTCATTTTTAGACGTTTTGATGCATCCACGTTGAGTGTGAGCAAAGAACTCTTTCTTCATTCTTAGACTTGCATCCTTCCTTCCCACTTCCCTTTCTGCAGTGATGCCGCCTGTTTTTCCTGTTAGTTGATCACCTGTAACGTGGCCCGTGTCATGGTGGGGGAGGTAAACTGGGTTTTTTGTAAATAATGGGGACAGTCAATTTTACAACTTGTTTTAAATAAATGGAACAATCCTCTCTGTATGTTCAGATCACAGATTGATCTCAATGTTACCAAGCACGAACTGAGTTTACTGGTAAGTAGCAGGTAATTCAGGCTTTATAATGGAGCGCTATTAGTGGTTAGTTCTTTGCTCACATTCATTTTTTTTAGTCAAGGAAGTCATCATTTGAGTTTCTCTAGTTTTATTCTCATGTACTACCTTTTTTTTATTCTTTCTTTGTATGGAAATACAAATATATGAAAACTCCAAAGTTTAATGTGTTTTTGTGATTAATGTGCATGAAATTTATGAGTTTTTGTCGTATAGGTGGGAGGTGGTGCTTTAAGTTGAGTGGGTGAGGTGGGAAAACGAGCTGGGAGAGTTTCACAGAACAAGATCAGTGCCAAGGCGATGCGCATGATAAGTTTATGTTCGCAAAAATTTAAAGTAGCTGATCAGGAGCCACTTTTTGAAACTACAAAAGTTGAGTTTTCTCTCATTCAGGCTACACCACTGAACACGTGCAACGGGCTGATACCAAGCTTTTATTGGGTGGCTTTCGTTACATAAGATACAAAGTTCACATGTAAGAAACAGGCTATTATTCAGAGTATTCTTTAACTGTACATAGTTTGTATAGAAGCATTTTTCAGTACATGTTCACTGTAACAAAAAGAGCTTGTGCTTTGCTCAAATGTGACTGTTCTGTACTTCATATTAACAATGACCGTACTAGAACACGTCTTTTCTTTAAGTAGCCAAATGTATGCTACAGAATGCGGTGGGTTGTTCAATATAAGGCAATGTTACCTGTCACATTTCCCTGCATTAAACAAAACCTTGCAGATCAGTTTTTGTCCCAGATAGACATAAAAACATACCGTGATGCTTATTGGTTAATCACAAAAGTAAACCTGAATGGAGGGTTCTTTATCGCTACACCTTTTATTAATAAAGAGGCAATTTATTGAAATGGGGTTAATGGTCTCTGCTGACATGTCATGGGGCCCCTCAGTTATGTGTTCATTCACACAAACTCAAAGATAATTCTCAAGGTTCCAAGGTAACGACTCGCTGGAAGGAAACAAGGGTCAAAGTATGAGATTCGACACTGAAAGCTGTAGTCGGCTGTTAATCGTATACATTGTGCTCATTTCAACCTTCATGTTCAGTGAACTATCACTGGAATTCCATCAGAAACATTGTTCCTGTATAAGTGTTATAAAAATGAAGCCAAAAAAAGTCAACTAATTCATAGTCTGGATGTGTGTTTTTCTGTAGAGAAGAGGTGCAGATTGAAGACTATGCACTTGATCGTATGGTTATCATGTGAGGTTGTGATGTATTGGGACAGCGTCATATTTTTGGGATTGCATGTAGCAACATCTTACCTATAGTACTTGCACTCAAACGTTCAGATATGTTAGTTCTAGTTCAGAGAAAATAGTCTACACCTACCTCACAGAAAAATCAAAGATGAGCCAATTTATTGTTGCACTCTGGGGAGAGACATGCATTGCATTTTAGTTCTACATTGAATATACTACTTCCATCCTTCTTCAGTTCTCATCAACTTTACCACATAGTTATTCTGTAGAGGTCAATGTTTTATAATAGAGAGCCAAAGATCTACTCCAGGTGCAACCTGTAGCTTTAAGTACATGTACTTCTGAAGATAACACTGGGAGCATACACTCCTAATGTACAGGACAATGTCTGAAGGTTAATAGGCAACACATGCTCATGTATTCTGTAGGGTTTGAACACAGGCCGACTGGTGGGGGGTGTAGGCTTGAATTCCCCATGCATGTTCATGTTGGAGCAGTAAACACGGGGCTCCACTTAAAAGAAGAGACATTAACAGCACATGATTATCTTACTAATCAGAGTTCTGATGGTATAGATGTTCAAAATAAATATCACCTGAGCTTTTTAATCATTTTTACTATGGGATAATCTAAAGTTCTTGATCTTAGAGGAAGATGTGTTCTGTAAAATTATATTTTAGGTTAAAAATGCATTTAAGTTTATATCTTAAAGAAAAGTGTCCAAATTTAACAAACAGTTCTTTCCTGAGCAGAAATGTGATTTTATTGGGGTTTTTTTTTTCAACTGTAGGCTAGTTTGTATCAACATAATAAAATGTGTAAGTATCAGTTTAAAACTTGTGATCAATATTGTGCACATATGTACCTCTCTGATTGTAATACAAGTACAAATCCAGACAGCAGAAATGTTAATTACTTTGCCACAGCATTTTATATCCAAATCAAATGAGTGGACAATTTTACTGAAATGAATTTGTTAAGTTGATGGATGATTACCTCTAACCTAAAGTCAATATTCACATGCAGTAAATAAAAGCTATATTTTGAACAAGAATTAGCAGAAACCTTTACTCTTGAGAGAATATACTGTGTAGTCCATTGCAGATTCAACAAATCATGCCCCTTATTTTGCAATAAACATGATTTAATGTGAACTTCCAAGTTTGAAAACTGGGAGCACAACAATCCATGTTTCCTCTGCTTTTAGAAAACGAAGTATTGCTTTTGAGTTATTTCAAGTGCAGTTTTCTCACCACAAATCCTATGGAAACTAATCAATCAAGGTGCTGAAACTAGCAAACAGCAGCAGCCAGAAATAAATAATTCATTTAAGAGAGACAATGTGTGAGCAAGTCTGCAAATATTCATGTGACTCTGCATGGAAACACTTTTCTTGACTAACATGTGCTATTAATAGGATCACATGCTAAACAACAATTAAAAATGAGTCCTCTCAAGATCACAAAAATGGCAAAAATCAACAGATATTTATTAGAAAAATAATTTTATTGTTTAAATACTGACAAATAAAAACATAAGAATTACAAGCTATTTCTTAAACACACTATGCATAGTGTGAAATGCAACATGTGCAGAATTGAATCAAACAACTTGCAATTGAAGAAATATTTCATTAAAGACATAAGGATAGTTGTGAAACGAAACAATATGACGGATGGTGTATGTGTGGCTGCTATTAATAGCTTTTAAGAGCTGCTTTTAACAAAACACAGCAAATATTTCCTTTAAAAATATCCTCACATTTAAATAATCTTTTCTGTAACTGTAGCTCTAGATCAAGTAAACTTTCTCAAACTAATTCCCAGGATTTGGCTTTTGTTTTGAAAGTACGTAACGAGAAAACGATAAAAAAAGACTGCAGTTTCTTTTGTTTCAAATAACAAATAACAAAGACATCAGCTTGAAATATATTTGTCCTTTTGATATTTCACCTGTTAGTTTTAACTCGTTATTTTTGGCCTGCTGTTAAAAAGAAAGACATCTTCTTTGGCTTTAAGGGGGCACAAACCGCCATTTTCTAATGAGATGGAGGGTGTCATCACACAGGAGAATCTGTGGAGAAAACCATGTTTATGTATTGGAGGCTCCATGAAACTCCTGGATCTAAATAGAAAACATATGTCTGGACTGTTAAAAAAATAATAATGGCGTTAACATCCATAGGGACATTGTTTCCATCAGTTAATGTTACTGTAAGGCTCTGGATTCTCCTCAACATGGCGTTCACACCACTGTGTTCCCTGACTCTGTCCGGAGCGGTCAGTCTGTAGTTTAATGCTTACAACTCAAGTGGAAAGAAAACATTGTGAGAAATTACAATCGCCTCGCAATAAATACGAAATAAAGCAATCTCACCGGAAAACCGAATCCCTTGATTGAGTGTAGCCTAAAGGGGGTTGTGCGCTTGGCGACGTAGACTATGTCTCTTGGAGTGAGGCCAGCGGCTCAAAGTTGGGCTATAAACTGCGTTTTACTTAAACAATCTACCTCCCCTCTCTTCTCTCCTCTCTAGAAATATCCCAGACTATGTTTAACCAGATCGATTTTGTCAGTTCTTTTTTTTTTTCTTTCTCCCCCTGTGCCGACTTCCACCGCAGAAATCTTCCCACATAGGATGCAGTCTAGTCTGAAACTTTATGGCAGTTCGCCCCTATGGAATTTGACCATAGCGAGGAGTCCTGAGACTGGGGGCGGGGAGACTTTCTGTACATTCCTCAGCGATACATTCACTGCTCCTCCTGCACAGCCTGCAGCCACACACACACACACACACACACACACACACACACACACACACACACACACACACACACACACACGGACAGGCTGCAGCCATGCATCAGTTTATTTGAACCGGCACAGTCAGGCGAGCACCCACATGGCTGCTGTCTCTATATATGTATGTACAACTCTACCATTCTACACGGTGCTGTGCAGCAGGCAGGGAGCACCAACTGCTTTCCGTTTCGTTATTTAATTTCCAGTGGAAATCATTAAAGCCGAATATTCTAGTTTATAAAAAATTGTACGCGCCTAACTAGGCCGACGGAAAGCCTCCATGTTTAATACATGCCTTATATTCGTCCATACAGAAATAATGGGCCTATATAGATCCAACCACTGAGTTAAAAGTTATTAAGAAACTTTTCGAGAGTTAAAACAAATTATAGAATGATTAACAGTCTGCATAATGTGCACTAAAGCGGAAGTTTAAACGCTTTCTTTTTATTCCCTTTTATTTTAACTTATTTAAATTAGTGGTCCACGGATGTAAACACAACCTAAACTTCGTGAAAAGTTGAGAAGAGTTCTAAAAAAAGTGCCGCAGATATGGCCACTTGCTTGCGTTTCGATAGATCTTTATGGCTTATGACAAAAAAGCCAGCAGAGGAAACACGGGGAGAAAATGCATAATTGGCGCGCTGATTCATATAGAATAGTCGAGCCCGAGGAGCCAATGAATGGACGCGTTGAGGCCGTGCCAGCAGCACTAGTACGGAGCGGGGCTGCAGCCCTCTGATTGGACAGCGTCCCCGACCAATCAGAGGGCTTTGTGTGTTTGCTCAGCAAGCAGGGGAGTAAACCCACTGAGACAGCCATGGCCCCAGCCCGAGCTAGTGACTGAAGGGCCCACTAAACCAACAGTCCCTTTGTAACCTGCTTTATACGAGCATGCACACCTAGGCCCACTCGTTAGCAAACACTGCAGGGACATAGTAGGCTGCTATCGTTTCAGCTCAAAGCACAGCTCTTTGCACTGGCAATTGCAGGGCTACAGTGGAGGTTACACCACATCTTATTTTATTTTTTCAAACTCCATCTGTTTAGAGGCTAAAATACTTAGCAAATGGTATATGATATGTAGGTTGCAATGGAAAACGTACATTTAAAGGAAAATTAACAAGCTAATGCTATTAATTAACTTTTTTTTAGAATAGTTTGTGTTGTTACTTTCTGGCAACAATTAATGCTCAGTTTTTTATTTGACATTCATTACTCATATAGGACAACTCATAATTATTGGAATTAAATTATGCCAATATGTATCCATGCTCACACATGATCCAGAAAAAAACTGTCTAATGGACGATACACCGATCTGAAATGATAGAGGCTACTGTCACACCTGCCGTGTATTGAGCACACCTAAACAATTGTGTAGCCTATGCCTTCGGTCTGGAGATTTTGGGATTGAACTTTAACTTTAGTCTTATGAATATGCTAAATATAGATAAACCCAGTGGCCAGTATATTAGGTACACACATCTTAGACTGTTGCAGCCTGATACAACAATTATGCAATAAATTCAACCTACATGAAGTTGTTCATGTTTCGTTTTTTGTTAAAACTGTTTAAGAGAAGTATTGATTCAACTTAATTGTCTTATTTTCAGCTATTTACAGTGCCCTTGAATTATACCACGTTACACTGAGTACAGTGTGCTAAGTGTTGCTAATGTTTTGTCCACCTTAGAATACATGTTAGAAACACCACTCAGTATCACACAATGCAGAACACAGCTTCCAAAATGTATATAAAGTTGAATCAAAATCTCTCTAACCAAACAATATCTGAACATTATGACCTTCATGAGGGTAGAATTTATTGCAGGACTGTTGTAATACTGCATTGAATCGATAGATAGATAGATAGATAGATAGATAGATAGATAGATAGATAGATAGATAGATAGATAGAAATAAATTCATTGTTTCACTGTTGTCCTGTACAAATCCATTGTCAGAATTGACCTATTGATAAGCATGTGTACATTTTCATTTTGCTCTGAAAGCATACAGACCTTCCCATCAACAGGTATGGTTTCAGTTACACCCTAGTCCTGTAAATACGGCCAGTGTGACGCAGAGTGACCTATGTGCGTATACTATCGGCCTTTGGCTGACTGACAAAATATCTTAATGGCAGTTGCGTTATATTTAAGACGTGGATTCCACACGCGATTCACTTGGGGTTGTGCGTTACATAGGACGCTAGGGGCACTTTAGTGTAGGAGACCCCTCCCTCTCTGAGAGAATGCAGATCCATACCGGAGGTATAGCAGAGAGGGAACTCGCCATGTGCATTCGGTCCACATGGCCAACGCCTCCTCGTAGTGCCAAACGGTCTGAAAGTTGGAAAAAACAAGTGGCGTGGCACCACTCATCTCGCCCAAAGACTCCCCCTCAATATAATGATGTGTGGCCACTGGCAAATCGGGCCTGCTGTTGGACTTTGAGTCGTGGATCAGAGAAGGCATGGCTCCACTCTAACTTGGGAAGATGGATGCCGTCATGTGGATAGTAGTACGTGTCACTCCCTTCGCTTACGCAAAAGGCCCGGGGAGCGGCGCAGGGCACTCTCATAGTCAAATTTCTTAAAATTAAATGTGCAATTTAACAATATAGTGCAACACCATTTATGAATGGCCCCTCCTCCTGTGTCATCAGCACAGCGCACTTTACACGACCGTGAGCACAAGCCCCCGCAATATCAGCGTCGTTCCTGCTATGGGCGTGCGTTTAGCGCACTGTCGTTTTACTATTCCTCAACCGACCAATGAGAGTCAAGGCTTTGCAGAGAAAGGCATACGAATGTGATTCTAGTAAAGATACACTGGGTTCTCACGGAATCCCTTTACGCACATAGCTCGCCAGATTTTTCCCAACACCAATCCACTCTTCCCCTTCTTTTTTTATCCACTCCCCTCTGCTGTCCCCACCCCAGATTCCCGTGCAATTTTCCCCAATCCCAAACACTTAATTGAGCAATTGGGATTCCTCACGTGTGGGCTGATTTGTAGTTTGAACACGTGGCCCATTCAAAAAAAAAAAAGAAAACGCCGGAATAGCGGAGGATTTTTTTTTCAACCCCTTCTTCTTCTTATTCTAGGCTCCAGACTTAGAGGCGGGCGCCAGCCTTACCGTGTGTGACATACTCTGTCTCTTTGCCAAAGGGGTTTGGAGGAAGACACAAAGTAGTTTCTCCTCCTTTTCACCCAGCCCGCCATCGTTTGGAGACACGAGATTAATAATTGAGCATTTATTTATTGCGCGATAGAGACAGACGGGCGAGGGGAGAGCGAACGAAGTGAGGCTGCCAGTTTAAATCTATCTGTGGCTTGAACGACCGGGAAGCACGCCACAGCCGCTCCGTAATAGTAACGGTGATTTGGGCTACTCCAAAAACACTGCACATCCGCGAGAGCAACTAACTATCTCTCCCTCAGCGTGAAGATTGTCCCTCTTTTTCGGCGCAGAACATGAATAAGCTATACATTGGCAACGTGAGCGCTGAGGCGAGCGAGGAGGACTTCGAAGTTATCTTTGAGCAGTGGAATATTCCGCACATTAATCCGGCTCTCGTCAAAAATGGCTATGCGTTTATGGATTGCCTGGACGAGAAAGCTGCAATGAAGGCCATCGATCTTCTTTCAGGTGAGAACATTTTTTGAAGCCAAAAGTGCCAATTGGAAAGACGCACGAACTGCTGCAATTGTGTGAAGATTGCCTTCACTTTAGTCCTGTAGTGTGTGTGTGTGTGTGTGTGTGTGAGAGGGGGGGTGTAACCAAGCGTCTCTTTCTCTCACACAACCTTTACTTGGCCTTTTGACACTGTGCGCTCACACACAAAAAAAAGCTGCCACTGGGTTTGAGTGAAATTGTGCTCTTGTAATTTCCGTAAGTGTGGCTTGATAAAATGGTCGAGTAAACACAATCACGAGGATGAGAGATACCAAGGGCTTTTCCCGATACGTGCCGTTCAGGGCAGCGAGGCGCACGGGCTGTGGACGCCGCTGTGCGAACGCCGTTAATGTGAACCTCATTGTGTGCTTCATCACACGGCCCACTTTGGGCAACATATGGGAGCAGAGACCGTGTGTGCGTTGCTGCTTTTACCAGCTTCAATTTGAACTTACACTCTTAAGCAGGTTTCAAACTATAAGGCCTCCTCCGCTGGCCACAACTCCCTTACGTTGTGAAGCCATTTTCGCCCATGCTGACACACCAGGTGGTTTAATTGTGTTGGTCAAATGTAGGCCAACTAACTGAGCCACACGTTAATTTGTGTTTTTGTATAGTATCCACCTCGTCTCATGTTTTGTTAAATCAAAGCTAGGCCTGCTCGTGACCGGACTCGTAAAAAAAATAGTTTAGCTCGTTTTATTTTACGTATTGTGCTAGTGCCTGTGTGCTCGTGCGTGGCTCGCACAATTTCTGCAATAGTAGTATGACAATAAGCTGCAAATATCCAGGACGTTGCAATGTGTACATATGTGCCTGTTAAGGTTTTTTGGCCCCTGCACGAAATAAGTCGTAAACACTGACCCTAAATGGCAGAGAAGGAGGTCAAATGATTCAATGACACTAATAGTTGTTTTTTTGTTATTTTTTTAAGGTAAAGTTGAACTTCATGGGAAAGTTCTCGAAGTGGAGCACTCGGTCCCTAAACGTCAAAGGTAGGTTGAGTTTTATTTTATATATATTTATATAGGCCAGTGCTTCTTGGTTCAACTAGTGGGAGCTGCTGTTTTTTATTCCTCTA
This sequence comes from Cebidichthys violaceus, assembly GCF_023349555.1. Taxonomy (NCBI): domain Eukaryota; kingdom Metazoa; phylum Chordata; class Actinopteri; order Perciformes; family Stichaeidae; genus Cebidichthys; species Cebidichthys violaceus. The sequence goes on along the minus strand of NW_027176329.1, from coordinate 8,739,977 downwards.
ACCATTTTTCTTTAAGTGGCTTTTAATTTTTACCAAGTGATATTTGCCGGAAATGTATTTTCATGTTGTAATTCAGTATTTGGGTTAAATGAGGTGTCCTTTTCTTCTTCTTCCGAATGCTCTGGGGGTCAAATGAAAGGGGCGTATGGTGGTGGAGCCTACTCCCTCCTCTCGCCATGACTGTAGGGTGCTGCTCCTTAAACCGTAGTACATTTGGGTTTAGCCAGCGAATGCCTGTACTTTTTCGCTCGCCCACCCACTAGTGTTTTTTTGTTTTTTTTGGTATACATATAGTAAAATATCTGAGCTCCAACTTCAGAGGCGATTAGTAAAAGCCCGAGTGTGCTGTTTTGAAATGAGTGCAGGCTGGATTCGAGGCGCACAGGCCTTGTGGAGTCGTCCATTTGAGAAGGATCTGCCCGTTATTCTCCCTGCCTGCCCTGCGCTTCCGCCCTCCTCTGCACATTGTGCTGCTGTTGCATGAGATGGACTCCCACACGCGAGTGGAATGGGCGGTTTGGGGCCCAAATCACGAAAAAAAACCTTAGTTTCAGTGTTGGACCCCCGTAGCCACCCAGTCGCTCGTCTGTGCGAATGACACCCCACACTGTAAACATTTTGTAACGCATACGTAATTCTGTGCAGAGGACGTAAAATGCCGGAGCTTTTTTTGGCATTGTGTGCGTATTTTTTGGTGGTGACGCAATTCGGTCATAATTAATCCGTCTCTTAAATTGAATTAAAATGACTCTGGCTTGGTAATTGGTGTAATGGTTTCTAATAAGCACAACACGTAATATGCTCGGTTTAACCTCCTCTTTTAAAAAAAGTTTGATTGAATGATCTGTTTTACGCCAAATACATATAAAAAGCAGAAATACGAGATGAAACGTGAAGGCTTTTATGCGATTATACGTGACATAAATGATAGAAAAGTGCGTAGAGTTGAAAAGGGATCAAGCAGGGAATTTCTGACGCCTTTACGTGAAATGTATTTTCCACCTGGACATCACGCCAAGTTGGGGGGGGGGGGGGGGGTTCAAATCTTGAGACGTCCCTCCAAATTTTCCTCATCAGGAAAAAAAAATGGCGAGGTTGCTCTGTCTTTTTAGTGCAGCCTGCTGTGGTGGCTATGGCAGCAACAGAGTCGAGTTTCAGCCACACTTAAAACAAGTAAAACGTGCCCTCCCTTTACAACGTGGGACATGGCAGTAGTCAATGGGAACAGTATACTGAGTATAGGCTGCACACACACACCTAGGCCCCTCTTTTGCATTTCGACCTGCAAATATCAACTGGGGGCTCAGCCAATCACCGTGGCATAACCTATGAACCCATCAGCAAGGGGAAGTGCTACAGCAGACGCAGATCAAGGCAGGATGGCTACAGTTTGGTGGACATGAAGATAGAAATGTGAAGGATGACATGTAGTGTGGTGATTCACGTTGGGCAAAATAGATCATGTAATCAAACGATCCAGATGTACATTCCTCTGAATTAGTTTTGGATGTGGCCAATAACGTATAGTTGCATAAGATGTTAACTATAAACCATCTTCTGCGTTCAGTAACAACAATAAAATAAAATGATTAAATAAATGTGTTGTCCACAGATGCATTGTATTTAGTTATTAAAACGTTCAGCTATCTTATGGACATTTACATTTCACTGCCAGCTTCTGAAACGTTTGTGCCTTTTTTTTAATTTATTTTTTAAAATCTGGCATGTAAATATGACACCCACTCGTTCTTGACAACATTTTGAGCTTTATTTTTTTCCTAAGAATGCATGTTGATTGTGCAATATGAAACCGAGTATTAATTAGAATCTTACAGGTGTATTTATATTTCAGTTAAAACGGCTATATTTTACTCAATTGACAGATCTCCTTGAAATGGCAATTATATTTTCACCTTTGACCCAGCTTTTTACAAAAATGTATTGAATTGCTTGTTAGTGCTACTGGGTCATGTTTAATTTTGCCAAAAGATACTAATGAGTGTTTATGTTTTTTATATTTCACTCCAAATATTTTATGTAGTCCTTAATTGTAAGCCAAACTGAGTTTCAGTGGTGTCATTATTGTGCACACTCTGACTTGACATCCTGCATCAGATGATGCTCCTTTTTATTGGATAAATTAATCCAAAAATAAATGTAGCTTGCCCATCCCCACGTGAACATGTGCAGAGGGAAATAAAAGTGTGTGTGTGTGTGTGTGTGTGTGTGTGTGTGTGTGTGTGTGTGTGTGTGTGTGTGTGTGTGTGTGTGTGTGTGTGTGTGTGTGTGTGTGTGTGTGTGTGTGTGTGCCGGACATTAAACATACTTTGTTCATAGGTGCTTCCTGCTAACTTGGATAACATGCATAGCATAACATTTGTTTTCAGTAAGTGGTGTAACGTTTCTTTTTATATATATTTTTTTCTTTTCTTCTAAACAACAAAAAAAAAAAAAACTCAAACTGAGACATTGGTGTAGATCGTATCAGTGCTGTTTGTAGACCCCTGTCTCGTATTACAAGAATTCTGGGTCATTGGGTCACTGTGGGGCCCCACCTGCAAAAACTGGGTTTTGGGACGGAGACTTGGGGTGCCAGAGAATTATGAATGTGGCCCCTTGTTTTACCAGACTACGATCCTTAACTCTCCATCCTGCAAGGCTCAAATCAGAATTACACTGCAGTTTTTAATCTCTTCAATGTATAAACATTGTATTTTGTGTAGCTGGGAGGTAGACACAAATGTGTATTGGTGTTTGCAGAAGTTGTGTAATTTGTTACTGATAGTCAACAAATGTAAATGTTGAAGTTAGCTTATGTGTGCACGTAAGGCCTGTCAGAGGGTGGCAAAATCCAGTCTGTGTAGAGTTTAGTCATTCAGAACCTCCTGCATACGGAACAGTCAATGGATGGGCGTTGAGTTCAGTTCTCGTGTGTCCCACACCGTCCCTGATGGTGTTGACTGAGTCAGTGACGATATATGATTAAGAAATGGAGGTGAATACAGGTGTAGTCTCAAGCTGCTTGGCTTGTAAATCCTCCTGGGTATTAATGGGTGCGTGATGTCCACGGTGCAGGCCCGTAGGTCTCAGCTGGGTGGCGAATGTGTAGAATGTTTTTTCTTTATTTTTATTTTTAAAAAGTAAATAAGGAGCCCGGCCTCCTCCAGGCCATCACATGACGGGCCAACCCCAGTCACTCCTGGCACTCCCCTCCTTCCCCCTCCCACTTTTAACCTCGCTCTACATGTTCCTGTCAGTGGACTTGTCCGTGTCCATGGCAACAGGGCCCCACCCCCACAGGGCAGAGAGGGCCCTTGTTACCCTTGCCTGAAACAGGGCTACACACACACACACACACACACACACACACACACACACACACACACACACACACACACACACACACACACACACACACACACACACACACACACACACACACACCTCCCCCCCTCCCCAAATCAAAGGCTTGGACTAGGGAATGTATACCAACCCCCACCCCACCCAATACCCTGGCTGACTTCTGTGTGTGGAGCTATAGGTTAATCCGACTGGAAGTGCTTGGTGCATTTGCACATTTCGCATGGCGTTCCCACCGCAATGCAGAGCATACAGAATGTGTGGGGAGAGGGGGCCGGATCAGCCAGGAATGGCACTGTGGGCCGGAAAGGGCTGGAATTCCTCTTGAAAGTTATTTGGGAATTTTCTTTACAATTTGGCCATTTAGAATTAAGAGTTTCCCAATGTCTCAAAATTAGATGTATAGTTGAGCTGCTTTAGCTTGATTCTGGTTGTGGTGGCTAAGCTGAGGAATTTCAACTACCGCGGCCCTTGTTGCACATGTGCAGTACGTTTTTACTGCGTAGATGAGCTTGTGTGTACTTTAAAAAAATGTAATAAGAAAATCTTTTTGTTTCTTGAATTTGAAGTGCAAAATGTGAGTTTATAAATGCTGCATGTTGTATGGTGTTCTCTTCTACACAGCAGATTAAAAAACAACCACCAGCAGTGGGGCCGTTTGTACAAGTGGATGAGCCGCATTTCCACGTCTTTTAACAGCTCAGTGGAGCTTGAAGAAGAGAACAAGCTGTGTGTGTAGTATCACTCTATACCGTAACGTTTTTACACAGAAGATGGGAAATAATGTGTAAACACAGTATAGCTTAAATTAGCTGCACATGTATCGGGTATGTGAGCGTAAGGCTGGTGTGGAAATGGGTTGGTTTGGGGGGGTGGGGGGGGGTCAGGGATTGTGATTCCACATTGTGTGAGCGTGTTCACGCTCCAGCTCCTGGCCATGTGTACATTTTGTTCCTTTAGATCTGTGCGTATCAACAAGGCGGTGAACTTTGGAGTGGCCTGCACTTTTCTCACATTTTAGACAACGTCCGCACGCATGCGGACACTTGCGAAACTCTGTGACTCATTGATCCACAAGTTTCATTGTCTGCGTGACCTCCACTCACAGCCAGTACACCCATGCTGCTGTACACAACGTGCAACTAAATTTGGGGACCTTTTCAAGCTAAAAAGGATGAATTGGGAATTTCTGTCCCTGTTGTTTCTGGTGCTTGAGCACAGCAGCACCATTGTGACGGCTAGTCTCCGCTTGCTTCTGCTGTATGCACTCGGTCTATGAACAAGCACGCAATTTAGATTCTCCCCATTTAGTGTGACGCGGCTAGTGGAGTTTCCCTTTTTGGGTTCCGTTGGGCACCTTCAGCACCACTCCCTCCCACCCTCTGTTTTTGATACAACAGCTGGATGCTCCTGGTGAAGTGTCTATTTTAGTTGGGGGGGGGGGGGGGAGTGGGCCTGAACCTTGCAGTGGTTGAATCCTCATTACGCAATGCTACAGGACACGCACTCGCCTCGAACTGTGTTTACAAGACATTCAGATGCATCCTCACCTTTCCAATCAGTTTTTTTTTTTTTCTCTCCCTCTGCGCTCCCCTTGATGCTACTTCTTTCTGCCACTTCACAATCCTGCTTCTATTCCCCATCTCGTTCTTCGCACTCTCTGTGACACAATTGGTGATTTGGGAAAAAGGGCATGGTGCGTTTTAGGGCTAATTTTAATTTTGAGCGCCCACAACTCAATTTAGGCCACCCAGTGGTGATTCCAAATCACCCCTTTGCCTGCTTTTTCTCCATCACTTTCTCCCACGGTTTTCCTCTGGGTGTCTCCATGCACCTGCTGGGTTGTGAATAAAATTAAAGCAGAAGTTATATCTGCAGCCTCTCCACCCTGGTCGCTCTCTCTCTGTCTCGCTAGATGGTGGAGAGAATGAAGACCTACTGTGTTTGTTTTTTTTGTTGTTTTTTTAATTAACGTTTTGTGTCATTGTACTCTTGGTATTGTCAGCAACTAACTGTCTCTCTCTCGCCCCTCTTCTCTCCCATCGTTATTCCCATCTTCCTTCAATTTTTTTTCTCTCCCTCTTCCTCTATCCACCCCCCACCCTTTTCCTTCCTTGTTCTCTCTCCAGGAGCTGTAAGCTGCAGATCAGGAACATCCCGCCTCACATGCAGTGGGAGGTGAGTGCTAACAGGCTGCTAACTGCTTCCAGGGCGGGGTACCAATTGGGCAGCCCAAGCGGGCTCTCATTTAGTGGCCTCTGGAGTCACCTCGCCTCCCTTTTGGGTTTCAATTGAGCATGTGCTTCATGATCCGGTTTGAACACGGCTACAAGCCCAAGCCAGTAACGCACTTAGGACCAGGGGATGGATCTGTGATTGGTAGAACAGAAAGTATTGCAAATATCATTAGTAATCGGTGGTGAAGATTTTAAGGTTGAATTTTTATAATTTAGCTGCACAGAAACTTGTGGAAGCCGGGATAGGTGGTCACAGTTTGCTAAACAAGGACAATGGAAGATTTTAAAGAGTAAGGTCTCCATGTGGTTTAGCTGGGTGAGGCATGCACATGCCACACAATGTGTTTTTCTTGAAAGAAAGAAAAAAAGATGAACCATGTTTGTTTTTTTTGTCATGTGAGGCTGGCCAGCCCAAGTCTGATAATCCTTATATGGTTTATGGGATATTTATAAAAAATGTAATCTACCTCAATTTGAGGTAGATTTGTTTGTGTGCTTAATTAACAAAATTAGTCTGGAAATGAAGACATTTAAAAAAATAAAATAATTAAGAGGTACATATTTGAGTTTCCTTGACATGTAGAGAGGGTGGAGAAAATAAAATCAGCACCTGTATAATTGAGGGCAATGCATGCACTCACTGACCATGCAATAAAAAAGTGACCAAAGAAATTCATAGTCAATTAAAACTGAGTTTCTCCACAGAGCATCACACAAGAGTACCACTTTAAATCTTGTGCTTACCAGAGATGTGCTCATAAGTTTATGGGGAAAAAACATAGCATTATTAATTGACTTAAGAAATCTTGGTTGACTAAGACTAAAGCGACAGATTAGTCGACTAATCAAGGGGTGGCAGCTAAATGTTTGAAGCTTTAAAAAAAAGTTTTGATTCTGTAAAGATTCAACTGTATGCCAATTTAAGGATTAAGGAGTTCATGGTGTCCAAGAATATATTAAAAGGCATTTTTTATGGTAAAACTAACAATTACAGAATCCTTTACTTCAAATTACTGTATACTCCTGACACTGTTAACTAAAATACGACGAAGCATACACCCTACAGAAGTACTTGTACAATTTTAATGAGATACAGTACAATAATTCAGAATAATCAGTTTTAAATATGCCCATTGTGTTGTCTGCTAGCTAAACTCATATGCAGGAGGTCATACATAAAGAGAAAAAAATAAAAACAACTATTCCAACACACGCAACTGCACAAATGATTTGCCTTGATCTTGGATTAAGCTTGGAACTGACCCTTGGTATTTTAGGCTAAAATACACCCACATATTGTCTGACAAATTCATTAGAAAAACGTGTCTGAATTGATGAAGCAAAACTGTCATCGGCTGCATTAGCAGAACTCGGATGAGTTCATTGGATGTTCTCATGTCAGGTTTCTACAGAGGATTTAAAGTGAGTTGAAGCAGTAAAGGTCTGTGTTGAGATTTCAGTCCTGGTTGGTTTTAATTTTCTGTTTGATTTAAAACCAAATAATTGTGTTTAGAGCAGTCTTAAGTCTTTTTGTTGATGTATGAGCTTCAAGTTTTCAGAATTATGTGCATACAGTGGAGAAAGCTGTAATGCAACATTTTTTTTTTTTTGTTGCCATGAATGTCACCACTGACGCACAGTTCGTAATACTACAAATATATACAAAGAGCAATACTTTCATCAGTGGCCTTATATCGCTATTGTTACCTCTTTCTGAGATGGTGACTTCACATTTATTTAAATGAAAACCTTTTGAGATTGCCTCTTAAAATCTTAAATGCAATCTACTTATTTTCTATTACATTAAGGGTTAACGGGCAAAAAGATGTCACGTAAAAATGAATATCAGAAATTATGAGCTGTAATATGGTCAGATTTCAAGGCCACTGCCTGATGGAAAGAAAGTGAGTGTTGAGCAACATTGGTGTGTGTCTCTGTGCATTGCATGTCTCTCTTCCTCTGCATGTGATAAGCGTTTAATTTAAAAATGTTTGGTATTCAATGTCGGCTACACATTCTACTCTGATTACACACTAATCTGCTGGCCACACGTAATTTATCTGGACTTTAGTTTCAACATTTTTAAAGTTGTATGACACATTTGACTGTAGCTTATTAATTATTGTTTCAAATCATGTGTCAAACTCAAGATCTCATTGTTGACCTCCATCTCATGTGGCAGTAACACAGCTTTACGTGACTAGTTTTTTTTTTTTTTCCTCTTCCATCTGCAGAGGTTTAGCTCAGACAACGTGTGCCTGTAGCTTTGTTCAGTTTTTAATTTTCTGCTCCATAAAGACTATGGAAGGCTAATGAGAATTTTGTTAAAATGTTTCAATATTCTAAATGGCAAAGTTAACACATGGCTTTAGATTTCAGCCTGATTCACTCGGTGTGATCAAATGGCTGCGGACAGACTCAGTGTTTTTGTAATGGTGGGCTCGCTTTGCCTACGCACGTCCCTCAACTGCAGCTCCAGATCCACCCATGTTCCTAGTATGTAGCGAGCGAGCGAGCTGTTGGCTTTCTCAAAAGGTGACATGGAGGTTTCTCTCCCCCAGAGGGGGGGGAGGGGTTAGGAGAATGGAGTAACATAGTAGAATGGGCTCTTTTGCTACGAAGGCCTTGTATGTATCTTATCAGGTAGATAAGACAATGGGTCCTGGTGTGCGTAGCCCTACAGCATTAGAATAGTGTTGAGCATAGTAGTGTGTTTCACAAGCTGTAGTGGGTGGGTGGGCCTGGACTGCTTCCCCTTCCCTTCCATGTGCGCTGATTCACAGAATGTGTAGCATGAACTCGCACCCCTCCCCCCAGCCACTGCTTCCTGCTGGAATGCACCCCACCCTTTCCTGAATGGCCTGGATTCCCATTGGCTGTGCTTGGTAGACAGTCAGGCGAGGCATCCAGCCAGCAGCCAGCAACTCTTTGGCTTCAGGGAACTCGTATCGAGCGCAGAAGCAGCCAACGACGGGGAGCAGAGATGGCAGGGAGGCGGGATGTCGCATGGTTGGTGGGTTGGTGGAGTGGGGAGTGGGGGGGGGGGGGCAGGGACGCCTACTCATTGGCTAGAAAGTGGGGTTGAGCTCTTGGGGGTGTGGCCTTGGATTTGACTGACCATGGTCGGATGTCTTAGCTTAGTTTAGAACCCTCGCTCCCCCTCTCGCCCACATTTTGATCACATCTATGAATTGAAATCCCGTGGTCTCTAGATATGGGCAGGTGGCCAGCTTGGTGTGGCTTTCTTTTGAATGTGTTTTTAATAAAGCAAAAAAATTGTTTTAAAAAATATATATTTGTAATACTTTTGTAAAAGCATCTTTTTTTTGACATGGTTAAAAAAATCTATGCATATTGTTTGAATAGCGGGCTGCTTATAAATCTTAACATTTAATGTGTTTTTTTTAATTATTATTTTTTTAGAAAGGGTTGTTTTACTATGAATAATGAGTACTTTTAAAAAGATGTCATAAAACTCAATCGGCACCATGCAAGTTACCGGAGGGGAGAGTCATAATTTGAGGTAGACAGGCTTTTACAAGAAGGTAGCAAATGTATCCATGTAACTCAACATTAAACTCTGGGGTTCAGAGTTAATGGCCTGTGTCCTGGTCGTGAGCTGGGCTGGTTCCTACAAATGAGCTTCTGCTCACGAACAGGTTCTGGTCAAAGGCCTTCAAGGGCTCTGGATAACCGTGGCTTTTCTTTCTCTCTCCCAGGTTTTGGATGGTATGCTTGCTCAGTATGGTGCAGTAGAGAGCTGTGAACAAGGTAGAAAAATACCTCTTTATTTTGCTTAAAATGTAATTCCACCACCTTGCTTCAACTCGCCTTTTTTATACTGCATTCAGAATTTGTGTGACATGCTTTAGTAAAACTACAAGTACTTGTATAATGCATCATTGCAATTTCTGAAGTATTTATTGTTACTGTGTAACCATGTAAAAGTAGCCCATGTTGGTAGATTGTGTCAGTGCCATTGAATGTGTCGATTGACTCTGCTGTGTTCTCCCACAGTAAACACTGACACAGAGACTGCAGTAGTCAACGTTCGATATGGAGCCAAGGACCAGGCCAAGCTGTGAGTACACACGCACATGCAGTGTATTCACATCATTAACCTCCAGCTCATCTGTCTTGATGTTTTTTGACATGGATCTGCTCATTTTTTTTTTTTTTTTTACTTTAGCTAGCATTCTCTGTTGGAAATTACATCAAGCTCCTCTGTCTGGTGTTCTTACAGTGCACCTGATTTCATCTTTTCAAAAAACACTCAAGTTTAATTTGACATGCAGTGATGACAGGGAGGGGGGGAGGGGTGTATGTGCTAGAGAGGGTGTGGTTGGGGGGGGGGGGTTAAATTAGCCATCTGGTGCCCCCTGGTGTACATGAATCACACTACAATGTTTTCTGCACGAATGGTTGTAGGATTCTCAGGCATAATTGATTGTTTCACTACAAATTCTTGAGGCAGGCTTGTATGAAGTGTGAATGCTATCTTGAGGGTGAATTTCTCGCAGCTCACGAGAACTGATGTTTTGCCGATGCCCTTCAGTATGTTGGGCTTGTAAGGACTTCTTAATTCCTCGTGCCAATCATTTGAGACATGAACTGTTTCAATTTAGACCTAAGCCCCTTGATTTTGGCCCCACTGCTTGGATTCTACCATTGATAAGGAAAGGATCCAACCTGACGCTTTGTGGATTCCAGAAATTAGTTTGGCCATTCAGAGCATTTCCCGTCATGATTAACGTCTAAAAGCCTTCCTGTGTTGTTAAATCATACCTGCACAGAGTCTATCCAGAGTTTTCTAGACTGACATCTCTGTATTCTCCACAGGGCACTGGAGAAGCTGAACGAATCTATGATGGAGAACTATGCCTTGAAAGTGTCGTTTATCCCAGATGAGCTGGCGGCACTGGAGGGTCCTTCAACGGGGGGCAGGAGAGGCTATAACGCCCGTGGAACCTCTCGCTCCGGCTCTCCAAGTCTGGGCGCCCGGCCCAAATTGCAGTCGGACATCCCGCTGCGCCTACTGGTTCCCACGCAGTTTGTAGGGGCAATTATTGGCAAGGAAGGTGCCACCATTCGCAACATCACCAAACAGACCCACTCAAAGTATGTACACAGAGGTCAGGAATTATACGAAACCAGTCAGCTGTGTCCTTTCCTTTTTCTGTACCGTTGACTTTCAGGGTTACAGTAGGCTGATTTTTAAATTGTCTTTCCTATTCTCCTACTTGGATAAAGGTAGTGTCTGTGGGGGGAAAAAAGCACTGTGGAGAAATGCCATGCTTGTCAAAATTCAAAAGTGTCTAAAAGCTGAACCCAGGTGTTGGAAACCAAATTTCCAGGTTCATAATGACATCTAATAAGAGACTGTGCATTTATAGTATAGAACTGTGTAATGTAAGGCAGTTCTTATCTGACATTATTGCCAAAAACAATAATACACATGCCTTTATTGTATTTGCTACTGTTGACAGTCTGACAATCCCTGCTGTGTTAGTAACCCCTGAACTCTTAACCAGCATGTATTTGTCTGGTTTTCTGAAATTCTGCCAGTAAAGAATAGGCCAAACGCTCAGTTCCTCTATATCCGGTATAGGTTCTGCATTGTCCTTGTGACCAATTCAAGTAGCATGACACTATTTTATCCCGTCAAATGTATAACATTGGATGAAATTGTGCAATATTTGAAATTCTCCTCCTGCTGCCTTGCCTCAACTGTTTTTCACTGCATGGCATCAGATCTTTTGCAAATAGTCAATACTTCTTTATTCAAGCTATTTCCCACAGGCCCTGAAACTGCAGTTATTAAGCCACAATCTAGACAGCTAATGAACAATTACAGGCCCATATCAAACCTCCCATTTTTCAATAAAATAATTGAAAAGACACCCACTTGGCCCTAAACAATTGTTTTGTTGTAGTTATAATTTTGACCACTGAGACTGCTCTTGTTCAATGACATTCACCGAAAAGTTTCAGTCTAAGTATCATTTGACCTAATTGCTGCATTCAACACACTCAATCACAACATTACTAGATAGACTGGAAAACTGATTCAAACCAGTTTAGTACTCTGCCTATTTGAAGGACAGGGACTATTTTGTATCTATCAGTCATTGCACATCTGAGCATTAAAAAATATGATGTGGAGTTCTCCAGGGCTCCATTCTTGGGCCTCTTCTGTTCATTTACAACCTCCCACTAGTGCAGATTATGGAAAATGACAATATCACACAGATTTTATAACCATCTCAACAGGTGACTGTGGTGCTATTCAAGCCCTGAGTTAGTGCAATGATTATTTAACCGGGGAACATGTTGGCACCTCTGAAGATGAAACGGAAGTAATTGTTTTTGGACCCAAAGAAGAATGATTTTAAGAATCGGTGCGCACCTTTTTAATTGCAAACATTAAAGACTACAAACCTGGCCGGACAATCTTGCTGTAGTCATAGAACGTAGCTGCTAGAGTCCTAACTTTGACCAGGAGAACGGTTAACTTATAGGTTAACTGATTCTATTTAAGTTTATCTTACTTTTTTATTCAAATACTTTTGAATTCAATTTGGGAGTCTTTTTTTATTTTTATTTTTGTATATATCTCGTCTTAATTCCTTCCTGTCTTCTGATTTATCTTGCGTTGTTATTGATATGTTCTATACAAATAATTCTCTCGCCTTTACTCCAGGATTGACATCCATAGGAAAGAAAATGCAGGTGCAGCAGAGAAGCCTATCACAATTCACTCCACTCCTGAAGGTTGTTCGAACGCTTGTACAACAATCATGGAGATCATGCAGAAGGAAGCCCTCGACACAAAGTTGTGAGTTTGCCCCCAAACCAAATGAGAGGGACTATTTGCCTTAGTTCAACCTAATTCTTAGTATTTGTGTGTCGCCTATAAAGTTGTGAAAGACCATAAGCGGGTTTGGTTACACACTTGGCCCACCCTTTCTATTTATGTAATTCATTTTGTCTATTGAAATTCCAAAGCTCTTTCTTAAAATGCCATCAGTAATTTTTCCATGTTACAATGGAGTCAAAAAATTATTGTTATGCATGTTTTGAAATAGTAATGTAGGCATGATGTGGTGCACAGCTGTCTGTGACATAATTGACAGATGTGGATGGATGGATTGCAGGTTGCACAGCCTGTGTATAGAACGTGAAAGAAATGTCCGTAAGATACTGTAGATAAAACCGACATTTGTAGGAGCGGTCCGACCTGAATGTTGTAGGAGCATTAAACTAAACAATCCATCTGTCTTGTGCAGCACTGAGGAGATCCCACTGAAGATACTTGCACACAACAACTTTGTAGGAAGGTTAATTGGAAAGGAAGGGCGCAACCTGAAGAAAATCGAGCAGGACACGGAGACCAAGATCACAATCTCAGCGTAAGACTCTTTGATGCACTCATAGTTCACCGATGGCTCTTTTTATTGACTCTATTTGTGGTCTGTGCGGCCCATTCATAAAAGTGCCACTTACCAAAGCATATATTACATTAAAGACGCATGTCATGCCATCAGAATTTAGTCTGACGCCATTGTTCTCATGGCACTTCTCCCCCTCCATTTTTATTTTCAGTCTCCAGGACTTGACTATGTACAACCCAGAGCGGACCATCACAGTGAAGGGCACCATCGAGGCATGTGCAAGAGCCGAGGACGAGCTGATGAAGAAGATCAGGGAATCGTATGAGAGTGACATGGCTGCTATGAATGTAAGCATTTTTATTTGACAAGGAAAAATTATAATTATTCAAATGGTTGTCTGTTTTTCATTATTTTATAATGGAAAACTGCCACCAAGAAATTGCTTTAAAAGTTAAGTAGACGGTCTGCTCCAGTAGATGATTACTGTCACTAAGTAAATGCATGTATAATACATAGAAACAGAAGCCAGATCACAGAAAAAACTATTTTAGGAAGAAAATCAGCAAATAGTCTTTTTAACATGCACAACAGTGATCTGGAAATATTGCTGCCACAGCAGCCCTTTTCTATCCTGAATCAATTTCATACAACTACAAAACAGAAACAATAGTTTTTCTGGGGGCTTATATTTGTGTCAACCAGGTTTCTGTAAATGCCGAAAGCTGATAAAAAAGCAAAACAACTTTCAAACTTTCTACAAAGTTCTGATTGGGGACTACAATTCCTTTTTCAACTGTCAGAATTGAGTTTACGGTGACCGCTGTCAATTAGGAGGTTGAGAGTACTGCACCTGGGGACATTTTTTAATTTCTTATCTGAAGTCCTCACTTGTGTGTTTTAAAGAAAAATACAAATATAATGGATTAGTTGTGTTGACACAACCTATAATGTGTTAATGGAAATGTTCTCATTTCACTCCAGCTCCAGTCCAACCTGATTCCAGGCTTGAATCTGAACGCTTTGGGTTTGTTCCCCAGTGGAGCACCAGGCATGGGTCACTCCATGTCCAGCATCCCTCCTCCGGGAGCCCACGGTGGATGCTCGTCATATGGGGTAAGTGACGGCCTCCTTGTCGCATACAGTACGGTGGTTTGCCCCATACGCCACCCTCTCAAACCCAGGACTGGCTGTGTTTTTCCATTTTAAACTCTGTTCTGCAACTCTTGGGTCAGGGTAGTGAAAACTACAATTAATTTAAAAACATTTAGTCTTTAGCAACTCGGCTTCATGTTTCTTTTTTCCTTTAGTGCAGTCCTTATTGGGGTGAGGGGCCATTTTGGGCCTCTATGCTGTCGGCGAGCAGCCAGCCCCTTGCTGTAAGTCACCCATCCCAAAGTGCTTTGCACGGCTTGTGGCTGCTCGCTGCGGGATTAGGGCAGCGAAGTTCTTCTCCAGCTGCCCCTTAATCTTTGACCTTTTTTTTTTTTTTTTGGAAGGCCCTAGTCTTTGTGCGTGTGGAAACTTAAATCCTCGAGGGCAACATTAGTGTGGCTACTAGTCATACTTAAGATCCCCAGATGGTTTACAGTGTTATTTCTGCAAAAATTGCTGCATTAGAATTATGTTTTTGCAAGGGTAATGTTTTTCAAACGGCACTAAAAGCCCTTCTCCAGATTTGGAGGCTGCCAAAGCAAGTTATTAGTGTACCTTCAGCTGACATGTTGACTGAAATGTTGGGCTTGATCCAAAATCATCAGTGCTACTTGTTGTCCCTTCCAGAGCTCGAGTCAATCTCACACACTAAAACGCAAGTGATGTGGTGGAGCATTTTGCAACAAGGTATCTGTAAATAGTCTTCTCTGATGAAAAACATGGATTCCATATCCAAATGCCACTTTCAACCTGGTTCTTTTTCAGATGGAATTACTAGTCATGCCTGTGGAATACTATGTTTTATGTACAAAAACATTTAGTAACTGGATTCTCAGTTTCGTTTTGAGCGGTAGAACGGATTCAAAACTCTATGGTGTTGGAACATACAATATGCTCTCTTTCAGAAATTCCTACTAGAGCATGAGCTCCAATGTAGCTTAAAGAATTGGAACAGCTTTTGCTTGATCCACTGTCTGCACTTGCGCATAGGTGGCTGAAGCAAGTAGTCCGCAGTTACTGTCTGTGAGAACTCCTGGTCACAGTAGCACTAAGTGTTTACTCCCAGCAGGGACACCCGGAGTCGGAGACGGTTCACCTGTTCATACCTGCTCTTGCGGTCGGAGCCATCATTGGAAAACAGGGTCAACACATCAAGCAGCTGTCACACTTTGCCGGAGCCTCAATCAAGGTGAGTGACAGACAGGAAGTGAAGTTTGAAATCTCAACGATAGTGTCGATGCTGGCTGTCTACGTGCTGTCCCTGCCTTGACTGATCGTTTGCTGGTTGCGTTTTTTTTTAATCGTTTTATTTCATACTGCCCTCTTTCAGATTGCCCCTGCAGAAGAGGTGGGTGCTAAACCACTTAGGGTGGTGATCATCGTTGGACCACCAGAGGCTCAGTTTAAGGTGTTGTACCTCTTCAGTTGTATAAACGCCCAAAACACTGTTTTAGAAATAAAAGGGAGCCACTTAGGTAATCTTAATGGTAGCAGTTGTTTAGCAGCTCTTGGACTTATTTTGCGCTCAGAATATTCTTTTATTTTTGACTTTTATTTGTATGTTATTGACTCTTCCACTATGGAAATATTTTTCTTGGGCTTTTTTTTCTGGAAAAATTGTCCCATTTCTTAAGTGAACCGTGATTAATCTACATTTTTACCTGTTTGGCTGCAGGCTCAGTGTCGCATCTTTGGCAAGCTGAAAGAAGAGAATTTCTTTGGACCCAAAGAAGAGGTGAAGCTGGAGGCTCACATCAAGGTTCCTTCCTTTGCTGCTGGACGAGTCATCGGGAAAGGTGGAAAAACGGTAAAAAGGACACCCAACTTGAAGTTTGTTCGAACAAATGACAAATGAATAATTAAACAGTGGTGTTTACGATCCAAGTTAGTTGTAACTTTTCTATTATCTCTTGTGGCTGCAGGTAAACGAGCTGCAGAACCTGACCTGTGCAGAGGTGGTGGTGCCCAGGGACCAGACACCTGATGAGAATGACCAGGTTATAGTCAAGATCAGTGGACACTTCTTTGCATGCCAGGTGGGTTTTATCTAAAGGAATTAAAGCTGTATGGTCTGGTTCTCCAGAGGCATATAAGAAGTTGTCTTTCTTGATGTATTGATCATAAGACATCACTTGAGGATATCATGATCAGATCCTTTTTTAAAGGACTCTTTATTTGACTACTCTTCACTGTGATCTGGTCTTAACATGTTATCATGTCATCTAGCTGGCTCAGAGAAAGATCCAGGAGATCCTGGCCCAGGTGAAGAGGCAGCAGCAGCCTAAACCCACATCTGGAGCCCAACCTCCCCAGCCCCGCAGGAAGTAAAGCTCCAGCAGACCTGGAGGAATGGTGACTGAATCTGCCAGAAGACTCGACGGATGGACAGATGCAGCAGAGTCCAGGAGGAGAAGAGGAAGACAAGGAGTCGTAAAGCTCATCTCAGGGGTCACAGGTTATCAGAACCCAACCAAACATCCACCCCTTCTTGTCCAACTTGATGAACTTTAAAGTGTGGCTAAAAAAGGCCTCTAAACCTCCACCCACCTCAGCTCTGTACATCTCTGAGAAAGTACTTCTGAGGGCTCCCAACAACGTCACCTGCCCTCACATGTACGCACCACTCGACCGCTCTCCTCCTCCCCCCACGGGTGTGTTGAATTATTATTATTTTTTTTTTTTGGTCCTCTTTTTACACTAGAATCACAAAGAAGTAAGGATCCCCCTCCTATCGCCTCATTGGTGTGGTACTTCAAACCTGACAGGATGTTTTGGTTGACTTCAGATTTTTTCTTTTTCTTTTTCTTTTTTTTCTTTTAGTGTTTAATTGGTTGATGAAGCTTTTTCATGAGTTTTCTGTGGAAAGAAAAAGGCATTGCTATCAAGGTCCTGGTTGGACCAACAGAGGTTTATTTTGGGGGAGGGTTGGCTCTAATTGGGTGGGCCATGTTTAGGTGAAAGATTCTTGTTTCAGGACAGGACCCCTGAAAGGGTGGATTATATTGGGCGTCCTGCCCTTGTAATGATAGTGGCATTTTATAAATTTGGATGCATTTTATAGATAGACCTATATACATAGATGAATATATATTTAGAGGTGAGGGCAGCGCCATGACTGAAACGGTGCCGAACTGCTGCTGCCCAGGAAAACCAATTTAATATGCATTTTACTTAACTACCTCAGGATCTAGTACCTCAGAAGAGAAAAGAAAATGATTATATATATGAAAAAAATGTTCCTTTCTTTTTTTATTTTGCTTTTGTGGTATTTTGTATACTTTATAAAGCTGATAGTCTTTGAACATTTTTATTTTTTTAAGAAAATTTAAAATTTGGTCAGCTGCCAACTGACCTTGCCTTCAACTCTGGTGCTTTAGGTGGCATTGTTCATGTGTATGTGTGACTTAAGATGACCCTGTACATAAAGTCTATTTGTACATAGAAGCCCCGGAGCAAGAGTTGGCGCCCCCTCAGCTGGCGGCTGACAGGAGTATCGAGAGAAAATCACCTCAGTTTTTCCCCTGAGGGTCCACCATTTTCTGAAAATAAGTACAAAACATCGAAGACATGCAAATAATGCCAACCGTACATAATTACAGCAATGCCATTTAGTTTTGGGATTGACATTATTGGTAATGGTACTTTAATTTGTCAAAAGTCCTTTTTGCCTTCCTAGGAGGGCCGTGATCAGGGCAGTGCAGTGTGGACCGTAAAGGTCTCCTCTCTAGCTGCCCTTCAGTCAGCAGAGCATCTTTTTTTTTTTTTTTTTTTTGTCTGTTCTGTTCCCAGGCCATCTGCCGCCTTCTTGACGATGGTGTCTTAGCAAGGTCCAAGCCCGACTAGGTTTATTTTCATAGATACAAGCTTTGTCAGTTCGGAGTGGCCCTTGTAGCCAGGCCATTAAGTCAATGTTAACGTCGTTCACTGCATGGTGAGGGTAGGGGGAGTCACACTGATAGACACATAACTTTTCTTTTTCTTTTTTCTTTTTTCTTTTTTGCGCTATAAGTAAATGATTTAAACAAGACATTCTCTGTCACCCACAAATGTAACTTGATGTTCCAATTTGTTGTTCAAACAGGGAAAATAGCCAGAAAAGGCCCAAAAAATACTGAATGAACCCTGACTGGGGAGGGGGGGTGGTGTAAGGAAAGAGGAAAGGAATCCAAAACGTAAATATACAATTTATTTCATTTGTCTCTTCATGCCGAATGTAAATATGTTGATTGTGGCAAAAGTCGAGTGTATCCATGCTTCCACAGTAGAACGCCGTCTACCTCAGCTGAGGGGGTGGGGGGTTGTTGAGGCACCCCACCCTGCCCCCACTGAGCGCCAGCCCGCATTGATACCTCAGTCCCCCGAACATTTCTTTCTACACTGGCGCGCCATCCTAACACCGCGCTTAACTGAGGGGGCACAAGTGATACTTAAAAATATCCCCGACACCTCCTAAATCCCTGCTTCCTTCCTGCCAAACCACCCTCTCCACCCCTTTCCCCTCCGCAGTTTGTTTTGATCTACCTCTTTAGACACGTATTTGAAGTAGAGGCATTCTTCTATTTGTTAGAATTTAGCCCCCCACCCCCACAAACCCTTCTTTATGGCTCCCCATGCTTACCCAGATATGAATGAAAACTTAAACTAAAATCATGTACTCTTTAGACTTGAGAGAATAATCAAAAGTGATCAAAAATATTTTCTTTTGCCAGTGTTTATGTACTCTTTTTGGCTCAATTGAAATCCTCAACCGATAATTATTTCTTTCTGCTTTCTATTTTTGGTGGTGTGGCTTACATGTATTTGAACTTTTGCTTGTTTTTTTTTGTGAAAAAGGTCAAATCACGTGTTTGATTTTGCATTCAATAGTTAAAACAAGAAAATACAGTTTAAAAAAAAAAAAGAAAAAAAGAAAAAAAAAAGGCCTGCCTTTTTTTGTTGCAGATTTGAAAGACTTCAAAATAGATACAAGTCCTGTCTTTTTTTCCCTTTTTGTCTTTCACAGATGCTACACTCACTTGCTGATTCAGTAGCTTTTTCTTCTGTTAGCATTTCTTGGCTGTGTAACGTGGGAAATCTTGGTATGAGCCAGATATGAGGGACTGGGGTCTCTGAGTTTTTTGGAAAAGTGATCTAATTTCAGCATGATATTCCCTTCACCCTCTCTCGGCAACCATGCTTATGCCCCTTCACCTCCCCATCACACACAGCTCCACTTGTCAAATGCCTCTGAATAAAACAAAAAAATAAAATAATTTGTGGTGTTTGTACCTTTTTTTTTTTTTTTTTTTTTTTTTTTTTCTTTTCTTTTTTTAATAAAGAAATGACTGATAAAGTCAGTTATTTATTCACAGTTTATGGAACAGATCCGGAAGACTGTGCTCGATCAACGATAGAACCAGAAATTGCACAATAACTGAATTATTTATATTGTAACCCGCTTGGATTGGTTCCTTCTTGGTTAAGAGAAGTTCTGTCGTGAAGACTTAATGATGTCTTACGTTGTTAAAACTAGTAAAAAGTACCTGGGAATCCATACCACATAATCACACTCAATATACCACATACTCATTCAATTACCTATTTATTTATTTATTTATTTATTTATTTATTTTTTTACACAGTGAGTATGCAAGACGAGCAACATATTTGCACTATACAGGAATAATATATTAAGTGTGTGGCATGCAAAGTGCATCAAACTGACCCTAATATGGAACCGACATTTAAACGTTGCAAGTCCACATTTCATTTGGGATTTTGGGATCACCATCCACAATACACTTTTCAGCTTTAACCTCGATTTAAAATCATTGAAGTGAATAGTAACAAAAAAATATATATTGAATCATCTGTGGGTCATTTGTGGTTGTACTAAAGCAAGGTTAAGATAATTTATATGACAAGACATGGAGAGAAATGACAGTCTTCAAAAGAGAGTGGTTAGTTCACAACCTTTTTTTATTAGTCCTCAGCTCAAGTTTTCACTACATTTCTTGAATTAGTTTTTTTGTCGTTTAAAATTCTATCAATTAATTCAGCGGAGGAAGAGAATGCGATGTCACTATACATTTTATATTGAGAACCATCTCACTGATTTCATACTGAACTGTTGATTAGTATCACGATAAACAGTATAAACTGTACTGCAAAGCAGCACTTGGCACAAAATTTGCAATACAGCAATTATTTTTATTAGAAAACAGCCATGATTTGAGCCTAATTCATCTCCTAGCAACTACCTCATCCAATGACTGCAGAACAAGGAGCTGGAGCTATAGAGCCTACACAGGGCGTCTCTCAGTCAGCAGGTGATGGTTCTCCTCGCTGGAGGCGAAGAGTGCCTCCCTCAAACGGACCATGCGTCCTCTGACCCCAGCATGGCCGCTGGCATCCTCCAACAGTGACCTACGAATGGGACGGTACACCTTGTAATGCCTGGGAGAGAGAGGAGCGAAATAAGGGATGAGAGGATGGATGAGAGGGGAGTGTTTGGTGGGAAAAATGACACGGAAAGAAATGGCAGAGACATTTTGTGTGTATAAGGAGAAACTTTAAGACTAGTCAGTTGTACAGGACTACCTACTTGCAGACCAGATAGCCAACGAATGCAAAGACAGCCACCAGCACAGCGGTCGAAGAGAGCACCACCTCTGCAGTGTGTGAAGTCTTGGACACTACAGGGACAGAGAACAGCAGTGAGACGGAGAACATCAATCTGTCCAGCTTCTACAAAGCTGTATGTTAAAGCTTGCGCAGGATATCAAAATAAATGTCTTTGTGTAACTGACCAGGTGTATCCTGGGACTTGTTGATGGTGACGGTGGTGCTGGTCAGGGTCAGGCTCCTGGAGTCCTCCAGGGTGATGTTGACGCAGTAGGTGCCCGGCTCAGGGAAAGTTCGCTTGAGATGCACTTCACACTCTGTCGATGGCGGCACGTCATCGCACATAATGCTGCGCACCTGAGTACAGGTGGGGTCTGACACAATGGTGCAGGCTGAAGTGGGGATGCTGAGGATGAGGGGATGGAAAGATGAAGGGTTGAATAAAACCACCAATCCTTTTCTTTTTCTGAAACCTTTTTCCTTTAAGAATAATTTGAATGTGCTATAGCACAAAATTACTATAAAATCTGTTATATAGAACATGTAACATCTAGACGGTTTTCAACTCTTCACAATAAGACTTTGAATTGTGTTATGACTTGACTAGATTATCTAATAAATCTCTAATTTCCTAGTTTACTTATCGTGATTGTGGGAATTTTTAACTGTGATTTTGTATCACTACGATATAATTCAAATAATATGTATATCACTGAAGTCCAATATAACTGCATGTTATTTACTTCTTGTTGTATTGATTTGATAAAACATTTTATTTGAAAAAGGGCCACTTCATGACAATTAAAAATCTCTCTTTCTGGAGACACAATTTTGGATTTCACCGAATAACAGTCGAGAGAAGCACTAATAAAAACATAGACTTTTATATTTAAATTCAATAAAGCAATAAATGTATACTTACTTGCCCAGACATTTCACCAGGAAGCTGATGTCAGTGTTGGTCACTCTGGCAGCCGACACATCCACAATGCGACTGTTTGACTGGCTGTTCAGAGCGTGGTTGGGCTCTGCGGAGAACAGATTCAAGCAGTTGGCCTTTGATGTGTAATCATCTTCTTGTAACATTAAAATTATGAAGCTCAGTGTCTTTTAGTGGAGGGTGTGTGTGTTTGACTCCACAAGTAGATCAATTTATAGATGAGTAACACTTTTGATATTACAATCCTTCCATTGCATTAAAATGTGAATATAAAAACAGGTTTTTTTTTAAATTATTAGATTTGAGCATAAATCACTACAGAATTAAACCCAGGACACAAAAGGCCAGTTTCACATGACTACCACTGACTGGCTATTTGCCGTGCTGACTGGGAGACTGGAGCTCTGTTCTGCTCAGTGGAGCTGGACAACACAGTCACTTGTTCACTCTCTATGGTGTCTACTTGTTTAAAATTACAATGAAAAGAAGGAATGAGAGTTACATTTGACTTTTGGCATTTGACTCTGTGAAAACAATATTTTATCCCACTGAATTGATTTTGTGTCATCCTCCAAAAAAAAAGACCAAGAGTCTACAGCCATGCTAGCAGCTCAGTGAGGGTGGATACATTTAACCATGTTTATTTTCTTAGTTTAGCATTTTTAGCCCACTAATATTTGATAATAGCCGCCATTTGTATCATATTTGATACGTGAGTTTCAGAGACCTCTACGTAATTAACATGAGCAATACTTTCCTGAAAAAACTGTTGTATACAATCCTATACATGTCTGCTACCATCTGGTGGAGTTTCCATGCACTGCAGTCAGTAGCAGGCATTTAAATTCCATTTCCAAAATGGCAACCGTCACGAAGTGACTTTTTCGTTTTCGGCAGGGAAATCGTTGCTAATTTTGAAACAGTTACGGTAAGAATAACATTTATAGTGTTACTAATATTTCAATATGACTATTTACTGTATTGAAGCAAACTATAATTACTTAATTTTTCACTCCTTATTTTATAGTAAAATCGTGTTGAAAACATAGGTATCAAATATGATACAGCAGGTTTATAAGGTAATAATTCACCTGTAAATTCTTGTATTGTATTTAATTATGCACTCTGGATTATGCCATATCACAATGCCAAATACACTGTTTTGGTCATTTAATTAAAGTAATTAAAGGTAGTAAGCTAAATTGAGTGAAAATTTATGTTTTTTATGTATAAAAAAGAAAATCCTTGGCTATCATAACCTTTTTTATATTGTTAATTCATTAATTCATTAATTTAAAAAAAGAAATTCAGAGTAAACAATCAGATGCAAGCAATGCACAGGCAATCACTTCTCCCATGTCTACTGTGGGAAATGTAAAGTCCATCTTTGCCTGAAAAAGGACAGAAACTGTGCTTTGCCTGCCACGAGGCGAAACACACAGGTTGTAAAAAGGTTGCTGTTTGGGAAAAAATAAGAACCAAACCAACTGAAATGTTCCAAATGTCCCAAAAGCAATGAAAATCATTAGTTATTGTTTCTAAAATAAACATTGTTGTGATCAATAAATTGACAAATATGCCTGATGTATCAAATGTGATACAAAAAAAATATCATATATGTAAATACAATTTTTTTTTTTTAATTTGTTTTGACTAAAGGTCCAATAAACACTTCAATATCAAAAAATCAGAATTTTCTGAATATTATATGATGTGTCAGGCTTTACAGGGTTTTAACACAAAGTACAGCTGAGGATGATCTCATTCGCTTTGCAGTTATTTGGTCATAAACCAATCAGACAATGGACAAATAGAAATGTTGAACTAAGGACTAGAGGATCACCAAAGTCATCCTTACACTGTAAACAGTAAACTGATCTATAATTTCCTTTCAAAAGGATCATATTATTATAATAATCCACCACTTTTTTCCAAGTATATCTTAAAGCCACTATGTGTTCAGTTTAAAATTGTCTGACTTTGGCGTCATCTGGTGTTACTATCATAAAAGACGCTGTGACACACAGCCACTCGCACCGCTTTGAAAGTGCAGTCTAACACCTACCGATAATGGTGATGTTGCCCGTGAAGGTCCCATAGGCGTAGCGGTAGCACCCGTTGCTGTTGAGGTTCCTGGTCCGGAGCCAGGCCAGGGTTGTGGGGTTTGACTCTGGGGTTGCATTGGCAACAGTAGGGGAGAGGGTCTCCGTGGTGGGCTGGCCTGTTGTCATGGCAGTAGGAGAGGAGGAGGAGGGAAGGGGCTGACTGGTGCTGGGTGGCACTGAAAGAGGAAAAAAGTGACAAGATATAGACTCACTGGACAAGAATGTGAGTGTATGTGATGCAAGTATTTTATGTTCAAGTTATTTGGTCTTCATTAATATTGAATGAGCTCCTGCTCGGATACACACACTTCCTCAGTCGCTCTCTTTCTCTCTTATACACACATAACAAATACACTGTTGGCTATGCAGCTCACCCTGGGTTGTCTCCATCTTGACAGTCCCAGCATGAGTACCAGGAGGTGGAGGAGTGGGAGCCTCTGGAGCAAGAGACACAGGAAAACATTTATGGCACATCTAGTTTTGTGAGGTAACGCTTCAACTCGCTCTGCAGGGAAAGTTGCTTCTTGCTTTGTCTTGTCCATCAAGGACAGACTGCAGGACTAGTTGTGTGACAGCAGTGATCTTGTGTCCTGCCTGAGGTTAACAGCGTAAACGCTTCAAATGACAAATCATTTATTTTTCTTACTTACCTCTTGTGGTATGGACCATGCTGATAGTTTTGGTTCATTCATTTTCTGCTCAGGTCGACATTACTCCACTTCATCTTTACATAGCAAATAGTTGTTATCTGCTATACTATATTATATTATATATTATATTGCTCTGACAATCGTATATTGCCCCTCCAAAGGCATTGAAAATGACATAAAAAAAAATTCAACAGTAGCTTGTGTTATCAAAAGCAGTGCTGCAAGAAACTGACTCTGAATAATCGCTATATGTTTGTTCCAGTGTGACTACATGAATACGTGAATGAATGAAGCACCTCCAGATTAACTTGCTTAAAATTGTTTATGGCATGATTAAATATAGTTTAATGAATTTAAATGAGTAGAATGGAAATGTTTCACCTTGGGTCAGATCTAAGTGTCTGTGCCCAGTACCTGTGGGAGGTGATGACGTGGAGCTCCTGTGGGTCGGGGGGGCAGAGGTGGGCGGACACTCTACAGGGAACGCTGCCTCTACCACCAGCTTCACACTCATGCTCCCCAGCGCACTGTAGGCGTGTGTGGTCACATCGTGGTGTGTCACCAGCTGGTTGCCATCTCTGAAGTCCCAGATGTAGTCAATGGCGGCTGCGGTTTTGAGGTAGCCGCTGGGGTCATGGAGCTGGACTTTGAAGACCACGTCCTCGCCACGAAAGAAAACATTTTCAGACTGGTTGACCGCAGCCTTCTGGGAGATGTTAACTGCAACTGGGATCTTATCTAAGAGAGAGTGTGTAGGGGGAGTAACAAATAATGAATTCTCAAGGTTTCTCCTTGTGTTTGTATCTGTCTGTTTGGCTGAAACATGTTAAAAGTTGCATGAGCTGCATGTTTGAGTTTGTCTCCACCTGTGACGTAGAAGATGGTGTTGTCAGTGGTGAGGGGGCTGTACTTCCTGCGCTCACGTTTCCTGTAGACCATGATCTCCATGACCTCTGCACCCAGAGGGATGTTGGTGGTGTTGATGGTCAAACTGGAGGAGGAACCGTCACATGTCTCAAAGTACTGGCCTGGGACAAACAGAGAAGACGGATTGAGGGTTAAACAGTTACTCATTTTGTTTGTTGCGCGTGCAGGTGTGCGAATCTGAAAACCAGCGTGTCTCACCCATTGCGTGCCACACGTAAACGTAGCTCTTGCGGCTCCAGTCGTTGCTCTGAGGGAAGGGCCTCCCATCGGGGAACACGTTGCATTTTTTCACGTCTGTACACTTCCCAAAGCCATAGTCGTCCAACCAGGAAGTCCAGTTGTACACGTAGCCAGAACGCACTTGTCCATTGGCTGCTCAGAAGAGAAGAGAGGGAGGTTGTGTTATTTAAAAACTAAAAAATTGTCTCTGCTCTAATTTATATTTTATATCAACGATAGGTCAAATGACTACTTTTAATGTGAAAGGGGTTGCGTGCTGGGACAAATCCCATAGATAATCATCTCCCACTTTGCAGCTCCTCTCAGCTCTATGGACCTTTTTAGCCTCTTTCAGCCTTCATTGTTTTGGTTTTACAGCCTGCAACTTAAATGTTTTGGTTCGGTCTCACCATCCTTATTTCTAGCAGGAGCCGGCAGTTGTTTTCAAAAAAATAAAAATAAATCCACTCGATCAAACAGATAGAGTAGATAGACTAAGTCAATGGTTAGCTGGTGAACATAGAGCATTAAACTGCTGACGAGCAGGGTTTTTCCCTCAGGAGTTGGTGGTGACCAAAAACCAAACCAAAAGGAGAGTGAGCATTGGACTTACATTCACCAGGTGGACAGAAGCATAACTCCAAATGAATGCTAATGTTGCTCTTTGGCTGCTGGACGTGTAAAAAGGCATATGCATCTTCACCATACCAACTTTATAAATTGATTATATGTCTGTTCTGTTTGTTGACCTCAAAAAAGTAATTATTGCTGTCTCATGACGCAGTTGTGTTTTGTAACGGACAATGATGTAATGTGTTGGAGGGCGTGGCCTGGCCTTGCTTTTTGGCAGCACCTGAGGCCTCGAGGTCCGTACCGTCCTCACAGTGCTCATTCCAAACAATGTCCCCGTTGGCATTTTCCTTCTGGCATGGAGGGTAGTCCAGCTTTGCGGTGAAGGAGATGCAAGAGCCATTGAGAGCCGGGCCATCGCTGGTCAGATGAACTTTTGGTTTACCTGAAGAAAAAGTGGTATTTCATGTGAAAAATTCAAAACATGACAGGAAGAATCCAGAGGACAAAGATGACGTTACTCACCTTTGTGGTGCATGAGTTCTTTTGGCTTTGGGTTTAATGGAGGGTAGAGGTAGTCATCCCATGGGTTGGTGTCTGGATCCCAGCCAGGGATTGGTGGAATCGGAAATGGTGATTTCCCTGATATCATATGCTTGTGGGGGAACATGTCACCATATGCTGGAGAGAGAGAGCAAAGCACATTTTAAGAATCCCAGGTCCCTTCAAATATGCTGTCAATATCACTGAGGGAAAACTTAAACTTGTCTATCCCTTTGTGAAACTTTTTCGTTAATCATAGTCTTGTATTGGAGTTTTCCTTAATCTTGCTTCTAAAAAAGTTCCAGAAAAAGTCTTCATTATTATAATACAAGGTCATTTCTAATTAAGTTTATCTTGCAAACTTGAAAAGCAGCTCAGTTTTCTGCAAGCATTGTATGTCTTTGCTTTGAATGAAGGACTTCTCTTTTTTTTTAATTCAGCTGTGTCACCTGACATGCAGTGTAGAAAATAATGAAAACCTAATCTATTAAAACCCATTTGAAATTAAATCATCTGACTTTGGAATCCTTGAATGGAAAGAGTATTATGTGAGGATCCTTTTGAAGCTACCAAATGATAATCATGAGATCAGCTTTTCTCTAGATGATTTTAAATTAAATATTTCAGAAATTCAACACTTGAGATGCCAAACACTTAAAACAGAAAAAGTGTGGAAAATTTTGAACAACTTTTTTAACACCAGCTGTTCTGTAAGGGAGATGATCACGATTTTGACACCAGATAATAATATCTGGTCTTCTCTTGAGGAAAATATAACTGATTCAACCAAATGTCTTTTATTTATCAATTATATTGTACTCTAAATCATACCTTTGTCTCATGGCTTCTGTCTTAATTTAGATTTGAGAGTGGATGACATATTTTACCGGATGTCAGATGGAAACAACAAATTCCATCTATGTGATTTGATTAAAGGAAAACAATCCAGATATTTGTGGGAACATCAGACATCTATGCAAAACATAGACATTTTAAACTAATTGTAATAATGAAAACAACGTTATGTTATTTTCACATTGATAATGTGTAATAGTGTTGTTGAATTGTTTGATTCTTAATTTTTCCCGTTGGAATCGTGACACCAGCTGGACATTATTGTGAATTATAGGCCTTTATTAAGATAAGCATGATTTTATCGAGATATTTGTATGGATTTACTCTTAGTTTCTAACCGGAGACCGTCTGTAGTGCTCAAGTCTTAATTAAGCTCATGGGACTCTGAGCGGGTGACCAAACAGGTATGAAAACAGAAACTGTGAGACAAACATCGAATATCAAAATCCTATTTCACACTTAATAAATACAGCGACATCAGACTTTTAAGACAAGGCCCATACGATTAAATCATATCTGTGATTTCAGTGTGAATATTATATAATAGGACATGTAGTATGTATGATGGGTCTGCAGTGAATATTTCTATATCAGATATCGTCCGACCTACTGTTCAAAGAACTATATCATAACTTCAGTTCAGCTGGATAACTTTAAAGCAGCACTACTTACTTTTGCGTCCATCAGCTTGATAAATAAAGCAGGCACAAAGCAGGAGAAAAACGTATCGCAGGGCTTCCATTTCCACCGTTCAGCAGGCAAAATTGATTGTCTATATATTTGCAAACAATTGCCTATATTCACATTAAAAAAAAAAATCTAATACTATGAATGTGTTCACCGACAGACAGAGCTTGTCCCTCTCTCTGCTCGTCCAGCTCTCTCAGTACTCCCCCCTGCTTGTCCTGATGTTTAATAATTCAATCTGGGGGCCGCTGTGCGCAAAAACATGTGATGTTTCTTAACAGGACGCACCTCATCCCTTATTAGTCTGCTGGACTCAGGAAACTCATGAGCGACGAGATGCGCGCGGACACACTGTTTGCGCACGTCCCCTTTCCCTTTGCCCTGATAAAAAATGATTAAGGCTTTTGATTCGAAATAACACTTATTTATTCCGTAATCTAAAGTTATTATCAATGCCAATTATTTATTGTTTGCTTATTTTGATAAAATGTGATGATAATGTTTGTAAATGTCTCTTATACAAAGTTACTTGGTCCAGTGCGGTGTCGACGACACTATTTTATTATTGAACTTATACCTTCATCTTGCAGGATTTGATTGTGAAACTTGCTGGACTAACACTAATTATTGTTTCATTGCATATACGAAAAAAACATCTCATGCCAAATACATTTAGTCAACATTTCAAGAAGAAGTCCCATATTTTGACCCATGGCTGAATGGAGAAATATGATAAATACAAGGGACAAACATGGGACGCAACGTGCCTAAATATGTCGAATCGTTACCCATTAAAGGGAGGCTGATATAATTACATAATTACATTATATGGATATATTTTGGTTGGGATTTCTTTTTCTGAACGCCTGATAAACTTGAATGTCCGCGTGTGGCAGCTGAGCACATGACTGCATTATTTGATACGTTTGTGTCATCGCGCTGAGTCACGATGAAACGCGCCCGCACACGGATGCGTGAGATGTGAGGGCCGAGCGGGTTATTGCGCCACAGCTGCATCCCAAAAAAGCAGAAGAGAAGCGTATGATGTTGCCATTTCGTTTTTCAACACAGTCCAACATGTGATTAACGTCATTACTCCAGCGGGTCGTCTGCTGCTATCACAAGGAGAGTTTGGAAACTGCAACAGAGGGCTCCCAAACAGCAAACAGACATCTTACACGTTTAAATGTCTGTTCAAAAGTCAAAGAACAAATGTTTTCATCAATCCTACAACACAGAGGAAAAAAGTTGAAGTTGCGTTGTGAATAGCCACAATATTGGGGAGATATAAGCAATTATATGTTACTGATTTAAAGCAGGCTTTTAATTCCAATTAGAAACAAAAGAGAGGAAAGGGGAGACTTTCAGACTTTGAAACAGAGTAGAATACATTGCAATGTATTTGAATGAGAATTAAAAAAAAATAATGTCTGAAATTCATCCACGACTTTCATATTAATTAAGAAAAAGCTACACTGTTAATCAAAAATATAATATGATTACAGATGATAACTTTAAATTATTCCTTAAAGTCCAGCTGTGTGGAAATCAAATTCATATCTGTAAACTCCCACTTTGCGATCTTAAGTTCTGATAGAGTTTGCTGGTATTTCAGTGGCTTTAGAGTTTTTCCTTAAGAGCTGATAAAGTCAGTCAGGTAACAAAAGACACAATTTACTAATAGTTTCCATGAGTGATCACGTGTTTTCATCCACGGTGTTGGGAAACATGAATGAATGTCAGAAACAAAGCATCATATGTTGAGCTGGATTCGTTCAATCCATCTCCATGAGCAAATCCACTGATGGAGGCCACGAGATGTGACTGATAGCTCCAGAAGCAATCTAGTAAATGGACTCTGAATTAAGATTATTTTGTTGTCAAATGAAAATGAAATATATAAAAACTGTTAGTTGACATCAGTCCTGTTTATACCCCAGTAGGGGGCAGCACCTCTCCGCAGATTCTAACATGTTGGAAAACTGGAGGTTGGTGGGGCTCCTCCCTAACACACACACACACACACACACACACACACACACACACACACACACACACACACACACACACACACACACACACACACACACAAATCTCTCACTCCCTCAAATCCAATCAGATGGTATTTATATTAATGTCATTCATTTCCAAAACTAATTTATGTATTATTGTATATACTCCCCCCCCAATATAATAAAACAAAACTGACAAATCACTATAAGACAACAAATAATTTAAACATCTGCAATCCTATAGAACACATATAAAACTGCAACTAAGTATTATTTTAAATATTGATTCATTTTATGATTATTTTCTTGATTAATTGATCAATCTTCTATTCTAAAATATGTCAGACATTTCCCAGAATCCAAGTCTGTTTCAAAACTGAGAACACTACATTGTAATATAGTTAATTTTGGGTAAAAAGAAGGAAACAAATAAAACCAGTCTTATTGTCCATGGAGCAGATCCAGACTGTATAGGCTACTGGACAAGATCATAAGTTTAAGACTTGTGAGTGAGAGCAGAACTCCAATGTGTTATTTCTATGGCCTAAGTTGAAACGTGAACTTTCTTTGGCCTTAGAAATAACACTTGGAGTTTAATTTAGGTGGTGTTCCCCTTTAAATGACTAGTCAAAGTTAATCAAAACTGTTACATGTTAATTTTCTGATTTAGTTTTAGAGTAATCAACTATAGTTTTGGCTTTATACAGCAAAGAATCTCTGTCTGTCTTGACGTCCTTCGCATATCTCGAGAACCGCTCATCTGATCTACTTGTGCATTGCTGCGGAGCTAAGGGAGTGCTTTTGTTGGATTTCAGGCCTCCGCAGACGTCCAGGGCGTCGTCTGCAGCGGCAAGATGGTGTCTCATTGACTGCGTTCACTCTACTCAACTGACATGTCTTCACCTTCCTTGAGTCAACAGGAGCAGATAGCCACCTGGAAGCAGACCCAAACCAGAATGTGACGTTGTGAAAGCTGCTCCTGTGTTCCCGCCGTTTATAAGACTGGATGACTTGATGCTTACTTATAACACTACTGATGTTACTGCCAGCAGAATAAGTTGGCTAGAGTTATATCCATGCTCTACTCTAACCGAGGTGGTTAGGTCAAAGCAAGCCACGAATACGGCTATATGGAAATTACTAAAGTGTTGGCTATTTCACGATGTTTATGAGTTTTGGTGACCTGTGTGTGTGTGTTTCAGGGGTGGAGTTTGTAATTTGAGAGCTTCAGGCAAACACTGTGTTTACTTTTCACCGTTTCGCTAACTGGGAAAGATGTTTTTCCCAGTTATAGAAGAAGAAAATCAAATCAAAGATGTTGCAACAGTAGAATTATAAACTATCAATAGTAAAACTATCAATAGCGTACAGTAAAACTTCTGCATTCATATTTTTACTTCAAGTGAATAGTGGCTAAGTGGAAAGCAGGGCCGTCGTTCAATCAGAGGATCGGCGGATCGATCCCGGGCTCCGCTAGTCTCATGTCATTGTGTCCTTGAGCAAGACACTTAACCCCAAATTGCTCCCGTAGCTGCATCTACGGTGTGTAGATAGATACTGAGTTGTAAGTCGCTTTGGATAAAAGCGTCTGCTAAATGACTGTAATGTAATGAAAGAGGCTAAAGGTTAAATTTACTTAAGGTCTGTTCAAGGTGGAGCTTTGAATTTGAATAAGATGGATCATATTTTAATTGTTATATTTTGTAAGTCAAATCTGGATCTCCGACATAAGTAACCATGTCTCTACAATGTTTTCCTCTGACGTAGAAGTACAGTTGAGTTGCATATTTTTTACGTCCTTCGGTGGCCTTTTGTAAGTTATTTCGGGGTACAATGAGTTAGAAGAGTAACATAATACAATACTTTTCAAAGCTGAACATCATGATAAATATATAGCTGTTAGGGGCCCTTTTAGTTTGGGGCCCCCAAAAAGTGAAGTCTGCTTCTGGTGTTTTTTCCTGTGAACCAGACTGTAGCCTTATTTCACTGGTGTTTCTGACCGTGAGCAGATTGATGCAAATATGTCATGGCAGTTGTATTGCTGAGGACCCAAAGAAACAGTGTTGAGTGAGAAGATGTTGATGAGCGGTTCTCTAGAAAGCTGCAAGCACCAACAGCGTAGTCCAAGCATTTAGCCCATTCTGAACAAGTGTTCTTTTGAACAGGCAGTGCACTGTAACTCTTAAAGATGAGTAGCTCCAAATATATCACAGCTTGTAAAACAAAAATATGAATGAACAACCACCCGAAATGCATTGTGCTGCCAAAAGTCAATGTTATTCTCTCTCTCTCTCTCTCTCTCTCTCTCTCTCTCTCTCTCTCTCTCTCTCTCTTCTCTCTCTCTCTCTCTCTTTCTCTCTCTCGCTCTCTCTGTTCTCTGTTCTCTCTCTCTCTCTCTCTCTCTCTCTCTCTCTCTCTCTCTCTCTCTCTCTGTGTGTGTGTGTGTGTGTGTGTGTGTGTGTGTGCGTGAGAGATGATGCATGCGAGTACTTGTCGTGCCTTCTCATTTACAGCTCTGGCTTCTAGTCGAATGGTGGAATGCAGGCACATTCCTGAGCATGTGGACTGGACCTTCATGTGTGTCTATGCGTGTGCGTGTCCATAAATGTGTGTGTCCATGTTCTCTCGGGTGTTCATGTGTGTGTCTGCAAGTGTGCTGGCAGTGGAAACTTCGATTCAGCGTGCGTTTTGGCAGCAGGATGGAACATATGGGAGTCTTCACTGTGTAGCGCTGGAAATACATGAAGACTTTCTTCCTTTTCAGTCTTGAGGCCTCTATAAACATAATCCCACAAGGACACAGACATCAAACTCTAGTCTCTTCTGTCTTTCAATCTCTGTGATCTTTCATCTCTCTTTCATTTCCATCCTCTTTGCAACACCCTCATCTTGTTGCTCTTTCAACTTCCCAGTCTGACTCTCCAGGTGTCCCCTCCCTTCTCTGAGTGTGGACAGTAATCATAATCATCTGAAGCCCTTCTGCCCTGTCATCCTGAGCAGAGGTGAGTGTCTTTGGGTTTGATGGGAGGGAAGCAGTGAGCTGCTAATCCCACCCTCTCACTTAGACACAACCAGACAGCCACAACCACCACCACCAGGATGTACTGGTCTCTGACTGCAGCCAAACTGGCTTCAAAGTGTCCACTGCTGCACTGCCATGTTGTGCATGCTGTGCTCTTTCACAGCTCCAATCGACCACAACACAGAACAGAGCTTGTGAAGCAGGCTGACACAGATGGTCTTCATTTCTACTGATGTGGTGAAGAAAACCTTTTGTTGGCCCTCACCGTCAAGAAAATATCACCCTGAGGTCACTTGGAAAATGCATTAAGAAAAATATTAGACCGTTTCCATTGAAATCCTCATATGACTTTTTGGGCGTTTTCCCTTAAAATCATAATCGATTTGATGCCACATGTAGGTTGGGTTAAATTCACTGTGATAAAGTAGGAAAAACAATGTTCCACATGTCAAAAAAGAAAAGAAAAGGAAAAAAGAAACTTAAACCGAGGTTTTTGTCTCCACTCAGTTGAAAACAGAGCCTAGGCTGCCAAGATGGAAGCTGCGACCGCCCCGCTTCCCGGCACCGACAGACGGTCATGGGACTGCGAGGCCCGCCGCCAGCTGGCCGGAGAGAGCCATCTTTGATGTGTGACGCACCGGGGAGACACGCCTGTACCAAGTCGACTCTCTCACACACAGACATAAAAACACGTTCTCGTTCCACAGCACTGTGGCCTTATTAAACATACCGAGTTCAGGAATTCTGAGTTTTAGGATCCTGCACAAGTCATGACAGTTATATTAACTACTGAGTCCCACATCCATTCAAATCCCTAAATAGACTCATAAAAACATAAAACTGACTGTTTGAATACAATTCATGTCTGGGAGCTGGAATTTTAGTATTTTCCCATTATAGTTTGTTTTATTAAATGGTGCTTTAATCGTTGTTATCAGTGGAACTGTTAGGATTGCTTTGAGGATCAACTCAGCAGGTGTAGGAGCAGGTGGATGCATCAGGTGCATCCTCAAGCCGCTGTGAGTCAAATCTGCCCGGGCTTTAGGACCGCGGGATGAAAGGCGAAGTCTGCGCACTTCCACCACGAGAAGAAGAAGAAGAAGAAGAAGAAGAAGAAGAAGAAGAAGAAGAAGAAGAAGAAGAAGAAGAAGAAGAAGAAGAAGAAGAAGAAGAAGAAGAAGAAGAAGAAGAAGAAGAAGAAGAAGAAGAAGAAGAAGAAGAGGGATCGTCTTGAACCTGCTCCGTCTGTCACTCGTGTCCCAGGTCTGCTGCTCTATGGATGCGGGGCTTCACTTCAGGAGACTAATGCGCGAGTTGTGTCTTTTTCTACTTTTTGGGGATAATCCCTGTCAAATCTCATCACTTTGGTGAAATTGAATCGACTTCAAAGTTGAGTCGAAGCTCAATAATGGGGAAGTCAAGACGGCACCGGGCCAGCTTCGTACCCCCCTCTCCTCTGCACGCATCGTCATGAGGCTGTGGGGCAGAGCCACAGCTGTCCGGAGGAGGATGCTCTGCCTCTGGCTGCTGCTCCTCGGCTTCGCCCTGGTTACTCTGATTATCTCGGACCTCTTCAGCAACCGGCGCCGGGAGCACAGTCATCAGCAACCTGGCCCTCCCCGCCGCCCCCTCCAGCGGATTCCCAATGCACCGGACCTGGAGGTGATTGTGGACTCCCGGGACCCCGCATTGGAGCTCGGTATCGATCTCGCCCCGCTAAAGTCTCTGCAAGAAGACCAGCTCTTATTGGTGCCATCGGCGCAGGGAACCAAGAACCCTTCGCAGAGGAAAGGGAGCTACAAGGTGCTTCTCCCCGGAGCGAACAAGGATCTCCGCGCGCCTGCGACTCCGACGCACGGCGACATGGGGAAAGCAGCGCGGTCCCATCTGGAGGGTATGGAGGGGGATGTGGGGTTTTCTGCGGTGCAGAAGTACGGTTTCAACGAGGTGGTCAGCGAGAGGATTTCACTGCATCGCAGGCTGCCCGAGGCGCGCCATCCCGAGTGAGTGCATGACGCAGTGTCCAAAGCGCACGACTGAAAAGAGTCAGCAAAACTTCTGCTCTGAAATGACCCCACGTTCGTACTGAGAGGCGTTCAAAGTTACAGAAGTTGCCTCTTTGACGGTGTGAATTTGTTTCCCAGGTGTTTGGGGGAGCAGTACAGCGAATCTCTGCCGTTGGCCAGTGTCGTTATCTGTTTCCATGACGAGGCTTGGTCCACGCTCCTGCGCACCGTGCACAGCGTGCTGGATACTGTGCCCAAACAGCATCTACAGGAGGTTCTGTTGGTGGACGACCTGAGTCAACACGGTCAGTTGCTCTATCTGTCCACATCCATCCATCAATCCACTTGACCTGTGCGGACCCCATGCCAATGTATTTGTCTCTGTTCACTTCTCAGGTCACCTGAAGAGCGTGCTAAGTGAGTATGTGTCTCATCTGGACGGGGTGCGTTTGATCCGCAGCACCAAGCGCCTGGGCATTGGAGGGTGCCGAACTCTGGGTGCTGCCAGAGCTGCAGGAGAGGTGCTGGTGTTCATGGACTCCCACTGTGAATGCCAGAAAGGTTGGCTGGAACCACTGCTGGAGAGAGTGGCCCAGGACAGGTACTATTTATTCTAATTATGTAGCCTACAAAAGCAATGAACAGCTAGTGCAAAACTCTTGTTATTCCAATGCCCAATTCCTAATGTAAGATAGCCAGAGTTTTGTAACAATGACTAATTATGATCTAAACATTTGGGCTGGAAAAACCCAGCATCCGTGCCCAAGTCGGCCTGCTCGGTTCTCCACTGTGTTCTGCTGTTTGACAGAACCACTTAAGAGAAGTGAGAAGAAGGAGGGTTCAGAGTTGTCAGTTGTCCGTACTCGTTAGTAAACCATGGGATACATGTGCTGTGTGTGTATACGAAGCTGCGGCTCTCATGATTTGACTCTTGGGTCTCAGGCTGCCTGCAGCGTAGCTCTTGTTACACTAGGTAATTAGGCTGAACTCTCAGACCTGCAGTCTGCAACCACTCAACTCTCTCAGCCACATGTTTGACCCTTCGCCCATTTCCTGCTGTCTTTAATCTCTTCATTCCAGTTCTTCTGAGCATCACATCACACATGGCGTCTTGGGAGAAACATTGCAAGTAACATGTGTGAACCAGAACAGACAGTCTGTCTCTGAACTTGACTTCAGTGGCATTAACCAACATATTCTAACGCATATATTTGCAGTTATAAGCGCGCGCGCACATGCACACACACACACACACACACACACACACACACACACACACACACACACACACACACACACACTAGGAAACATTTTCCCTTTCACACACACGCTTTGAATAATAAGTGAAAGTATAACCAAGGGAGGATGGTTAAGAATTTTTAATGTTCTTATTCTTCAAAATCTTTGACTGACAGGAGCGTGCTTCTTATTCAGAACATACACCTCGGTTTGAATCACCCTACTTGATAAATGTCAATTAAAAAGTTCACATGAGTAAAAAAATGGATGTGTTGTCTCCTTGCAGGACCAGAGTGGTGTCTCCCATAATGGATGTGATAGACTGGCAGACCTTTCAGTACAATGCCACCCAGTGGCCAGTCAGGGGAGTGTTCGACTGGAGGCTTGACTTCTACTGGGAATCTAACCCTCAGCTGCAAGATAAAGACCCAGACTCAGCTGTTCGACCTGTGCAGTGAGTTTAATGTCAGTTAGTTGTCCTTTTTAATGACACCAGTATGTACGTATTTACTCTAAGTAATGTTGTGTGAGGGCTAAGAAGAAGCACTGATCAAGTTTGCTTATATCTTTGTTTCTGTTTACGTGTGTAGATGTGTGGACTGGAAACACACCATTTTATTTTTCTCCTGTTGGCCAATGTTTCCCATCATGAGGGTTGGGACCCACAAAGGGGCAGCAAGATTGACAGGAGGGGTCATGAGATGATAAATAAGTTAGAAAAGATTAAAAGAAAAGAAGTGTTTATTTAGATTTTATCTTTTCAATGTGTAGTCAAATTCATTAGGCCTATAGGTAAAGTAAGGTCCTCTTTAATTTAAGTGCTGATAGCTCAAGGAGTCACAAGTTAGCCAAGAGCGATGGTTCCTCAAGTTATGTGCTGTGATCCGTTTGTCCTTGCGAATTAAGACTGTAATACTCTGAAGTTTGTAATGTCTCTCTGCTCCTGT
Organism: Cebidichthys violaceus; assembly: GCF_023349555.1. NCBI lineage: Eukaryota > Metazoa > Chordata > Actinopteri > Perciformes > Stichaeidae > Cebidichthys > Cebidichthys violaceus. The sequence goes on along the minus strand of NW_027176329.1, from coordinate 8,702,512 downwards.
AATACAGAGTTAAATTCCTGTGTTTGTTCTTGGCCAGTGAAGTGATGCTGATTTTGTGTATGACAGGAGCCCAGCGTTAGGAGGCGGAGTTGTGGCCGTCGACAGACATTTCTTCCAGAGTGTGGGAGCCTACGACCCTGGGATGGTGCTGTGGGGAGTGGAACAAATTGAGCTGTCAATCAGGGTAAAGCATTAAAAAAAGGATACATTTTCCATCCAAATCTGCAATTCACCACAGACAGATTGCGCTTGTTTTTCATCTTAAACCACGTAAGCCTTTTTTTAAGGATGCTTTGGCTGATTTAGTTGCCGTCTGTCAGGGCCTCAGGAATGTCTTTCTGGGACATGATGCCTTTTGCAAATGGAACTCTCTGGTTGAATAGTGATCTGGGAATGTCTGGGCCGGGTGACAAATGCACAAATAAGAGAAGAAAATGTTACGTGGCCACTTGTTTTCCTATGATGACCATTTAAATGAATATTTTGGAATTGTAACATGTTATGTGACAGATTGAAATGGAAAATGGTGCAGCGTGTTGAAATACAAATCAATGTGCAGCTTGCAAAACAAAACATCAAAATATAATACTTCTTTGCAATAAAATGCACACAAACTACAGGGAGTGTGAAGTATTTAAAGTTAAAAAGCAATGTTAGTGTGTTTAATAAGCACACCTAGTGGTGGATATAATGTTATAACATGTTTGTTTGGAAAAGTGTTAAATCATAAAAGTATAATCATTCTATGTATCAAACTATACAATATAGTTACTGAATGTTTTGAGGGAAAGAGAGAGACCTTTGAGACAGGCTTTTCAGATCTGAAAACAACTGTATGGTAATGAGATGAGTTTGGTGAGCCGACTTCAGGAATGTGAGGTGTTAACAGTGGGGGAAGGAGATGTATTGATCAAGCAGAGATGTTGATGGAGACAGCCCTAGGAAAGCTTGGGATCGGGAACATGCTGTTTTATGAGGAGGAGGACAGGTCAGACCAGAGGACACTATTCAGACATTATCCGGATCATAAATACTTTTTCATTGTAAGCCGGATCCAGCTGATTTTGCTTAGCGTGACTTCGTTGCTCAAACAACAACGAAAGAGCGAGAGGTCCACGGCCTCCTGCGAGCAGAGGTCTCACTCCACCACAGGATACAAACCTGTTTTCACTGTTCCCATCATCCCAGGTGTGGTCATGCGGGGGCACCATGGAGGTGGTTCCTTGCTCACATGTTGGCCACCTAGACCATCACCAACTGCCTTACCGCTTCCCAGACCAGGAGCTGCTTCAGAAAAACAAGATCCGGATAGCGGACACCTGGATGGACGCATACAGGAAGATCTTCTATAGGAGAGACACACTTGCTCATTTCATCAGGCAGGTGTGTATGTTTGATGTGGGGACTTTGGCAAGAGATTGGCTAATGAGTGTACCAAATATATAAAAAAAAGAAATCGAAGGACATAATTGTTATTTCTTCTGTGCAGTCTGAGAGCCCTAACATCACAGAGCGTCTGCGGCTTAAGAGGAGTCTGGGCTGTCGTAACTTTCAGTGGTACCTGACTACAGTTTATCCACAACTTTATATCCCCCAGGACAGACCTACGCTGTCAGGCGAGGTAACACACACACACACACACACACACACACACACACACACACACACACACACACACACACACACACACACACACACACACACACACACACGCACGATTTATTCCATTCAATGATGGACATGACCGACGACTGATGTGTCCCATTTGTGCCTGTCCGAAGCTGTACAATGTCGGCACTGGCAGCTGTGCGGACTACCCCCGAGGGCTGGGACCACAGGGTGGGGCCATGAACGCAGCGCCGTGCAGTGGGACGGGCAGCCAGGTAACCATGAAAACAGTTGTGAAATTAAATCGAAGACAGACAGGTAAACACACAGTGGCAAAGATGATCTCTCTTGTCGTTGCAGCACTGCGATCTGAACTCTGAGTTTGAGGTGCGTTGGGGTCCCATGGGGGCTCTGTGTTTGGACGCCAGTGGAGAGAGGGTGACCTTATCTCCGTGCCCCACACACCGACCTACCACCAGAAGACTCCAGTGGAAGTTCATAAAGGCAAGACAGAGAGTTAAACTTCCCTGTTATTGATATCATTATATATATATATGGTCACAGTAGGCGTTTTGGCTAACTCACTGCGTCTGTTTTCTGCTTCAGCTGAGCGGTCAACTCGTTCACCAGCAGTCCCAGTTATGTCTGGAGGTTGTGAAGGAAGGAGGTCTCACACAGAGCGGCCCAAGAGAAGTCAACACCCACGCAAAGACAGGAGGTCTCTTCCTGCGCCCCTGCACCCATCACCCCAGACAACAGTGGCACTTTGAGCAACTAGTAGCTCCTAAAGGTGCCTGATACACAGAGCCCAGGGTGATTCATGTTGTTAATGTATATTATCAAATACTATGTGCTATGCATAGTGGCATGCAGGAATGAAATGGTGCAGAAAAATACAAAAACGGATGCCTTTTTTTGCTCCATTTGCCACTCAGCTTTTTTGCTCCTGTTTTAAGGATTGCAAATACAATTTATTGTTAGATAATAAACAGACTATCTAAAGTAATAAAATACATGATACAATGATTTATTTAATACTGTTTATTTAGTTATATGTATTGTATTTATGTACATTTAATTATATTCAGTGTGGAAACATGTAGTGAACATTATCTTAAATGATTTTCTTCCTTATCTACTGACAGAATCACAACTTACCTGGATGGAAGTGATGAAATAATGAGTAGTATCAAGTACTAGAGAGGACCAATAATAAGTCCGTGGTATATTTTTTTGATATTAGATTAAAATACAGATAGATTTGTTCCGGGCAAAGCTTTAACCCCGACACCACCATTGCACCCTTCCTCTCTCTTTATCCTGAAGTAGAGTTAGAATAAAATAAAACAGGTTGACTTAAAACCAATTTCACACTCTGAATAAGAAGAGATAAGAAAAATGGGTTATTTTTTCTGAACAGATCAATTACTTGTAGGGATCAGGTAAAACTTGCACTGAAAAGTAACTTCCCGTAGAATACAGGCCTGCGGTTACACAAGCTAGTTACAGTTACTTTATGAAGGACCTAAACGTAGACTTATTGTAGAAAAAGATGTTTAAAAAAATCACATAATATTCAGACGTCTACATACTTTTGGCTTTGTAGTGTAGTTCTGTCCCTGCAAACCCAGGTGTTTTTAATTATTCTATTGATTAGTAGTAGGAAAATCACAGCTGCTACTAATCACTAACAATGGCTCTGTTCTATTTAGTGTCCCAGTATAAGACATGACAGTGTGACAGTGAGCCAGCATGCACAATACCCGGCACTGATCAGCTAATGGAGTTTTTTAAATTTTTTATTATATTATAAAATCATTCATTTTATCATTTAAACATTCACTTTTGTCAAAATGACCTCTGTGAAAACCTTAGGTGCAACAGAACTCAACAGGAGAGTAAGAGAGATGCCAATCAGGTGGTCTGAAAACACCTCTGTGAGAGATTCAGTTCCACAAAATGTATTATTCTAAAATGTTTTATTGTTTCTTCATGCCTTTGGGATCATGTTTTACAATGCATATTGACCAAAATATATACTCATACATTATCAGCTGCCATCAGCAGAGGGAGCCATCTGCCTTAAAAATCGTCTCTAAATCCCCAAAGGATCACTTTCTTATTGTTGTGCACAATATGATTTACTTATGAGGATATCCTTAAAGATGTCCTCATAATAAACATGATTATGCTACACAGTCGGCCTACCATTTGACAGTAATATCCTGAAGTGCATGTGATTGAGAGGAGTGGATGCTGTCAGTGATTAGCATCCAGTGCCATGTGTGTTTTCGTGTCCTTGTGTCTTCTGTAACTCATAACCCAATCATAAGTGTGGCCGTTACTCAAGCCACAGAGGTTAGGATGTCAACTTGCAGGCAGGAGGACGCTCTCCTTGTCCCCAGGCATTGAGTGCTAATAACCGCCTATTCTCTGTCACGGTAATGCTTTTCTTAACCCATGGTGCACTTAGCCCAGTCAAGTACACAGCACCTTTAGAATAAAAAACAGTCATATGGTATGTCTGCAGCTTCGAGGCATAGGTCAAACACTTGGACAAAAAACATGTTGTTGATTAATACGTCTTCTCTCTCAGTTACATAACTATAGGCTACTGAGCCGTTGGACAAGAAGGATAAACATCTCTCTGCTTTAGATCCTCAGAGGAAGTCAAGAGGACATAGAGTCATTGTGTTGCTATTTTCACAGTAACAAGCAATCCGTGTTTGCCCAGAAGACTGCAAGACATAGTAGCCTATACATATAAAGTATAATGAAGGAACAGAAAAGGTCTGACAGTTTAACCCTTATGTTCTGTTTGGGGTCCAGGAGACAACTGACCCGCTATAACAGCTCGAAACATACAAGATTGATTTATGAGTATTGCTTATAGGCATGTTTCAAATGAGCTGTCATTTCCAGTTTGGGGCCTCGCGACACAAACTCTAAATCATGATTAAATACAACGGATTTTAATAATGCTCTATATCTGTGATAGAAATGACGCTACTTTACTTTCCAAATCACAAACAAATTGTTTTTGGATTTCTGTTATAACTCCTTGGGGTGCAACCTCATCATAGGTGACTTCACAATGAAGTTAAAGATTATATTATTTCTTTGCTTGTGAATGACATTTTGTCAAATGAAAGAAATACATACTTGTTCATGCCCTTATTAACATTTTAAACAGAAAAATAGTTCCTTAATTTGATTTAATACCAGTGCTTTATGGTCATTTCTATATTTTGTCAGATATGCAAGTTCAGTTTCTGACAAAGGGACGTGCTACCGCTTCAATACATTTCTGCATTATGGGGTTTAATACGGTCAGAATAAAAGAAAAAAGTATCTGCAGAGAGTAGACTAGCCCACGATTCATTCACCTGTCATGGAGTCAGCACCCAATGCCACACTAACACAAAGGACCTGTGAAAACAAAAGAGAAGTGAAAGAGAAAAAGGACCTGAGAAATGTCGCATTCTCACAAGCACACACATCTTCTGATGAGCCAGTGAGACTCAGATGGATGTCAGCTGCTGCGGTGCATGGAGCCGTGGCCTCCTTATGAAGATCCATGGGGCTATTTCACTCAGGACGGGGCTGGCTGTACTTACTGTGTGCGCCTTTAAGAGCCTTGGGTGTTCTTTACACAGACACTGTTGTTTTCATTCATTTGTTATGTGCTTGTTGTGCAATTAGGTCTTTGTGGATGGGCCTCAGGAGCCGCGGCTGACACTGAGTAAAGATTAAGTGCATTAAAATGTGACAAAAACTTCGCTCGCAGCAGCAATTAAGGTCAGAAACAAAAACGGCTCCTGAATGTCTCATTTAGAAAGTTCCTGGTGACACAAACACTTTATAAGGGCACCCTTTAAATTGTGAATCAGTGTTTCAATGACATCTGTATTTGTGCAAAGCATCAAAAACTTAAAAACACATTTGGAATTGCTGTAAGGAGAAAATAATAGCAGCAATCATTCTTATTTCCCACCTTATATGCTGGGTGGCGTGGCTAAAAATTAAGGGTGCGAAACAGGGTGTTGAGAGTATGATTTAATTATTTTAATTTGATCATTAAATTGAAAAACAATGGTGGTGAAATTAAGAATTAATAAGATTGCTTTTACATTCTAACTAGATTAGATACAGATTGATGATGTTTTGATTAAGACAAATTGGATTAAAAGAAAAAAGAAATAATTGTTTTTTGAATACTAGTCATCTGATTCTGTGAGTTGATAATCCATCGATAGTCATCCTGCAAAACACACCGGTGTACAACAGAATGGAAAGGTACCTCATCTACCTCTGCTGTCTGTGTTAAATGAGTGAAATCCTGCCAGGTGTTCAAATACAGAGGACTGCTTTTTATCTTCTTCTATAAATGAGTGGGCATTTTAGTCTAGACTTTTAGAAAGGGACCCTTACATCACTGCTACATCTAACATAATGGAAAACAACTATTTCACTGAGCTCTACATGCTGATGATCCTCCTGTCTGCTGCTTTGAAAATGCCAGACTACTCTCTGACAGGTGAGCAACAATGGAGGTAATTTAGCCGCCTTTCCAGTATCCTCTCTCGATGGGCAAAGCCCGGCCTACACTCTCCAGAGCAGAAACCACCATTAATCTCTGACATGCGCATTGTTCTTCCACTGCTCCCACCACCACCAACACCACTTGTACCGTAGCACCCAGGGGAGCCGCTCAGACTCATTTATCAAACACACAAGATGTCCTGCAAGCTTCCCCCACCCTTCCTGCTTTACGCCGATGCAAATGTAACCATTTGGATGTGCAGCAGCATCGGCTGTCTCACCCAGAGTGGAACAGATAAATGTAAAGCCCTTGTGTGGAGAACTTTCTCCACATCTGACATGTGTATGTGTGCTCTCTTATATGCAAACAGACACTTGATATGTACGGACGTACACCCAGAAGCACACACACATTCAAACACAAACATAATGTGTCCTTGGTTCAGCAAACAGCTCAGCTTTTCTTTTTGTTTGCAGGCAGCCTATCAGGTCTCAGTAAGGGTTGAATGGAGACACCTCACCACAGCTGGCAGATTTCAACATATCTCCATTATGTCCATGGAGATGAAAGAAGAGAAAGGGACAGATTTTTGTTTTACCCGAGAGAGAAGTTCACACCTCCTGCACAGCGATGGTGTTTTTTAGTACTAAAATCTGGGATGAGGGACAAGTGAAGAGGCTCTTTTCACTGGGATAAAGTGCTCATTTGAATGGAAGAGTGAATGTGTGTGTGTGTGTGTGTGTGTGTGTGTGTGTGTGTGTGTGTGTGTGTGTGTGCTCACACAGCATTTTTGTGTACAAAGAGTGGACGGGGATGAATAGTTGCTGTATTTGGGTCAGGGCCATCATTAAACAATGTGAAAAGAGCGGATTAGACAGACGGCAATATAGACACTATGAAACACAGTTCGATGTTTTTAAGTATAAAGATGAATGCTCATACATCATGAGTCCACAACCCACCTCTTTTACTGTAATCCTGTTTCCACCATATTTGTTTCCGTCTCTGTTCCTTTCTCTTCTCGATCCCTTTGAGTCAGACCCCACTTTAATCAGAAATCACAAGTGGTGGGAAAGAGGAAGGTAAGGGTGCAAAGGAGGAAGGCAGATGGGCTTCAGTTAGCTAATGACAGATTGTGGGAAGCGGTGAATAAAAGATGAGTTTGCTAGCAGGTGGATAAAATGATGCATAAGCAGCCAGGATGGGATTGTCTGTACACCATTAAATATGGATGGGTCTTCAAGACCCCAGGCTAAATAACAGCATTCCCACAGATGTGCTGGAGGCGCTGCTAAACCCACAAATAATCATCCTCAGTGTAAACACACCCCCACCCACCTGCAAGTTTCTTCTCATGAAAAAACACACAAGAAATTATCGAAGTAGGGGATGTTTTGACCGCACATATCTTCATTTTCACTTTCCCTAAAAGCATTAGGAAGTGTAAGCAAACACTTGAAGAGAAAACACTGCCACATAACCATAAAGTAACCATAAAGTATATCACCCGCATCCCCACTGATGTATGTATCTAATTCAGACAGATTCAGTATTCCCCTCACTCCACTTCCTGCAAACACACACACACACACACACACACACACACACACACACACACACACACACACACACACACACACACACACACACACACACAGTGGAGCAGCATTTTGCCAGGTGAGAGCAGCTGGACCTATGACAGACGTGTCAATGTGATCCACAGCACGCATACTTACTCATTTTTCACCCAACGCCCACGTCAACAATGCATGAGGATTGCTGCGCTTTCACCTCAGATGAACCGTGGCAGCAGCTAACAAAAGACAGACACACACATGCATGCACAAAAAAAAGTACACACTACATTACAAACGATGTGGACAAGCAACAGTCTTGTATGACAGAGGTCTGGCATCACTACCTTTGTGTGTTTTTGGTGGACATGTATTTTTCTTGGTGAGTCCAAGAACAATTAATTCAGCAACAGCTGTTAGAGGGATTTCCATAAAACTCTGCACACATATTCAAGTCTCCCTCACGATGAATTATTATAACGTTGGATTTCCCTAAACGTTTCCACTGCCGTCATCATCAGTTCAAAGTTTTAGTATATCCAATACTTTGGTATATGACCAAAAACTCCAATAATTGACATTCCCATCAGCTTCAGTTGTAGGCTACTTATTGGTGGGTGCTAATAAACAAATGTTAGCATGCTAATATGCTAAACTAATATTGCGAACATGGAACATTATACTTCTAAACATCAGGAAATAAATTTTATTCTGCATGAGCAGCCATTTTATCCACGGACTTCCAAAACACAACAACTGAGTGAAATTAAGGCTTTTGATAGCCATCATTGTATTGCATTGTACATGTGGGTTTTAAGGAATACACTTTTATCAGTTTTGTAAAAGAGATAAAGGGGGAATCCTGGATGAAAACTGAACAAAAACAATAAGCCAGGGGCATAACAGTCATATTTGTCATTTATTAGCATAACAGTTTTTTTGTATCTAATAATATCAAAATGTTATGGGAAAAAAGATGTTTTATTACAGTACATTCCATTTGCAGAGAAGCAGACGCAAACCAACATGAAGTCAAAAGAGTACAGTAGATCTGTCAGGACAAGAGTTCGGATCTTTTTCCTGGTTTAAGATTGCATTGGCTGGTACCAGCAAACAGCACTACTATAACTTCATATACAGTAGCATCATTAACTGCCATCCCACACTCTTGCATTACTTGAGGTAAAAAAATACATCTTTAGTATTGATACATTCATAGAAATATAAAAGCCTCTTTATTTCTTTATTGTGCTTTTATATGGGAGTATTGCCTTTGCTCTGAACAGCTGAGAAAATGGATCTCAGAGACGGTATATCGGGGATATGGCCTCCATCGTGGATCAGGAACCGATTTAGTATCGGAATTTGCTCCAGGTCACTTCACAACAGGGGCGACTACATTGTCCCTAAATTGCCCAGTGTTAGACTGAGCCAACAAACGTTAAATATGCATCAGTAAATGCCAGGTTCAGCTAATAAACGATTGAACCGTGGTTCCTTTAAATAGATAGATAAATGGCAAGCTGGATTTCCACAGGGTGACATGCAGCATGTTAATGTGTGTCTACAGGCACCACTCAAAAGGCTTGGAAAGGCATGCAGAGAGCAAGAGAAAGATAAAGAAGGAGGGAGAGAGAGTGTAGGTGTGTGGAGAAAAACACTGGAAAAGAGAAGCAGAGAGGGAGAACGAGTCCCTGTGCTCAGTGTGACAGACGACAGCAGGGGCTGTGCTGCCTGAGGCATAACATACCCCCAACCCCCCCCCCAATACCTCCATAACCAACTTCCCCTGAGGGCCAGTGGTAAGGAGCACAATACGTCCCATCTCACTCCATTCTGTGCTCCCAGTCCAACCAGCCTCAACAAGCCACGCACTGGCAAACACGCAATCCAGAGCACCATGTGGGGGTTGAGTGCGCAAGAAAAGAAGGTTTAAAAGGAGAGGAAAGGCCAGAGATAGGAGGTTGGGGCATATATGCTAAGAGCCCCCACCCCTCCCACCCTTGTCTACAAACCCCATCACAACTTACGATGCTTTTTCCTCCTCCAACCAGACCAGCTGACCTGAAACCATCAACAGCAAGGAGCAAAAAAAAAAAGCCAGAAAGAACTCTCTCGCTGCATCTGTTTTGTCTTCCATTATGGCACAATCCCACCTTAAATTGGGGGGTGTTGGGGGTGAGCTGTGCCCAGTGAGATGCCACGATAGAGCTCCTCGACTGATCCAAACCTCTGCAGCTTGTCTAACAACACTACATTTTTATAAGGTAAAGCTAATGCACCTAAACCTTCTGTACTTGTTTTCATGCAACAAGATTTTTAAACACGTGCCTTTAAAACAAAAGGAATCTAAGTTGAATCCCTGCAAATGTCCTCCAATAATATGATATGATCAGCCTGAACTTCAGTTCAGGAACATATCCCCCAAAAAATATCCTGGATTGAGTCCTGCACAGTCCAGGAAAGTTCAGATGGAGTGCTGCTACAAACCCTTAGTTGGGTTGTGGTAGGTGCCCCCAAGTCCAGTTTGCAGAGAGCACCCAGAGCTCTGATGAGGGCCCTCATCTCCCCCGTCTTGTGATGGTGGATTGTGTTCTCTAGAGCTGATGGAGACAGAGACCCCGTGTTTGTAGTGGGAAATCTCTGGTGAGCTGAGGGGTGAGGAAGGCAGGTGAGGCTCTGAGATGACGGGCTGTAGTTGAAGTGCAGATAAGTTGCGAGTTGGAGGGGGAGTTGAGCTGTGGATTGCAGAGTACCCCAGCTGGAGGTCCTGGGATCTATGTGTGAGGAAGTCTGTGTGGCATATCGCACCATGTTGCTGAGGGATAGTGAGGGGAGAGGAGGGCAATGAGATGGGCATGTCCATCCAAATGGAGGGAGTCTGAGAGGAGCATGGTGAAGGGTAAGACATAGGAGGGGTAGGATGGGGCAGGTATGTGAGGTGTGCTGGGGAGTAGTGCGTTGGGCAGACTACTGTCGGTTGCGGCGTTGACGACATGAGGGTCTCCATGAGTTGGGCCATTCTCCTCATGACTTGTCCAAGGTCGGCCACTTCCCTCCCGAGGTTACACACCTGCAGACACAAACAATTTATATTTTTAAAGAAGAAAAATAAATGCCTCGTGCCTCCTCATCCATGGGTGGGGTGTGGCATAAAAATGTAATTCTAGGCACTCAAGTGGATGGTTAGCAAGAAGGAAAGAAGAAGAAAGCAGTTTTTGTTGGTAGTCCATTATTCCGGCACTGCTCATTTTAATACATTTTAATTCCTGCACTGCTCATTTTAATGTCATTGAAAACAGCCTCGCTGTTCGCTCTTTTTACACCAATTAACTGCTGTTTGAAATGTCTGCTAATGCAAACTATTTCCTACTGCCGCTGCTGTATATTTATCATTGTGAAGCTAATGTAAACACTTCACAAACTTTGACATTTTCTAAAAAGAAAACTCAACAGTGAATTAGTTTTAATTTTAGTTTACATTTGTGCAAGAGTTGCAATAATCTTTTACTCATTCCTTATATCACAAAAAGTAAAAAAAATACTTGTTTCTGCTCTACAGGTATTTGCTTTAGTATCAAATTGCTTCTATCACTTTAATCACTTTAATCACTTTCTATTACCGTTATTTCGTCAAAATCAACCAGGACTCAAACCAGGGTTACAACTTGTATAAAAATGGGCTAGTACATTATAAAAATACACAAATTAGTCGAGGCAGACTGACCCATAAGTAGTTTAATTCCTTGGAGGTTGTAAAGTATGCCTCTCGTTGCTTATAGAGTTTGATTCTGTCACCACCTCCGGTATCCAAACCTATGGCCTCTACTTCTATAACTCTCAAAGTGGATTCACTGCCACATACAGTAGTTGACGTTTTTGGTTATGTAATCAAGACAAACTTTCTAGGAAAAACATACTAATTAGCAAGAACAAAAAGCCACAGGGTGTACTTTACATCATCATGAATTTGGTATTTTCAGGTCAATCATTTTGGGTCAAAAATATTTCTGTCTCCTTCCTGTCGTTTAGCATGTTATCATCGTGCTGCTATAATTGGTCATTACACTGATGAAGGGGGTGGGGGGGTGGTGTGTGTGTGTGTGTGTGGGGGGGTGATGATTAGCTGCTCTCTGCACGTGGCGTGTCCACAGAGGGCACGACCAGGAAGCCCTGCCAATGTGCCATCTGCTTCTACCAGTCAAAGCACTCATGACCATTCATCAGGCCAATCATGCACATCAGTGCTACTGGATAGACATCAGCCCTCAGCAGGACACACAACTCCAGGTGGGAACTGCTCCAGTCGCGGTGAGAATACGACAAGAGGTGATCACGACAGACCAAATAAGGCTTCTCTCCTCTTCTCTGGGTAACATGGACACACAATGTTAGGCACTGTACACATATGTGAATTTTAAAATGTGTTAAGAATTCATTGTCTTATATCAATGAACATTTAATTGTAAACTCGATTACATTTTTACATTCTTTAACATCAAGGTTGTTTAACTTTGATCTACCATACTGAGTCACACACAATAGTTTAAACAGACACATATAGATACATATTCTCTCTCATCTCTCGCCCTCTCCTCTTCCTCACGGAGTAGCTGATAAAAGCCTGGTTCTAAACTCTGGCTCTGATAAAAATAGAAAAGCTGAGAGCGACAGGACAGTCCAATCTGACACGCTGTCAACATGATTCCAGTACTCCCACCTCAGAGACAACCGTCTGTGGAGATAGTCAGACAAAACAGCAGCCATGGATGACGAGAACTCACTGCAGCTACAGGTATGTGTTACGCCCAAAACATATACAGTAGTATTAGCATCTTTAGATTATACCACAAGAGGTATAAAAAAAATATATCTGACTCTGATTAAATGATTCTAAGTATACTACAGTACATAAATATAGTAATCCATCATATTAACAAACTGGGTGTCAGGTGTATCACAGAGGAGCCTTTTGTTTGATAATGGAGGGTTTTGATGATAGTAGCTCTAGAAATTGAGGCACCTGAGATTACCAATAATGAGGAATCAGCTGTTGTGCCTTTTGTAAATCTGATCATTTACAAAGCAGAACTAGAGAATGAGAATGAAAAAGCTAGCTCAGACGATAAGAGCTCTGCATGTGAGAGTCAAGTAATTGCCCCAAGAGAAGTTAGGGCTGGTGAGGGATCCTGATTTAGTTACCTCAACTGTCTTGACCTTGCTGCTATAAACATGCAAGACGTTTTCCTGGCCAAATTTCCAACTTGGGAAGCCAGAAAACTCACTTTCCTGGAGAACCTTAGCTGTTGTAGTAATCCTGGACATAGAGGTGACGGATGCTCTAAAGTCTAAAAAGTATTTTTTTTCAGAAATATTGTCCAATAGTGAGCAACCTTTAGGGAATTATCACCCATCAGCTCTACTGAGTGTTTTTTGCATCATTCAACTCATTGTTATCGTTGTATGGCATGCAGCTTTAAGATTTTGGTTCACTTTCACCATTCTCATTAACCTTGTTTACAGCTACTCGGCATGCTGTGTATGCAAGATCGGCACTAAACAGCAGACAAAAAAATAGCTACTTGCTGGTTTCTAAATGCTGATGGAGCATTTAACAGCCTAAGAAGACAGAATATTTTCTACAATTGGTGGAGACCAAAGCAAAGCAAAAAAAAAGAAAGAATAATGAGGACATTCATCAGGTAACCAGAAACATGTCTCTACATAACTGCTACTGTTGCTCAGTGTCAGATGTGTGGATAGATAACACATACATGATGTGTCAACACCATTGTGGCTTTCAGTGTTTGATTTTGTTTCCCACTGTTCATTTACTAAAGTAGGTCACTACTGCTGTGCATACGTGTGTGTACCTATGTCTCATTGTCAAGCCTCTTCTTGCAATCATGAGTGCAATTACTTAGACTGTTCAGGCAAAAGCTCTCCTTCCTCCAGCTCTCCTGCGTAGCTGCACATTATGATTTCCATGTACAAAGGCCACCATGTTAGACCTCTCTTTGACTATACTAAGTGTACTCATTCGTCTCCCACTAGAATGAACCCTCCAGTGGTATAGATGTAGCATAAGGTTAAAGGGTAAAGATGAGAGGTCACAGAGCATTGAAGCATTTATTACAGTTTTCACACATTTTGTACTTCATTAAAATACTGCCACTTTTGTGTGTTCCAGGTCAGAATCAGCAAAGACATTGACCTTTACAGTTGGTGTTTTCAGATGGCAATAACTCATGTTTAAAATTGCAGTTTGTTTTATTTACAGGTATTCTCAAGGCCCTTGCTACATGATTTTCATTGAAATAATTGGTACTGTTGTATTTGTTTGTTAAGAAAAATAACCACTAAATTGCATGTGTTTTTTTGTGAAGTTAAGTGTGTCTAATGGATTTCTACCTACAGTTGAGATGTAGCAACAAAAACTGGAGTGGAACATTAGCTGATTTTCAATGCACTTGATGAGAAACTCTACATGAGTTCACCACAGTACCAAATAACAGTAATTGGGACAATCAATCCTTTTTTCTTTGCAAATCATATATATTATGAAACTTCCCTGTGTGTGCTAAATAACAATGGCCTCATTTGTCATTCATATTTGATTTTGTGTAGAATGCATGCAGGGTCTAAACCAACACAACCCTTTTCATCTCCAACGGTGATCTGAGTGGATGGATCCAAGAGAGGATTACTACCTACAAGACCATGCTGAGAGACTTCCTGTCAAACACCGGTAACCCGCAGAGACACAGACAGGACAACAGAGCCAATGAGTGTAACTGTAAAGATGCTGTGCCATTGTCTGTGTCTTTTTTCATCTCTCTCTGATTTGCTTTTTGTTTCTTTTCATAAAACTGCCTTCTCCCATTTCTCCTTCCATTTCCTTTTCCTCACGTCTCTTTTTCTCTCTCTGCTTCTATCTGCTCATCCCAGGACACAGACTGAGGCTTAGCGGGAGGAAGCAAACACTCCTTCTCACCTGCTGAAAGTCTAATGTCAATTTAGCCACCCGCCAATCAAAACCATAGGCAACAGCATGAGAGGCTGTGTGTCTGCGTGAACGGATTATTTCAAGCTGGACAATGAACCACCAAAGCCTATAAAACCTCAAAATATTATATTATACAACGTGACTGACAAGGCCCAGTAGGTCTGGTGTCAAAAGAAAAAGCTGCAAACGAGACATTGGGGTCAGGATTTCCTGAGATTCATGAAAACACATAAATGTAGGTTTAAGTATTAAAAAATGATACCAGTAAGGTCTCATTATAAAACCACATCCTCGACCATTACTCCATGGTCGAGGATAATTCACCATTACTTCTCTCAATCCTTTTACCTGTCTTGTGTCTGACATGCTGAGTCAGCCATATGGCTCATACTTATTGAGCCCACCTGTCTGTCTGCCTGTCTGTCTCTCTCTCTCTCTCTCTCTCTCTCTCTCTCTCTCTCTCTCTCTCTCTCTCTCTCTCTCACACACACACACACACACACACACACACACACACACACACACACACACACACACACACCTGCTGGTCGAGGTTTCGCAGTTGTCCTCTTGTCTCTTCTGCTTTAGCTGCTAACTCTGCTGTGCTGATCTGCAGTATATCTGTGACACAAATCAGCAAGTTAAAAATCACTCCACGGATAAGAGGTACAAATTTACATCCAGCAGATATTGCATCAAGGCAGCTGATAAATACTGTTGGCCTTGACAGGAAGTGCAAATTCCCATTAATCACCCTCATTATACAACAGTACTGCAGGCATGTGGATGTGAAAATGTTTTCACTTCCCAGAATGTGGGAAGATGAATGGATTGTAGATGGCATTAGGTCATATTTGAGAGGTAAATTGCTGAGTAGTGTAGTATGGGAGGACCTGTGGCGGACGCGGAGGCACTGGTTGGTTCATTGACAGGACAACCTCGGCTGGTAGAGAAGGGGAAAGCCAGGGAACCCTCCGTCCCCTCACTGTCATCAGTACCGTCCACTATACTGCAGAGAGACAGAAATGTGTGTGTGTGTGTGTGTGTGTGTGTGTAGGAAGGTAAAGTTTGTTACTGATGATGTAATTGGATAATTTAGAAACAACATTAACATTACCAATTCATAATATGGTTATTGTAACATTGTTGTATTGTTTAAAGTTTCATGGTCTAAAAGTATCATAGTTTGTACCAAAAGTACTGTGCTAAAGAATGACAGAAAATCGACCCAACACAGACTCGCAGAGAGACAGACCTACACAGGCAGACAGACAAATCAATGGCGATCAAACTCACCTGGGGCTGAGGTTGGACGGGTCTAAAGTGGTGAGAGTAATTTCCTGGATCTTCCTCCGAGACCTCCTAGAACTCTGTACCGAGGTCTTCTGGCTGGATCGGCTCAACTGAGACTTCCCACCCGTGTCCCCGAGGTTCACCGCTTGTTTCCTCTCAGATGACAGAGACACAGACATGGCCTCATCTTCCTCCTCTTCCTCCTCCTCCTCCTCCTCCTCCTCCTCCTCTTCCTCATTTTCCTCCTGTGCCTCTATGATGTGTGGATAGCCCTGAACCACTCCTCCATTCCTTTTCACCCCAGACTGTAAATTAAATGAAAAAACAAAACAAAAAGAATTGTTGAGAGTCAGACATGAAATTAAAACCAATTCATGCTGTTTTAATCCTCTTATCGTGTTCGTTTCTCCCCCCTTACTTTAGTGTTCCTGGTCAAATTTGACCAGTCTGGTGATGATTAATGGTTTTTGTGTTAATGTATAACACAAAAACCATTAATCATCACCACATTTTATTTAACACCTTTTTAAGCTGTAAACAATGTCTCAGACTAGTGGTTTACATGAATAACTGCTGTGAATATCCAAAGAATAGACACAGTATCGCTAAATTAAATGAAACTGTTATAAGGACATTGTTGACCAGAATATAGGCCTCCTGGACTTCCGCATCCCACAGACTTTTTGTAGCCTCATTGTTTGACCGATATACTCCTGCTAGAATCAACAGACCCATGTAGGCTTGGAGGTCTACCTGGTCCAATGCTCTCCACGTGTTCAAAAATTAGGTCCAGAGCCTCTCTGACAGAAAATCTCCACATCAGTCGCCTACTCATTGTGCTCACAGAGTAAAATGAGAGCAAGGCACAAATAAAGGTTTATACTGGGGGAAAATGAGAAGGTATGAAACATTGTTTAGTCTGGAAGGTGTGGTTCACGTGGGGGGATGGACACATAAGCGTGGGATAGAGATGGGTTCCCATAACAAACACCTGATTTTTTTGTTTGAAGTTTGAAATGTGTACAACTTTATATATGGGGCTGTGAACAGGTGTTCACACAAGTGTGTGTGTGTGGGAAGGGGGGGGGGGGGGGTTTGGATGTGTATGGGGCTGTTTTTCATCTGATGAATGGACATAATCTAGTGTTTCCCATTCATTTCCTATGGAGGTCACTTTTGACCGGGAACACCATGGGTGTTACAAAGTTGACTAAACCACAAAGAATTCAATGAAAGTGGTCATCAGCAATTTTATATGTTCAAATGTCTAGTGTGGAGGATATCATAAGGTCTTGAGGCAATCAGATGTAAAACACAATATTTATGATTGATTAAAGTTGTAAATCGGTCAGATTTGACCCGAACACGACAGGAGGGTTAAGTCATCTGAAGCATCAGCCTTAATTATGACAAACGCCTCTTTTTGTTAATATCTGTGTTCTGTAATCTGCTTGCTCTGAAGAGGCTGAATACTCTAAGCTGTATTTGCACAGTTAATACCATGACCCTGTTTTGAATAGGTGTGCACTTACTACTCCCCAGACCAATATTTTAGACTGAAACTGTGACCTGCAGAGTAATGAACTCTTACATCAGTCTTGTGCCCTCTTTTGTCATGGGTCTGCAAGTTGAGCAAAATTGCAAGGACGCTGATCAATCATAAGCTGAGGATACAATTAGGAAATAACAGAAATAATGAAGTAACTTGTAACAGTAACCTAAAGATCAGCAGGCACCAACTCTCTCAAAGGAAGCCAACACCTGCGTGAGGTTAATGGCTCCGACAGCTGAATTGATCAAAGAGCAGCCCAATAGCATATAGAGCTATATCACCCTTTATTCTGAGGAAGAATGATTTAATGACTGTCCACAAAGAATTGATCTTTCTCCTCCCTAAACCTACCAACACAAAAGATCTCTATATCTAAACCATTAATTCCAAAAGAGTGATTGAGTCCATCATTAGCGGGTCGCCCTGCAGACTTTTCATAGATTTAGAAAAATTGATCTGCGGTTGAATGTTAATTTGAGTTTTATTATTTCCTATTGCGGGCTGATTAAAACGTTGCGGGCTGGCATCAACAAATAGGGGAAGGTGATCGAGGTCGGACAAGCCTTTTGAGTAAATGGTAACCCTCCTCACAGCAGGGTGTATTGCCTTTAGATTGTTAATCATCAATCAGTGTTTGAGTGTGTTACAGTGCTTGCGGTGCATTACCTGAGTATCTAGAGCTGCTGTGGAGAGTCGGGCCTTAATCTGGAAGAGAGCCAGAGAGGAAATATACAGTAAATGAACTGCAGGAAAAAGCAATCAAGATGTGGCCTTTCTTCTCTCAGTGTTAAATTACGGAGGAGCTATTTCGCAACGCCCAGCAGTAAATTTGACAATACACTATATATACTAAGACTATATGGCTTGAGGTGATCCAATGATGGAAAATAATTCCCCTCAACACACTGATGCTGGTGTGTTGTGCTCATGTATCGTACAGTAATATTCAAGCAATCTCACCCCTCTCAGCCAACACATCCTCTGCCTCCTTTCTTCATTTTTTAACTCTACTCAGTCCTGAGATTTGGGCTGCCCCTCTGCACATTAGCTTCACCTAAAAGCCCTGCGGCAGGTAGAATGCATACGAGTGTGTAGTTGTGTGTGTGTGTGTGTGTGTGTGTGTGTGTGTGTGTTGGTGTAAGTGGTCCAGTTGTGTTTGGGCTGGAGAGACAGAAATACCTGAATTACAGCAGCAGAGCTCCTCCAAGTGCCCTGGCTATTTTTCTCTCTTTCTCTCACAAACACACACACACACACACACACACACACACACACACACACACACACACACACACACACACACACACAACTACACAACTACACACACACACACACACACACACACACACACACACACACACACACACACACACGCACACCCTCTTGTTTACTCCAGCCACCCTCAAAGTCCATTTCTTACCCTCCAAACTCCAACCCTTCTTGCCTTCCTCTTTCCTCTCACCCAACTCATCAGTCATTCTCACACATTATTGCAGTACCTTCGTTCATTATAAAGAGAAATTGGCATGCGTATAAAGTGCTTGTCATGCATTGGTGGGCTTATAGGGCTCATTCATTTCTTTCTTTTTTTCCAATACAAAAAATTAATATATCAGGCAGGAATCATATAAACAGGAACGAGTTTATGCAGATTATCAAAACAATGTTAAAAATCCAATGAAAAAAGTTAAGAATACAAAAGTGAACAAAATGACATTTGATTTTTTGTTGTTGTGTTTCTTCAAGAGTTGGGTGCATAATCAACACCTCATTTATATTTACTCCACTCGACACAGTATAATTGTTGCTGCTTAGGGACATGAAATCAAGGTGAAAATGTGATTAACCAAGCTGCTCATTTTAAAGAATCTACAAAAATCTGCAAAAAAACCGACAACAGTAAGCCTCAGTTATACTGTATTGATACCATTCAGAGACAGCAGCAACTTGGAGACTTGGAGAATTTCACATTTGGTAATCAATACTTATTGGATGGACTTACATGGGTCTCATGTCCTTCCCTCAGATTGTATGTGAGGTCCTGTTGGATGTCCTGGACAAAGCGGTGCGAGTATTCAGGGTAAAGATCCAACACCTCGTACAACCCCCTGAGGTTAATACACTGCAGGTCACAGTAGGTCAGGGCTTTCACGTCCGCGTTGGTTTTTATCACTCGGTCATCTAAGGACAGGTTCGCCCCGATCAGGTCGCCTTTACCTGCTCAGAGAGAGAGACATGGACATGGGTCAGAGTAAGGGGTCACAGCATACAGATTTATTTCTGGTAAAAGGGGATGAGGATATAGTCTAGTTTCTCTAATGTAGACTCTGCAACATGTTTCAGATCTTCCATTTATTAAAAAGCTTCTCTGGGAGAGTACAGGTTGGAGCGTGTGAGGGGGTTTGGCTCAGCATGATGCTGTGGCATTAGGAAGAACACCTGTCCTCCTGCCCTCATGTCTGCACACATAACTAAGCTATATTAATTCCACAGGTTTGTCACTTTCCAATGAGTCAACAGGAAAAGTTATTAAGTCCTTCACTATGATAAATTACTTTAATAAAGGATTTTTTTTTTTTGCAATTCACCAAGTCTGTAGTTGTTAATGTCAATATGATTTAAATAAATGCATTTTGGTTAAATTAAGTGGTCAAATGATTCACTGATGAACTAAAAAGCTACAAAGACAAAGCTAGTGTAATGCTAGAAGAGGATAAACACCAGCCTGGCCACCCAAAACAAGTTCATATTAATCGTTTAAAACTGACCAACAAAGCATTAATAAAAAGATTTATCAAGCAATAAATGATACAATTCTTCTCTTGGGTCTGCCATAATCTGCCCTGCCTTTGGGTTATGTTTAGTTTGTTTCAAGTCACTCATTCACGTTTTATTTTGTCACCTCAAAATTCATATCACCTCACTTCCTGGCCTTGATCGTCTGCCCCGCCCTGATTAGTTTCACCTGTATTTTCATTTATTTATATATATCAAGAACTTGATGAAGCAAAAGAGATGAAACTCATGAGGCATTGTTGGGGAATTTTTACAAACTACTGAAAAAAATAAAAATAAGAACAGAATTAAGTATTCTGTACATGTACACTTATATTCTGTACATGTACAGAATATTAGGATTTACAGACTATTATTTAAAAAACATAATCACTCTTACTGTTTTTAGTAAATTTGACTCTTTGAATGAAGTTGTTCTGACAGCTGTTTCCTGTTCTCATACAGGACGAAGCTGTACGAAGTACCACGTTAGTGTTAATGCCCCTTAAGCAGTGATAAAATATTCATTATGGTCATTGTGAACCGTGAACGTTGTTCAATTACACGAAGCTGATGGAGCGGCAGTCGTGACTGTTCTCCCCCTCCCCCCCTTCTCTCTCCCCCTCTCTCTCTCTTTAGCGCCTATCTCTCAGTCCATTCCTCGCTTCAACCATTACTTCTCTCCCTCCTCTCCGTTTCTAGGTTCCTCTCTCCTCCTCACTTTCTCTATTGTCCGTCCTTTCTGTTGTCTCTCTTCTTTCCTGCCTCTTTCCTTGTTTACATTCCTTTATTCTCATACTTTCTTGCTTCCTTCCCTGCTTTGTGTTTTCTGTCCTCTTACTTTCCTTCTGCCTGTTTCCATTTCATTCTTTCTTTCCTCCATATTTTTCTTCTTTCCTCCAGTCCTCCTTTCTCTTATCCCTGTTTCCTCCCTTCCTCATTTCTCTACTTTGTGTTTCTCTTCCTTACTTCCTTACCTTCTTCTTTTCTCTGGTTTTCTTTTCTTTTTTCCATCCCTTCTGTTCTACTTTCCTTCCTTAATTTCTTCCATTGTCCACGTTTGCATCATATCTTCTTTGCTCACTGCGTTCCTTCTTTTTCCGGTCCTCCTTCATTTCACTTCTCTTCCCACTATGTTTCCCATGTTTCTTTACTCCACTGTGTTTCCTTTCCTTTCTTCTGTCCTTCCTTCCTTCATACCTGTTTTCCTATTTTTCTTCCTCCTTGATCTTCCTCTTTCATTCCATTCTCAAATATTTGCCCCCGCCTTCCTCCCCTTCTTTCTATCCCCTCCACATCTTAATTCAGCTGAAGTCTCTTATGTATTTCAAATTCACTCTCAACTTTCCTCCCTCCCTCCTTTTTTTCTCTTATCCGTTTCTCTCATCCTGCAGCCCCTCCTCCTCTTTCTTTGATGCTATCCGTTTACCTTCAATCCAGTTGTTTCATTTGTTTCAGACATTCTACTATAGTCATTCTCTCTTTTCTCTCCACCAACCCCACTTTCTCCTCATCCTCTCTCTCAACATGGCCTCTCTAGCTCTCAAACACTCTCTACTAGGAGGTTCTGCGCTGTGGCTACAGACTTGTGGAAAGAGAAACAGAGATGATTTCTCCTTCAGTCAGACACTCGATGCCACCTGACCTTCTGCACAGTCAACAGGCAAGCACACAGACAATGCTCTCTGCCTGTCAAGCCTAGACACACACACACACACACACACACACACACACACACACACACACACACACACACACACACACACACACACACACACATGCACTCTTTACACCGGTAAACAATTCCACCTACTACATGCAGGCCTTAACATATGCACACTTTGTTTTGCAAAAGGTGAAATAAGGAGAGAAAGCAGAAACAAACAACAAACACACACACACACACACACACACACACACACACACACACACACACACACACACACACACACACACACACACACACACACACACACACACACAACAGAGATAGAGGTTTAAGTGCTGCACCAATAGAGACAAAGTGATGAATGGAGGTTCAGATTCAGATATTTCTTGCTTTCTCTTACTTTCACTTACTCACACACACAAACGCGCACACACACACACACACACACACACGCGCACTTTCCTGACACACATGCTTGTGCCAGATTGTTCTATAACTCTGTGTCATGAAGGTCAGATAGCAAAAGCCATTAAGGTCGTTGTGTTACACAGCAGATGGGAGTGGTTGGAAATATAACTAGACTGAGGGGAGTTCAGCACCAAGAGACCTGCATGATGGCTATGGGGCTTTTCATTACATTCTCAGACTATCACACAATTTGTGTGCATAACATAAACAGGAAATTCTCCACCAGTTAGAAATTTGCGCAGATGTATTGAAGGAAGGGTGTGATGATGACAGATCATTACTAAATTACTAAATCACTAAATTAGTTCCAAAACCAATTTTCCAAGTAGTTTTTTAATGAAGATGAGAACAGTACTAAAAAGATTCTTCTGGGCAGAGCCAGGCTAGCTGTTTGCCACTGCTTCCAGTCTTTAGGCTAACCTAAGAGCTTTTGATATTACAAATATGTATTTAGTTGCTATCACTTTTGCACTGGATTTAGAAACACAGTGACGAGATTATCATCTATTCTAAGCAGTCCATCTGCTGTGGGCAAAGTGTCAGCTGGACCAATTTCTTCATCTAGCTTAAATATAAATACGTCCTTTCTTCCAAATATCTAATTACATTTCCTTTCATTAGAACTGCACACAATGACCTCTACTGCATTAATAGCATAACTCTTTTTTTATCATCATAATTATTATAGTATAATGACTAATGACACCCAAACATATTTTCTTTGTTTGAGCTGAATTGCAGCTTTAGCAAATGTTTTACAACCTCGTTTCTCCATTAATGAGAAGCAAATTTCTATTTTAGCATCACAGTAATCTGGAATTGCTGATTCCAGAGTTATACCACCACTGAAATACACTTAGTAAGTTTTATATTATTCTGTTTCTGTAGAAAGCAAAACAAGGCAATGCTGGCAGGTGATATAGTAATTAGCTGCTGCCTTTGAGAATCAAATATTCATTTAACACTGCAACTGAAAATGCATCCACATGTGGCTTTGGGTAGCCTATAAGGACTGATTTCATCAACAATGGACTGGCCCGGACAGCACTGAACTGGCCTAGACTGGATGAAACTGAAATTACCTGACTCCGATGAATTGGACTGATGAAATGGACTGGACTGAACCGGACAACACAGATTGAACTGGACAGGACTGAATTACAATGCAGTAGAACAGACTTGACCATATTCTGCCAGACATAGACTGGACTGGCTTAACCTGTATGGGATTGCACAATCATGGGATGCTCTGAATGGTGTATATAACATAATATATACTTTATAATAGAACACAATCTGTGGTTGAATGTTTGTCTGTTTTCAACATCTCACCTAATTATTAAACCAGCTCCCCCATCTTGCATGCAGAGGTAAGTCTTTGACTAACTGCTAGAACATAATATTGAAATAAATTTGTCTATCTATCTAGGGTTGCTTTTCCAGGAGTTTAATAACAATAGGCTCTAGCTGTAGCCTTTAGGCTATAGTGATGCTCCTAGTTCTAAACAATGATGCTCATTTGCCAGCTTTATCACAATAAGCCGCACAGAGCTTTAATATGAAGCTTGCTGCCAGGAGTTTCTTTGTAAAACTATAATCCTTCTTCCCCTCCCATTTCTTTATCGTACCCAGGATGGCCAGCACCATGCCATCTTTCAGAACCTCCATGGATCCGGAGCAGACAAAGAAGATGGCCTGGAGTGCGTCGCCCTGTCGGAGGAGGTACTCTCCAGGAGCGCAGAAGGACGTCTTGATGTGCAGTGAGAGGGAGCGCAGGCAGCCACGACTGGCGGAGGCAAACAACGACAGCTCCAGGATCTCCTTGTTAAGGTGCATGGTGATGTCGGAACGCAGCTCGTCCGGGAAGTCCTTCAGCAGCTGTAAAGATGATGGGAGGAAGAGAGAGAGAGAGAGAGAGAGAGAGAGAGAGAGAGAGAGAGAGAGAGAGAGAGAGAGAATGAGGCAAGAGGAGAGCACGACAGCTGTGAAAGCACAGCCATGCTGCAACTCAGTGATTACATTTCCAGCCTTGGTTGCCTTTGATTTGATTCCTAAGCTATTGTACCACAGGAAACATTAGTGTCAAGGCAAGTTTATTCACATAGCCCAAAGTCAATTGTTTGCCTCAGAGCATTTTTTTACAATCTACACAACACACAATACCCCATATATTTTCTTAGACCCTAAGATAGCAAGAAAAAACTTCCTGCAAAATGTAAAAACCTCCCTCTTCCAGGACATTGTTGTAAGCAAAACAACACGATTGGTTTTCTATCTGCTATAGTAAATATACAGTACGTTTAAGAACAAGTCGTTGGAGCCTAAAAACTTGATATTAGCTCAGAATAGGCATGTCGGTTAAAAAATACTACGAATCACAAATTTTTCTAATATGCTACTGTATAAATCAACACAAATACAAAGTTGCTACACACACAACACGCAAATATGATCTGAAAAGGCCCCTCTCACAGTTAAAAAAAGACAAGTCAAATCATTGAATATCATCAATCTGTACGTCTCTTTGACGGGACTAAGATCTGGAGCTCACCGTCATATAGACTCGATCAATGAGTCATCAGAGCCAGGCTGACTTTAATCAACAGGCCCATCTATAATTCATCTGTCTGGGATTCATCATCATCACTCCATCTCAGCGCTGGTCTGGGCTCTGACAGCTGTCTCGCAGGCATTCACAGCCTGGAGGGACGAGCTGCTATTAGACTACTAACTGGTTGCCTCCTTTTCCCTGGGTTTTTCAAGAAATGGCGTTGTTCCCCCTCCTTTTCTGTTCGTCTTTTCTCTAAGCTGTCCTCATGCCATAATGTTGTTTATGTTGTTCTGTGCGATGTCCTGTCGTCCCAGTTTCATGTGTATTGACATGGTCCTGGAATCATGTCACCTAGATCCCCACACATCTCCAATTTCCCTACATTCATTGTACGTTGCACTCAACACAAGTGTCACTTCAACTACAAGCAACCTAGAAAAAACCTCTTCAAGGATTTAAACCCCCAGGTTACAAAATATCCTGTCATCCACAAATGACCATCTAAGACCGTTTTTTGTTCTTGTCATCTGTCCCCTCCTTGTCAGTCATTGCTGAGGGAAACATCATGCTCTTACATTGATGAGGATCATGTAGTATTGATCATATTATCACTTGTATAATGGGTTTGAATGTGGATGATGAGGATTGAGAAGTATGTGATCTTTCAGATGAATTATTGATCCTTATATGCTGGCAAAAACAGGAGTTAACAGAAAAAGGAGGGTGAGGATTTATACTAATGTAAGTGTGTATATGTGTGCGTGTGGTACCTCATTACAGTCGATGCCGTTGTTGACCGACCAGGTGGTCTGAAAATACTCCAACATTCGCTGCTTGACGCTCTGCGGCAGGTGATGGACACGTATGAAGTCCTTGAGGTCTTTGGTTCTGGTGTGGTACTGGGACCACCTTGAGTACATCCTCTGGATAATGGCTGTCACATTACCAAAGACCAATGCATGCATCAGTGCTGCAGGTGTAGAAGGAGAGGACAGAAAATGGATTAGGGAGTTAGAACAGGGGGGGGATAATGGAGCGTCAGCATGAATGAAACTGTGAAATAGACAGCGATCCAAAATATGTAAAACCTTTTGCTGTTTTGATGCCAGAAGCTTGGCACCAGCAGGGAAATGTTTTTTTGTGTAGCTTACTGTAAACTCTGCAGAACCAAAGTGGAGGAAGAGGAACAGCAGGGGTTTCAGTAACGGTAAAGAGAGCAGTGCAACATTAAAGGGATGACTGGGATATGCTTAAACCAGAGGCCTGTTTTATGAAGCAGGATTTGGGATTATTTAGGTTTAACTCTGGATTTTCAGTTCCACGACGGAGGTTCACGTCTCACCTGGATAGTTTACCTTGGTTACATGGAACTTGCTCCGGAGCAGGTTATGTCGGAGATAACTAGTATAAATGCACCACCTACTGACCAATCAAAGCTCGGTACGTAGATAAAGAATGTATATGACACAAATACAAAGAAGTTAAAGTCATAAAACAGACTAAAAGCAACACTGTTTGAACAGACACATGCATAAAGACAGCTGGCAATAAATCGCTGACCATGTTGAATGTGTAAATCAACAGATTTATAATATTACTGTGTCATCTAGAGCACAACATCTGACTATAAACATATGTGTATTATGTTAAGTTTATGTGTTGTAGATGTATTCTGATGGCCTTTGTGACAATATTTGAGCCTTATTCTTTCATCTGTAACCCCAGTGGTGTGAAACGGACTTGGTAGCAAAGTCACACCGCCAGAGTGCAGCTGAAAGAATAAGAATGCATCCAAGCAACATATCAACTTAACAGAATACACACATGTAATTATGATCAGATCTATTGTGCTCTAGATGTGATATTATAGATCTGTTACTTTACGTATTCACACAGTAGGCGATTTTTTGCCTACTGTCCTTCCTGCATTTGACAGCAATTTGTCTGACTTCACAGTTTTGTCTTTATTTTTAAAATGCGCCGATCTACTGACAGCAGACTTGTCCGTGTTTGTGATTGGTCATATGCTGCAAACAACGCCTTTTTATGTGAAGGCTCTCACAGCCAGATTGGAAAAACCTGGGCTGAATTAATGAGTTGATAACCAGCTTGGTGGGGCCGTCAAAGTTGTTAGGGTTAGATAAACCTAACATTCCCTGGCTATGTTGAACTCGCTTTGTGAAACAGGCTTCTGGTCATGGTGCAGTGAGAGACACAACAAGGAGCTGTTTGCACTTTGAGCTACTCCCCCTGTATGGAAGGTACTATATAGATAAAGTGTATTATTATTCTTATTATTTCAATTATTATTATTACTATTATTTTCATATCTTTACACTCAAACACCTCTCCAAAACCACACAGACTCCTAGTATGGTATGCTTGCAGCCATATTGCCAGAGTTAAAGAGAAATGAGACACCTTTGCACTCAGATAAGTGCTGATTTTTACATCTTGTATCTTATATCTTCTAAAACCCTCTTTGGATAATCAAAATAAATATTTCTGCCATGTAAATATGATTAAAAGTAATTCCAATTGGAAGCTGTGAATTTACGCGATGAAATAATCAGACAAACCAGTCAACCAGCTAAAAATTGTATTTACATTCATGTCTTGCAAACTCCCAGATGGGAACATCAGTGTCAAGACTGAGCGGAGCTGATGTAATTGGTATGACAGATACCTGCCTTTTAGACGCCTTTAGATAATGTATTCTCCTAATCTCATTCAGTTTCCAGCTGCGTCACAGGTACATTGCACACATCTGAACACAGACTACATGTCGAGTGTCACTGTTGTGTCACTGACTCTTTTTTCTGACGTGCCATTAATCCTCTTTAGACATACAGTTACTAAATTCCTTCCACAAACCCATTGGGTTTGACCTATCCTCTGCTGGTGTTTTGTGTTGGTTTTCATTTTGTGTTAAAACACAGGGACGGCATGGTTGTGTGTGTGTGTGTGTGTGTGTGTGTGTGTGTGTGTGTGTGTGTGTGTGTGTGTGTGTGTGTGTGTGTTTGTGTGGTCTGCATCTGCGACTTCTACTGCCCCCGGGCAGCCAGAGACATTTAACTTTTTAGCCGAACCAGTGTGGGGAGCGTCCACAGGGAAAACCCCGCCACGACAACCTCTATTTATCCCCACAATCCAAACTTAGAGTAACGATCCAGTTTTAGCTGGATCCGACAATCTTGTAAAGGTCTGTTTAATACTTGCCACTGGAAGAAAATAAAACTGTCTACATGTCTTATTGGAAACTGATTGTGTCCATATTACTATTGAATCTTTAAACCAAGACATCATGGATTAGCAGCAGATGTAAATATAATTACACAGTATGATTGTATATGCTGTAAAAAATAAAAAATAATTTGATTTTTAGAAAACACAACATACATGTGAATGCTAATGTGTGCATTCTGTGTACCTCCTATGAGCATGACACAAATAGAGAAGATCTTCTCGATGTCAGTGTTGGCCGACACGTTGCCAAAGCCCACGCTGGTCAGACTGCTGAGGGTGAAGTAGAGGGAAGCGATGTAGACGCTGCGGATGGCGGGGCCGCTGCCGGTCCCATTCACGCCTCCTATGGCATAGTATGGCAACTCCAGACGCTTCCCCAGCTCATGGAGCCATCCTGTATTTAAATGGGGATAGTGATGGATGGAAGGAGAAATGGATGGTTATAGCTGGTATCTAATGCACTCTCATTGTGTTTTCACAGTAACTTGATCACAAGAGTATGGTCAGTCAGAGGCAAACTTATAAGAATATAAGGACACCGTGCCCTGAGTATTTACAGTAATTTTAAAGAATGAAAAGGAGCCTTATTACTACACCTTCCTTTCAAAGTTTCCAATCTTCTAGGATTACTGAAGGTCTCAAAGCTATCACTTGCACCACGTGATTATTTTTACTTTTTTAAATGAGCTGCAGTGTTCATCTCAAAGCTCAGTGCAGTGAAGCATACAGATGCAGACAAAGCTAACAGCATTGTTGTGGTGAGCAGTGCTTTCCTCCGTGCTACATCTAGAACGACGTACTTAACAGTGGAAGCAGATCAGATGCTTGGGAACCAAAACTGGTCCCTGGTCAGAGTGGTGTGCGGACAAGCAGCTGATCCCAGGAGAGTCTCCTGCAGACACTGATGAATGGTAATTGGATGGAATTCCCTCATAGCTGCCTGACTTCAAGGCTCAGTTCAGCATCAGAAATGCACAATTAGGATACAACACATTAATCCTGCCTCATGCACTGACCTGTTATTTTATGACACAGAAATGCAGTAATTGGTGGAGAAAAATCTGCATTGTTCTCATGACCCAGTCAATGCTGACCCGGAAACTGTTATGAAGATGCTGGGGCGAGGTAATTGCAAGCAGTGCAGCTCATCGATACTGACCAGAGATCATCCCAGGGTGCCTCATTATACGAGGGACCTGGATACTGAGGGGGAATTACGCTCAGTCAATTTTACAACACACACAAACACCTGCATGGAAGGGCGCACAAACACAGCTGATGTAATTGTTGCTGTCATATTTTACATCCAATACGGATTTTACAACACCCACTCAACATGATGAGGCATGATGATTCCATAACATAGTTATTAGCAATATTAGCTCTCAATATTTCAATATAACTTGGGGTCAAGTCGATTGCTCTACGAGGCTTATTATATTACTAATAAACAGAAACATGTACATAAACATCTATCATTAAAAAAAAAGAAAAAAGAACTGCAGGTTTCAAGCATTGATCGCTTTTCAGAACCATTGTTGTTTTGGAAATAATGAGCTATGAAACTTCACCAGAGTACTGACATGTCAACGAGCCCAACACATGAAATACATGAAGCAGAAATTAAATCGGAACACACAAAAATGCAAGGAGTAGAAAAAGGAGGGGTCTCTTACTTAGACATGCAAGATTTATGTACTAACAAATGTAAAAAAAATAGCATTCTTTTATTAATGCCAGAAGATCAATAAAAAACAACATTTCCTCTTTACAGCCTTTATTCTGAGCCTCAAGCCATGAGTCATTTATTCTATAGATTATTGCTCATAAAATTCAATACAGAGCGCGGCGCTGGTGCAACGCTGGATGATAGATCCTTCGGATAGAACAATGGAGATGAAAGGATACCACATTATCTGGCTTCATCACTGCATGCATAAAGTAAAACAAAACCACAAACAACTACATGTGTATCAAGAGCACAACATGTCTGCATGAGTGCCCATTTAAAATCACTATTAAAAACTGCCACTCTTGCTGCGGGACTG
Source organism: Cebidichthys violaceus (assembly GCF_023349555.1). NCBI lineage: Eukaryota > Metazoa > Chordata > Actinopteri > Perciformes > Stichaeidae > Cebidichthys > Cebidichthys violaceus. Next base: position 8,672,179 of record NW_027176329.1, on the reverse strand, counting down.
AGGTTGAGCCCCTGCCTTCTACAAAATCTCTCATCTAAAGCCTCAACTGGTTTTCAGTGCCTTCTGTCTCAACCCATTGTCCTCATGGATTATTTCTACAGAGTAACTGCATTAATTGTTAATGTCAGAATTCTGTATGATAATGCGGTCAAGTGTCTCTTGGGACATTAGTCATTTCATTCATTATGTGTCATGTTTTGTGCTGAATCAGCAGATTCACTTCCTTTGCAGAAGCAGAAGAATGTACTCATACGCGTGTCAAATTGCATAAGATGGCTTTCTCGACAACGTGCGGCATTTTTGTAAAGCCTGTGGCATGCGTAAAACATCTTGAGCGATTTGGTTTGCCTGGAACACACTAAGAAATAGAGCCAGTCTGTATTGTTTTGATTTCTTCTTCTTCTTCTTCTTTTAATTTCCTGCAGACTAGGCACGGGAAGTGGATTGCAGCCTCCCGCCAGTTAAAAACAACAATGCATTTGGTCTTTGCAAACAAAATGATGCACTCGTGTATCTGCAGCAGGGAAGTGACATCTGATCACAAGCGGTCCCTCGAGATGCCTTCGAAAGCCATTCTTAGAGCTGTCCACTTGTGACCGGATCACCAAAGATGCATTCCCTACCAACACTAATCACGAACACTAATCTAAGCTTCTGGAGATACACTTCCTGGTTTTGGTATGGTGGAAGAATGGATGTTGTGGATCACACTACATTTCTCCATTTAGTTTTGAAACATCAACAACTGAACTTGGAGGTGTTTTTTGGACTTCTTAGCATCATTTTCCTTTACTCACCGATATCCCAGTTGTAGGCGTTGGCCTCCATCTCCATCTTGCCGATAATGTACCAGATGCAGGCCATCCAGTGGGCCAGCAGGGCGAACATGGACATCAGCAGCGTCAGGACCACTGTGCTGTGCTGCGAGTAGCGGTCCATCTTCTGTAGCAGCCGCAGCAAACGGAGCAGGCGGACTGTTTTTAACAGGTGGACCACTGACACCTAGGGATAAAGAACAAGCACCCAAGGTGAATTTATTCTAAGGATGTTATCATATACACGGTTATCATTTGTGAGGCATACATTGAAAGTGCCACTAAAACAAAGCATTGTCTTCACCTCCCTCTCCACAACTACAGCTCATGAGGGCAACATGGTTAGTATTCTTTGCAAAACAGTGATTCAATATCACAACTACATAACTCCCTTTTCATTTCTTGAGATTTGAAGGTGTTCTGCTGAGGGCAAAGTCAGAGAGACACAGATATATGAAGAGAGTGAAACAGAAACTGCGAAAGTGAGGAGCAGGCGCCGATCCTCTCCCCGTTTTACAGACAGTTAATCTCAGGGGAAGAGTGATAAACCAGCACACACACACACACACACACACACACACACACACACTAATAATACTGCCTGAAGTGGTGAAAAGCTCTTAACCATGCTTCATGTCCTCTCCAACATTAGTGGCTGCTCATATTCTCTCATATTCTATAATTAGACCTCGACAAATGCTTGCAAATACATCAACATTATGATCTATATGAAGATTTCCTGACAAAGGAGTCCTTGATTATAAAATGACCAATTAGAGCAATCAGGCGTTGCTCGCAGGTGTGTTTTTGTCGTTTTCGTTTTTTATCTCCACTGCTCAGCATCACCGTACAGTATTTCTCTACTCGTGTTTCCTTCATTTTCTGTCTTTGCTCACTCATCCTTTCACTCGAACAAGCTGAAATACTTTTGCCACACTTCCCTCAAAGTTCCCTTTTACTCCTTTCCCACTGTAGATGTGATGTGAATGTCATCTATTGTGCACCTGCTCCTCAGGCAATCTCCATCGACAGTCTATCATTTGGGGCTTGCCATCGTGTATTCCCATCGGAGATACACGCACATATACACTCACATGGATGTATGTCGCGTGTGTATTTGTGTAGTGTGTGTGTGGAGGGGTGGTGACTGGGGACAGGTGGAGACTGAAAAAGTGGGGCGGATATTCTTTGCAAAAGGAATATATAATGTAATAACTATAATAAATGGACAGGGAAGTTAGACATGGGCAACAAAGGAAGGATGACAAAAGAGGAGAGAGGAAATGTGTGTGTGAGAGAGAGAATTACACAATCAGCACGTTTAAACAAAGCTGAGAGGAGGAGATGTGAGGATAGTCCTTATCAGAGGTCGTGTCTGTGTCTCCAGTATGTTTTGCGGTGGGTTTTACACACTCTGGCTGTGAGAAATAGAGAAATAGTGCAGCACGAGGGGTAATGAAGCCTCCTGCTGTGCCCTAGGGAGAAGCTCCATCTCCTCTCTCCTCAACACCTATGGAGAGAGCAGACTGCGCCACGTCCCATTCTCCTCCAACAGCACAAGCAGTAAGCAATCCACCCAGCAATACATACACACCGCCTGCTACTTTCTCCTTCAACTTTTTCCCCCTACCACTTCCATCCCACCCCTGCCACTCACATTTGCATTTCCTCTTCTCATCAGGTGTGAAATTTACATTTAGCTAGTTGATTGACATACTTTGCCTCTGCTTTTTAATTTGAGTTTTTTTAAGTATTTGTGCACAAGACCTAACAGAAATGCTCATTATTTCTGCCCCTGTAGCCTCGCTACAAGCCAATCAGAGCAATGTGACTGATCATGTTTGTTTTAATTTCATTTATTGATGCAGTAGTATTGGGCCAATAGGCTTTCATAACACTGTTCTCCAATTGAAGCTATACCTGGAGCAGGACAACCTCAACCATGACACTTCCTGCATTTTCACCCTATTTAGTTTTGTTAGCAACGCTGGTCCTTAAAATACTACTTTAGCACCCTTAAACTACTTCAACAGAAAACAAGCAGATACATATTAATTAAATATTAATTTTATTAAAAACATTAAATATTTATTTATTTGTATTTATTTATTGTCAAAGGGATGACTTTATTCAAATGAGCCTTTCACTATTTTTTCGTGAGACACTTGTGCAAATGTGCAGCAGCTCACACAAAAAAGGAAGAAACCTGACGGTCAGGTGAGGGGATTATCTGGGAAATAGGAAAATATGACGGAAAAGAAAATATGACAGAGATACGACAAAAACAAAAGTAAGACGAACACCAGGGAGGGACAGCCCTGGGGCCCCTTGGCTTATTTTTGTGAAAGATGGCTTCTGTCCTCAAAGGGGACATCAGTTTAAATGCTCCGTCCTTAGAGAGGACATCACGCAGGACGCTGAGGAACTACTGGCCACTGGCGCTCTGTCTGGCGGCAGCAGGGGAACTTGTGGCCCAGTCGCTCTACACCCGAATCCCATCCTACTGGCAACGCGTGGCATTTCCATTAACAGAGTCTGGAACCAAACAGGCACCTTCGCCTGGAGCAGCCTGTCACTGTGACCACCCCTCCGCTCACAGCTTCATTTACAATAATAACTTTACGTACTGATATGTATAACTATTTTCACTACATACGTTGCAGGAGGGCAGTTTATGTTGCCAAGAATTAGAACAAATATCGAGCAATGTATGAATGGAACTCAATCCCTCAACTGATTGTTCATGGAAATAGTGTGTCTTGTTTTAAAGTGTAATTTAAAAAGCAACTTCAGAAAAGAGACTTTGTTCCTTTTAGTCCTTGTCATCTTTGTTATATTTTTTCTGAGCTTGTCTGTGTGTGTCTTTTTGTGTTGTGTCTAATGTTGTTTGTATGACTTATATCATATACTGTATATTATAGGGATGTCATCTCCAAATTACATTTTGTCAAGTTAATGTCTATTAGTGTAACTGTTGGATATTGTATTACAGTTGTGAGTTGTGCGTAGTGTTGATTTGTTACTGCATGTGTTTTCATATACATCCTAGTAAGAATATGACACAACAGTTAATGTGGATCCAAATAAACTTTGATAGCTAGCAATTGTATGAGATCCAAAACTGTATATTGGACATTTTGACTCACATTACAGGGATTGAGTCAGTGGAAACAGCCTCTATTTTCCTACATTAGAGGCTGGAAAGCAAAAACTTCCATAAGCAACCCATCAAACCCCCTGACTGTGCAGTGGGTGATATCACTCAGACAAGACAAGTATGTCTACCTAATTGCTCCAGATCTCCGTTTCTTCCAACATTCAAGTACTCTTAAGGGGGCCATGTAGTCAACCAGAAAAGAAAAAAGGTTTTAATGATACAGGTTTGATTGTTTTCTCAGCCCTTGTACAGTTTGTGGAATCAATACGCAGAATCAAAGAGGCGCTCGAGCAGCGCTGGAAACAGTCCATGCAATCTATTCTCATGAAATGTCAAATGTGCTGGAGGTGTTGCTCTTTATAACGGATCTCTGTTGACGGGGATGATAGACTGTTACTGTTATTTAGATTTTTACATGTCATTCCATTTATTTGTATATATATTTTCTTCTTTATTCTTTCTTCCTTCCTTCCATGTTTCTTCCTACTTTTTTTTTGTAATTTAATTTTTACATGAAATATTGTTTGATTTAAAATACAACTTTTAATGATAACAAGTTATATCCAAAGAACTATTAAATCAACAAAGTGAATGTGCAGTAGCCGACTGATTATGTTCTGTATTAAACATTGGGGGTTAAGCATCAAGCCAATTGTTACTCACCACGCTGACTTTGAAGGCATAGAGCAGGTCAAAGGGCAACGCGGCCACCAGGTCAATGACGAACCATGTGGTCAGGTAATGGATGCAGATCTGCCGAGCGTCAAAGATCACCTGGCCCGATTTGCTGACATAACTGGTGCGAAAATTACAAACAATGTCTGGCAGGAAAGACAAATCAGAATCAGAATCAGAATCAGAACCATTTATTGGCAAGGAAGTTTGCACCTACAAGGAATTTGTCATGGCGGAAGGTGCATAACATTAAACAATAACAAATAAACAATAACATCAAACAATCAACAACAATCAAGACAGTGCAAGAAATAGAAATAGAAACATATTAAAATTTACAAAAGAATATAATAGAATATATAAGATGGAAATGGAGGTGAGGGTTTGGTTATTGTAAATTCTGGTTGTTATTTCTCTATAGTTGCACTTTAATTAGATTGAATAGCTAGTTTATGATTCTCAGGTAGATTGTGAAACTAACCTATGATGAACAGTATCTCCACTGCGATGTCACTGACAGTTGTGCTGCGGGTCAGGTCGTCATCATCGCCGATGAAGCACACATTGTAGGGCACCGTCACAGCCACGTAGAAGGTGGCAAGTAGAATCAGCCAATCCCAACCAGCTTTGAACGTGCTGTAGTGGAGTAAGATGAATTTCGATTTCTTGGCATCTGCTACCTTGTACTCTGGCAGAGCAGGTGGATCCCCAAACACATTCTGGATAAGAAAACAGATAAAGTAGCAAAAAGTTACCTCCACTTACTTTGTTTTGGTGGTCCAACCCCATCATGGAGCCACCCAAGGCTAAACCAAGATAAGGCCAGTAGACATAAAAACATAAAACCAGCTTTCTTTGTGTAACTGGGTGGTAAATCTGTTCATATATATTTTTCACTTAGTATACTTCTCAAAGTGTTCTTTCTCGTTTTCTTCTGAGTGAAATATTATTTAATTCCAGGTAAAAGTAAAAGTAAAGCAGAAGGCCGTCATGGTCTCACTTGCTATTTCATACATCAGCCACAAGGCAGCAGCACTGAGTAACATTAAATTTACTCTGCCAAGTGCATCATGGTCGTGCTTCCTGTTCACGTGCGCACAACTTGAAATTTGCAGAGTGGACGTTCTGTGAAAGTAGAAGGTAAAAAACAGTATTCCAGTACAAATACGTATAAAATGTTAACTGAGGATATGGTTTGATTTGGGCACTTCTGGGATTCCCGTCCTGAGTTTTTTTCTGCATTTTGTTTATTATTTGAAGCCAAAAACCTGAATCTATAATAATGATAACTGTGTGGCATCTAATTCCATAGGCTACATTTATAAAATAATTGAGAACTGCCAACTGCTTTTTTTATTAGCTGGTTAAACTTGTGGTTGATTTGTGTTCAATTGCAGTTCAAAGACATGCATTCAAATTATGTTTAACTGCAATGTAGCTATTAACTAACATACTGACTGATATTCAACAATATTAGTGGAATAAATTACAAAAGGCTGCAAAATTAAGCACCTCAATCACAAAAAATAACTAACTACAAGTTATTTAAGATAATGCTATTTCTCTGGGAGAAAAATAACCTTGTGGGGCCCAGGACTTTTTTTTTAACACACTGTCCCGGCTCTCGTGCTACCTGCTTAGCATCAAACAGCTGACATAGTGAGCGACTAGCGAGTGAACACGCTGTAATGGACCATTAGGCAGCTTAACAGCCAAGTGTTTCCCTCAGAAGTAGGTGAACACCAAATCAGGGCTGAAGGAGAGTGGATATCAATTCATGAGCTAGACGTAGAGCGGGTCGTCCTCTAATCAGAACCTCGATGGTTTGATCCTCGGCTCCTTCAGTCTGGATGTCGAAGTGTCCTTTAACCCCAAATTGCTCCTGAAGGTTGTGCCATTGGTGTGTGTGAGTGTGCATTAGTTTAGATCCTGGTGGGCAGGTGGCAACGCTTTTGTAGTGGTCGAAAGACTAGAAAGCTAATAAAAAAGCAAGACCTTTTGCCAATATTAGAATGTTCTCATTTGTCAGGACTCTAAATCACTGCTAAAGTTGCTTTGTGTCTTCTTCCAGCAACAATAGGTAAAACATGTTTGTCATACTAATTTACAATATGATAATATGTTGTGTTTAAAGCTTGTTGTGCCGCCCCCAAGTGGCCAATAATCATTTAAACTTCTGGCTCTAAACATGAGAAAGAATGCATTTCACTTGTGAGAGCCAGAGACATCACAGTAATGCTAGCTAGACCTACTATGTCTTTAATGTTTCAGACATTTGGACTGTATCTTAATGAATATCTTTTTTTCTTCTGGTCACTTTGGTTTGGTTTGCTTAACTTGATGCTACAAACACTTGCTGATGTTGCTCATTTAATGTAATCTGTGATGAAGAGCATCAGTCAGTGCGACATGTTCTGTTTACTTAAGAGACCGTCTCCAACTATAGACACAATATTTCTCAAGTTTTGGCCCTTTAGTCCATTGATTGTGTCCATTGTGCTTCAAATAGCAGCATTGAGCTTCTCATTTCCTATGTTACGGTCCACCCACGACCACTCTAGAGTGATCTTTCTTCCTGGTAAGTCTTGCCCTGTTGTTTGAAGAGCCTGATGATACCTTATTGAGTTTAATCTTGCTCTTCTCTCTGCTGTGGAGGTGACCAGAGATGTGGTAGAGCACCGTACTTCTCCGCAGACGAGCCGAGCTGAAATGAGAGCCTGTTTTCACCCTGCCGCGCCGTCGCTCTGTAAACACACACAAATACACAAAAGTTAGAGCACATCCCCCACTACGACAATACTTTACCCCCCAATGTTAACTCCTGATGACTGAATCAGTCATTATGGTGGATGAAATACACAATATCCTGCCCTGAATGAGAAAACATGAATATGGAACAGGAAGAATGTGTCATATCTCAGCAAATTGCACAATTCCTGAGTGAATTTTCTTTTCGCAAATGTCAAAGAACATCTGTTACCTGTTGTGATTTACATTATTCAGCCATAAATATTGCTTATTGTGTAAAAACACGATCTCCAGCTAAACAGTGCAATTTTCAGCTTTGATAAGTCGCTACTGGGGCAGAGAAGCACTTAAGTGTAGTGTGGTAGATTCTCTGTGGTTGATTGCCACTCGGGTGGCTTTGTGTGTGCGCGTGCTTATGGGCTTGCGTGTGTATTTCTTCCAAGTGTATTGTAGTGGATAAAAAAGTGGATGGTGTAGGAGTGAAGTGTTCAGAATGAGCAGATGGGTAATGGGAGAAGGCACTTTATTGCTGCTGGGTTCTGGGCCCCATTCTGAACCCACAGGAAAGGACTAAGGCCAGATTGGCTTGAGGGGGATAACGGCAATAACAAAGCTGGGGAAAAGAAGTGATAACTGCGTTTGAGTGTCCTTTTGGAAAGTGTGTACGCGGACCCCAGACTAGGCGAACAGACAGGGCCCATCCATAACGCGGTGCAGCCTTGGGGGACGCGACACGGCAGGAGCACAGAGACAGAGACGAGCTTATTTTTAGATCTAATGAATTTCCCTACACTTTAATAGTCCTTCTTGTAGGGGTAGAGGAGGGGAGTATAGGTGGGGAGGGGTGGGTGTTATGTATAAGGGGGGGAGGCCATAGGCGTGTAGGGCAAATAGGGGAGGTGGGAATGTAATGTAAAAGCAGCTGTAGAGGAGAAACAGAGGTGATGGAGAGAGAGTGAGCGGGTGAGGAAAGGACGGAGAAAGCAGAGAAGGTGAAAAAAGAGGAGACTGGGTTTCCCCCTTATGCACACACTGTACACCCTGTGTGCCCTAACTGGGTCACATCCGAGGTGTCTGTCCGTCCTTGAAAGGCTTCCCCAGTGCAGATGGAAACGCCCCGCTGATGCCATAGTGTCGGCATATCTCCAGGTTCTTCATGTTTCTCTTTTTTTAACACCTTTAGTGAGTTTATATCTGTCCGTAAATCATTTACATAATTCTTCTCTACGCACTTTGTAACTTTGGCGTTATACAAGCCAAGTTTAGTTATTAGGCATGAAAATGAAAAGCATTTCATTATGGGGGTGAAAATAACTTTCTGCTTCCTGTTCTCCTTTATTTACAGTAATGAGAGTAATTAGGCAAATCAAGGGGAGGCAGATGAGAAAAGTCAGGTTTGCTGACTCCACATGCACACATTGACCTTCCCTTTTGCTTTGTAGGAGGCTTTTGGATTTAGCTTAGGAGGTGTTGCCCTTAAGCTAAACCTTTTGAGGAAATCTTTGCTCTTTGTGTTAACATTGATGAAAATGATTAAAATACTGGAAGGAAGGACACAATACAGAGGTGTGTGTTTATAATCTAATCTAGTGATTTTGACTCATCTGGCTGTTCATTTTGAACAACCTTGTCTCATAATTGTGTTTATATACGTTCCAACTGCAGCTACATTTTGAAAGACATTTAATGCAACCTGTTAACATCACATCACAAAATATTACTCCAGAACATTATGGAAAATGTTCACTTTTTCATGTTTTCTTACAATATCTGCTTTTTCAATACAACATCCACTTGTACACATAGCAGCTTAAGTATGTTCATGGTTTTTATGGTTATGTCCGAGCACTTTGGTCAATGTTTGTGCACTTAGTTAAATAAAGAACATTTCAAGAGACAGGATGTATTTTTGTTTAAGAATGTTTCTTAAGTTAAAGTACAAAAGGTATTAGCATCAAAATATACTTAAAATACCAAAAGTAAGAGTATGCTCATTCGAATATATTTACGGTAAGCCTTTATCACTGTATTGTTATTATTATTATTGATGCTTTAATGTATTTATCATATAGATCTAGCCTTATAATTTCTTTTCCCCAGGGATCTACCCACCACAGTCTCACAAATCACTGTTGCAATCATACAGACTTTGTATTACAATGGACACTTAGGATTGTTTTTGTCCACAATAGCCAGCACTACACTAGCAATTTGGTCTGATGGATAAAAAAGGGTTCACACTTGTAGCACTTAGCAGTGGCCTTAATAACTAAAATCCACATGCTGAAACAAAGACTACACATTTGAGTGCTTTGTATAAAGAGTGGACATTCCCCTCTCTCGTCTGTGAACCATTAGAATCCATTCAACACCAAACACAACCCATCTTCTACAAGATGCTCATACTGACTGTAGCGGCAATCTTCCCTCTGTCCGATGATCCACATTACCACTACTGTTACAGTCTGTTTGGCAATAAGCTTGACGCAAAATGAGTCTTCTGAGGCAGCAACTCCATTTAAAAAGGTTTACTCAATAAAAATAAAGTTACATGAAACATTCTGTGCACAACTTGTCACAACATTAGCACAACGTTGGCACAACGGTCAAAAAACTGTCTTGCTCCGCAGACTGATTAACCTCAACTGAGGGCTGTTGGCTGTGACGTAGTCAGTAGCACGACTAAAGGAGCATTTCAAAATTATTTTACACAAATCACTGAACACATCTTACTAAGTCTCATATGGCTCTTACACTGACCTTCCTTCTTGTCCTCGTGGATGGCTTTGGCTTTAGTGTCAGTGATGTCCTTAAATGAAGCCAGAAAGAGCACCACGTCTCCCTTCTCATTCTTAATCGGCACAATGTCCAGCAGGCACCAGAACAGCACAGCTGAAAGAGAGAAACACACTTATTAACATTTTTATACACCGTCTCTGATTACCCTCAGAGTAGATTAACCATGTGTGTGTAGAGCAGAACTGTTTTCATCCCCAGATGTATTAGTAACCCTATCTACAGTCGGAGGTCCCTCGGGAGAAGCATATCTTTAAATGGATCGAGTCGCTGTTCCCCAGAAAAAGATCAGCCCATCTCTGAGGTCCCGTCTCCTGCTCAATGGATTGCTGTTCAGAGGAACTGCAGGTCAGCATGTGTGTGTTTCTGCACCAGCGTTCGTGTGCTTGTAGCCATTAATGTGTCACTTTGTTTTAGTTTGATTCATCAGAAAGATATGAAAGGAAACTGATTATGTATTATCATTTTGTTTATCATTCAGTTAGTCTATAATACTAATACAAATAAAGCTGCTATAATCAATATTTTATATTAACAGTGGATTAAATGACGATGTTTAAATGTAAATGTGGTGGCTTGTAGTGACCAACCCACTGATAACTAACACCAAACACTGCAGTTCCCCTCTGCTCTACGGAGCATTTTAACCTCTTTAAGCACATTGAAGCTCTCTTTATCCTGGTTTACATCAAGTTAGTTAAAGCGACTAGCTGGTGAAGTTAGTCGAGCTTAGCAGCGTAAGAGACAGATGTTCTAACATGAATGCTAATGTACCAACGCTGGTGTATAGTGGTGTAACAGGCCCCCTTACGGTTCGGCACGCATGTGAACTGTGGATTAATTACACAGTTTAACCATCATAATGTGAAATAAAGTTTGTAATCGGCCAATGTTCGGTAAGAATTTGCTGCCGAGAATCTGCCTTGTGATTGATAAGTCGCTACCACGGTGTTCTCCGGTCTGGGATTTCAGATTTTGGTTGCATAAAATGTCTTATTCAGCGTTTGCTTGTACTTAGCTCCAACCTCTCGTATCATTTCTGGTTGCAAAAATCCAAGATGGCGACGGCCAAAATGCAGACCTTGAGGTTTCAAACCCGTAGTCCACCAGCCAATGGGTGACATCACGGCGACTAAGTCGACTTCTTATATACAGTCTCTCTATACGTTTTGAGATGTTCTAAATGGGCCACCATATTATAAATGATTCACCTTTTCAATTCTGGGTAACAACACGGCCTGACTTCTGGGCTCAGAGGTTGAAATTTAGTTTGATCGGCATCATCCTGGTAGTTTGATCAGATGTTGAGTATTCTTTCAAGTTTCTTCTTTGATATTTTGTTTATTTAAGGAATTCTTTATTCGAAGGTCAGCTAATATTTTTGTCATCTTGTCACCGTTTACCTTTACCCTCAAATACTTGTTATGTAAGATGGATGTCCTCAAAGCAGCGGTCATGGTCTACCTTTCATTCTTTTCTATTCAGAGACTAGAAGTAACTTGCTGATTACAAGGGAATTCCCACGGAGTTCCCTCCCATCACGACCACTCACTATATCTTCCTTGCCTGGTGATGACTCAATCACAGCGTGTGTGTGTGTGTGTGTGTGTGTGTGTGTGTGTGTGTGTGTATGTGTGAGTGAATGTCTGCACGCCTGTTAGACGAGGCAGCGCTATCAAGCATGCAGCGAGAGAAAGAGCGTTCCTGATTGCTCAGGCTGACAAACGGAGGACAAACCGTGTAAGCTACATTTACTTTCAGGACTCCGCTGTGACAGAAAGAAAGAGCGGAATGAGACATAAAGAGGCAGGGAAAGAAAAAAGAAAAATAAGCATGGGAGACAGACAGACAGACAGACAAACAGTACTACTGCATGTAGAAATGGTAAAAAGAACAGAAGGGAAATGGAGATCTGTTGGGGGGGAAAGACAGAAAGACAACAAAGCATGAGACAGAGCGGCGTCTGTGGTGGTATTAGCAGAGCTTTCTCTATGCAAACTGCACTGAGTCATCTACAAAGAAAACTCTTAAAACGTCATATTTCTTTGATCACAAATGAGATGCGCAACCGCAAGCAAAAATGTATGTAAGAAATGTATTTAATCAATTTAATTGCAAATGTTCAAATTCAAATTTTTCTGAGCACTTTAAATACTTCTTGTCCGTGTCGAGATTGAAAAGTAAAAATTAACTTTTGTTAAAAATGATCAAAAGCTTGAGTGGACCTAGTAGTGAAAGTATTTTATCAACATATTTCCAAAATCAGGAATGAACTTCCAATCTCAATGCTTATAGTTGTATCTCTGCAGAAATGAGAAAGCTTGCAATGTTGATACTGTATTACAAATAACTGGTTTCTCTTGATTTATGACAAAGCAGATGTAACAAACAGAAACGCAGTCTGTCGCGGTTAAAAAAAATACACACAACTGCAAGAACATGAAGCATAAATGTGAAGAAAACTAAAATAATCATGCAAGGGCACATGGCACCATCGCACATCACAGCGAGCATGAGTCCACTGATGCCGAGATGTGCTCATTATTTTTGGCTTCATTTTGTTGAATGGCCAGCTGACTAATCAGCGAGCCACAAGCCATACCAAACCATACCACACCGCACCGCACCACGGCGAGCTACTGCAGGGCTCAGTGTAATCAAAGGAGACACGGGTTGAGGAGTCACGAGCTGATGGCTGTGAAAGTTTAATGTGTGTCAACGTTAAATGATAATAACTGGAGGACTTATGTGACTAATTGCTTCCTTTAATCGCCTTTTAATGAGAATGAGCCAATAAAAAAGTTATGCACTCATTAATCCAGCCATTGCTTCATCTATCCATGGGTCCATCTCAGCCAATTTAAATGTGGCTTCCCCAGAAATAGCCACAGAGAACTGCCATCCATTTATGGAAATACACAGGCAAAGTCCAACATGGTACCCGCTCCGTCTGTGTGCACTCTAATGACTTTCTGTGCCTGTCTACTTGCCTCGGTTCCAACACTTAATTGGTAAATGGTATAGGAAGACTAGGAAGTGACTAGATATGAGCACTAGAGAGCAGCAAAACGACGACGACAATTGAACCAGCAGCTAAAAGCAACACTGTGTTTCCACTGCCTACCTGTCTTTTTGTAGAACATGATCTCATCTTTAAACTCCTTTCGCTCCTCCAGGGAGTCGTCGATGCTGAGGATGATGCTTTCGCTGCTCTCTGGCCCGTACAGGAACTTACAGGCACAGCTCTTCTGCATGACCTCGGCCCGGGAGAAGCCTGTAAGCTCGCAGAAGCCATCGGAGCAGTAGACAATGGGAAAGCCCTTCAACACCTGTGCGTTAGCCAGGATGAAGTTGCTGTCTGCAGGAGGAAAAGGAAGAAGAGGCGAGTTGAGAGGACAACAAGTTGTTGAGGTAATTACATCAGTGTTTAGGTTGTGGGGGACTGGAAGTACGGTGACATCATTTTATCTCTCCTGCTTGAACAGAAAAGCTAATGGATGTTTACTGTGTCCCTGATTTTAAATGAATAATGAGCGAGTATGGCTTGATTCCCAGTTTCTCTTAAAATAAAGGAAATGCATGTTTAACATATCTTCACACTTTTTATGTCACACAGTGGCATAAAAAGATAACATCTAATATGTTTTTCTGACTTTAGCTAAAAAGGAAAAGTAGAAAAACTCCCCACAGACCAATCTATGATTTTATATGAATCATTATTTTGCTTCTTTTGATCCCTGGAGGTCCCAATAATAACCCCTAGACAACCATAGACCCAAATATCTGTCAAAGCAACGTATAAATAGGATTAATTAACACTGGTAATAGTAATTGACATTACCAAGAGAGGTTGTGTTTTTAAACTTCAACTGACTAAGCATGAAAACGGCTATACTTTTGTTTTGGCCTCTTGGGAGCAGCACAACAAGCTGTAAACACAGCATTGACTTCATCTCAGCAGAATATATTTAGCTAATGGTTGCATATTTTCACCTCCAGCAGACATTAACATTTGTATGGAGTTGTGTTTGTGGTCGACAAATGTAAGTCAAATGGTCACTTTCTTTACCAGCCAAAATGTGATCCTGGAGACACCAACTGTAGCGGGAACAACCACAGAAGCAGCTTTGAGTACTTTGCCATCTGTGGACAGATTTTGTCACCGTGATAGTGTCACAACCGTTCAAGATGCAGTCACGAAACTGTACAGGTGTGTAGTTGATATCAAAATGAAGGCCGATTTCGAAGATGGACATGGTCCGAGAAAGCACTCTGGAAATAGATCAACGCAAGTTGGTCTCTAGTTTAGCTCTGTTTTTGGTTTCCACCTACTCCAGAGAAAAATATGTCTCATTTACTAAATGCTAAACACTCTTTAACTTTGTCTATTTTTGTCAGTGCTCAGCAGGAGACTACAGTGGGTTTATCAGAGCTTTTTGCTGAAAACAGCTGCCTGCCACAATATGAATAAAAAGGGAGTTGATGAGAGTGAACCAAACAGTCAATTTGCAAGCTGTAAACCTAAAAACAGTGAACTGAAAGATGCTGACATGCTGAGGGGAAAAGCAGAGATGGGTGGTAATTTACTGTGGGTTGGTCAGTAATGGAGACACTTATGCATCGTAATGTGATTGATCAGCGCAGCTTTAATGGGTTTTTTTCAGATGACTTCAGTTTTCAGCTTAACTTTAGCCATCTAATCTATTATGTTGTACCGCCAACAGACCACTGCCCTCTCAGCTCCCACCACCCACTTTTTAAACTTCAGATCGTCCTAATGGAAGCAAATTCAACCGGTCAATTTAAGTAGTAGCTCTGCTCTTTCACTGAATTGCTCTCAATATCCATTGGGGCTAAAATGTGACTTTTTAACACACCGATACACAGACTGATGAGATCCTCAGCTCAGGTAGACGAAGGCCTGTGTGGGCTGCAACATGAAGGTGATTTACCTCAATAAATGACAGATTTATCTGCAAGCTGAAGAGCAATAGAACCCTACTCTTGAAACTCATTCCCTCCAGTCAAGAAACTGACCTTGAATTCATAACACTTTTAGTGAGAGTTGTAGAGAGAGGTTGGGAGTTAAGGAGGAATGTGGGTGAAGAAAATAGTGAGACAATAAAGCACGAGTGGAGAATGGGGAAGGTGCTGGAGTGCTGACAGTGAAAACAAAATGCTGAAGTCGATCACAATTAATTAGACTATTAGTGTCTAGCTCTAAATACGCTGTTGAAGTGGACCAGCTGTTTATACCTGAATCCATCTATAATGGCACACAAACACAACCACCCACCCACCCACACAAACACCCACAGTGCCAATGAAGTGCAGAACGATGCTGAGCTGTGCTGATAGACAGCTAGTGTTTACAGTACAATGCCCATTATACAAGACTGTAGATCATTATGGTTTGGCAGATTCTATAATGTGCATGGATGTAGGTGTGTGTATTTGTGTGTGGACCTGCTCAAACTAGCCCCTCACACACACACACACACACACACACACACACACACACACACACACACACACACACACACACACACACACACACACACACACACACATATTTAAAGATATATGCAGCATTTACAAATTATACCCAATACATTTGGAGACATTGGTATAATCACAGTAAATAATTGAGTCACACATATTGAGCCACACACAGAAAAACACAAAGCGACGTGAGCTTGTTTATAATCATTGCTTGAGACATTTTGCAAAGCGACTTGTTTCAATTACATTTCATTACAAAAATCAATTTTCTGCATCAATAATTCCTTTTTTCCACCAACCCCAGTGCTTAATTGTTTCATGTTATATGTCAGGCTTTGTTGAAGGAAACCACCTTAGAGTTGAACCGGGAATACAGCAGCGGAGAACGAAACCCTTGTATGCATCCCTCAAGAGGAATGAGCAACACGTCCCTCTTTAATATCCCATTCAGCGATCAACAACTGTTTCTGTCGCCTGCTGGCACTCACTTTCAGGAAGATGGGACCAGAGAAAATACCCAGGGATTACACAATTGCAAATAAATGATGATTCTGTTTTATTTATGCTTGGGCGTTATCGTCATCATTTCTGTTACACTCAGCAAAGTATTTGCTCAGAATGAGGAACATAGCATCATTGCGAGTTTGGCTAACTGGGGTTTTAGACTCGCCATTTTTGTCTAGTCTCAACAGATTCCATGAAAGAACCAAAACCAACAATTACATTACATTACATTACAGTCATTTAGCAGACACTTTTATCCAAAGCGACTTACAATAAGTGCATTCAACATTGGTAATCAAAAGAACTACTAGTCACCAGAAGTCATAAGTACATTTCCTTTTCCAAACAAGCATCTAAGAGCATGAAGCAGAGCATAACTCAGAGCCAAAGTACAGGGCAGAAACAAGAAAAACAGTTAGTGCTATAAGTAATACGAATACAATAGGTGCAATAAGATAGTATGAAAACAATAAGCGCTAAGTGGAAGGCTCAGGGTAGCACTTCCTAAAGAGGTGGGTTTTCAGCCTGCGCCGAAAGATGGGCAGCGACTCCGCTGTCCTGACGTCAGTGGGAAGTTCATTCCACCACTGTGGGGCCAGGACAGAAAACAGCCGTGACCGGGTCGATCGGCCGCCAGGACCTCTGAGCGACGGGGCAACCAATCGCCCCGAGGCAGCAGAGCGAAGTGGTCGGGCGGGGGTGTAAGGCTTGACCATGGCCTGGAGATAGGAAGGAGCTGTTCCTTTCACTGCCCTGTAGGCTAGCACCAGAGTCTTAAACTGGATGCGAGCTCTTACAGGGAGCCAGTGTAGAGAATGGAGAAAGGAAGTTGTGTGGGAGAACTTGGGGCGATTGAACACCAGGCGAGCAGCGGCTTTCTGGACAAGCTCCAGAGGTCTGATGGCGCGACGCCGGGGCTCCGGCGAGTAGAGAGTTGCAGTAGTCCAGGCGGGAGATGACAAGAGCCTGGATGAGAACCTGCGCCGTCTCGTCAGTCAGGAAGGGACGAATCCTCCTGATGTTGTAGAGCAGGAATCTGCAGGAGCGTGTAATGGATGAAATGTTTGCTGAGAATGACAGTTGGTCATCCAGGGTCACACCCAGGTTCCTCGCAGTCCGAGTTGGCGTCACCACGGTATCATCAATGGTGATGGACAGGTCCCGGTGCGGGCAACCCTTCCCCGGGAGGAACAGTAGCTCAGTTTTGTCTAGGTTGAGCTTGAGGTGGTGTGTCGTCATCCACTTCGAGATGTCAGCCAAACACGCAGTGATGCGCGTCTCCACTTGGGTGTCGCCGGGGGGAAATGACAAGACCAGCTGGGTGTCATCGGCATAACAATGGTAGGAGAAGTCATGCGAGCGAATAACAGAACCCAGAGATGTTGTGTAGAGCGAGAAGAGAAGGGGGCCCAGAACTGACCCTTGCGGAACCCCCGTAGTCAGCATGCGTGGTTCCGACACGGCCCCCCTCCAGGTCACCTGGTAGGATCGACCCGTCAGGTAAGATGCAAACAGGGAGAGTGCAGAGCCTGAGACGCCCATCCCCTCGAGGGATGAGAGGAGGATTTGATGGTTCACAGTGTCAAACGCCGCAGACAAGTCCAGGAGAATCAGGACAGAGGAGAGAGAGTTCGCTCTTGCGGCGTGAAGCGACTCTGTCACCGCAAGTAGGGCCGTCTCTGTCGAGTGACCCACTTTGAACCCGGACTGGTGAGGGTCCAAAAAGCTGTTTTGGTGGAGATAGGAAGACAGTTGGTTAAAGACAGCACGTTCAAGTGTTTTGGATAGAAAGGGTAGAAGAGAAACCGGTCTGAAGTTCTTGACATCAGAGGGGTCAAGTGATGGCCGTGGGAAAGCATCCTGAAATAAGAGATGTGTTGATGAGGTGGGTGAGGAAAGGAAGGAGTTCAGTCGCAATAGACTGAAGAAGAGGGGAAGGGATCGGGTCAAGGGAGCACGTGGTGGGGCGGTTAGATGTAACAAGGTTGAGGACCTCGTTAGGGGAGAGAGGAGCCAGAAAGGGTAAGATGGGGCGTGGAGATGGGAGGGAGAGCTGTGGGGGCAGGATTGGACAGGGAGAGAGGGGCTGAGAGAAGGAGGATCTGATATCGTTTACCTTCTTGTCAAAGAAGTTGGCGAAATCATCAGGGAGAAGGGAGGAAGTAGGAGGAGGGGGTGGGGGTTGGAGGAGTGAAGTGAAAGTTTCAAAGAGTTTTTTAGGATTGGAAGCAGAGGTTAGGATTTTAGAGCGGAAGAACGCAGCTTTAGCAGTAGATAGAGAGGAGGAAAAAGTGGAAAGAAGAGCTTGGAAGTTAAGAAGGTCCTCCGGGAGTTTGCCTTTTCTCCATTTACGCTCAGCCTCTCTTAGGCTCCGTCTATCAGTACGCACTGAGTCCGACAGCCATGGGCAGGTGGAGTTGGGCGTGCAGGCCTGGAGGTGAAGGGACAGAGTTTGTCCAAAGTAGAAGTTAGGGTGGAGAGGAGAAGATCAGTAGCAGTATCAGGGGATAGGAGAGAGAAGGATTCAGGGTCAGGGAGAGCAGAGGTGACAGAAGAGGAAAGATCAGCAGGGAAGAGGGAGCGGAGATGACTCTGGGTAGAAACCATGTGGGTAGGTGGAGGAAGTGATGGAGCAGAGGATAGGGAGAGGGAGTAGGACATGAAATAGTGGTCGGAGAGCTGGAGGGGAGTGACAGAGAGGTTAGCAGTAGAACAGTGCCTAGTGAAGATAAGATCCAGCTGGTTGCCGGCCTTGTGGGTAGGAGGAGAAGAAGAGTGGTACAGGTCAAAAGAGGAGAGGAATGAAAGAAGAGGTTCAAGCTTATTGGTCTGGATGTTGAAGTCACCGAGCAGGATGAGCGCCGAGCCATCGTCATGGAAGTGCGAGACTAATGTGTCGAGCTCCTCCAGGAACTCACCAAGAGGCCCTGGTGGGCGATACACAACAGCAATGGTGAGCTTGACTGGATAAGTGACAGTAACAGCATGAAATTTGAAAGAGGACGGGGAGAACTGAGGAACAGAGACAAGAGAGTATTTCCATTTTGGGGAAATTAGCAGGCCAGTACCACCACCCCGCCTCGCAGCTCTGGGAGTGTGAGAGAAAGAGTACACATCTGACAGAGCTGCGGGTGTGGTGGTGTTTTCTGGTGTAATCCAGGTCTCAGTTAGAGCAAGAAAGTTAAGGGAGAGCAAGGAAGCGTAGCCTGAGATGAACTCAGCTTTCGGCACTGCCGACTGGCAGTTCCAGAGCCCCCCCGCCACCACTCGCTTGCCCCGAGCTGAGAGAGTAGGAACAATGCATCAGTCCGTCTCTCAATCATTTCTAACTTTGCTAACCTGTCTGTGGCTCTCAGCCCCAAGTCTGTTTCTGAAGGCGTACATCCTTAAAAATGGATCATAAATATATACTTTAGTTACTTAAAAATGCTGAATACTTTCATAATGCAGCTGAAAAACTAGTTGTTGGCAGACGAACAAATAATTGTAAATAGTGTGTTTTTCTATTTCCATTTGGTGCTCGAGTGAGTATGCTTATTAACAAGTTTTATTAAGTTTTTAGACGACGATAGTGGCTCAGAAAAGTAATATCAGACTTTGGATACACATAAAATATTTATTTGTTGGATAAATGTCTTTTCCTGAAATTAGTTGATATTAACAAAAAAATATAGATTATCACCAGACCCATCCTTTAAAATATATTTCCAATTTAGAACAATTTATTATGATTTAATGTTGGTGATAATCCTTCACTGCACAGGGAAACTGTGCAACTGTGATGGATGTTTCTAATAGACAGTTAGAGTAATTATTTAACAGTTCACCTCCATTTCCTCTTCTAAATAATTTGGCTACCCTGGAGGTCTTATCGTCTCACTACTCATTCTTGTCCCATCTGATTCCTTTTTATTTGCGTGGACGTTGCTTTGTTCGCTCTTGTTTCAGCCATTTACTATCAGTGTGGTTTTGAAATCACCAACAGGAATGTTGACCAAACTATCAAAATCAAACCCAAGTTGTAATAAACTGGAGTTATGTTTTAACAATGTGTTTGGAATCGACACGGGTGAACAAAACGCATTGACAGTGATACCCGTATAAGAAAACGGAAAAACACAACGAGAATGTCATGTCAGCAGTTCTTCTCTGACTGCACGGCCCAGACAGATGGTCAGAGCAGGTCTCAGCGTTGGGACCGGCTGTCAGACTTTAGGGCCCCTCAGGCTCGTGGTAAGCAGGAGAGAAACCGACAGGACTGGTGGCAGCTCCCTAGAGCACTCGAGGATGGTGTTGACGGAAAACGCATGTTTACAGCCAAATACACAACTGTGTTTGAGGGTGGATTACTTTGGTTGGATATAATTGACAGATGTGCTGTGCATTGTTTGAGGGTACTTAATTAATTGTGTGTATGGAGGAGAGGCAAGGTGTATCTGTCTGACATCTTGTTTTGTGATGCAGGTTATCAAATGTACAGTGACTGTATAAATGGACATACAAGGACACTGCAAGCTTGGTGTTTTACAAAAAGGCACATTGCACCCAAGTAAGTGCTGGACTGACATACAGTATAAATACATCTCCATATTGCAGATTATTGTGTTGTAGTGATTTGACACTTTAACATGGTTCCTTGTATTAAAACCAGGCGTCAATCTCCGATTCTGAAAAGTGAAGCCAATGCAGAAGTGCCTTAAAATTGGATTCTTTCTAAAAAAAAACATTTAAAAAAAGAAGGGGGCGACTCCTCTGGTTGCAAAAAGAAGTCTGATTGTATAGAAGTCTATGAGAAAAGGACTCCAATTTTCACTTGATTTAATACCTCAGTAAACATTGTAAACATGAGTTCATGGTCTCACTCACTATCTCAAGTATTCTTCAATGCAGTATGAGGTTTATTTAGTAAATTATGGTCCATTTAGTTCCAAAAGACCATAAAGCAGAGTATGCTTTAGGGCGTGACTACCTTGTGATTGACAGGTTGCTGCCACGGTGTTGTCTAGTCTGGGAGTTGTCCGTGTTTTCGGTTTGCAACCTTGCACAGTGTGTTTTCAGTTGATGAAACTTAATTGTAAAAATTTTTAGATCGCCTAAAATGTCTTGTTCAGTGTTAAGTTCTCTTAAGCTCCCCTCTCTTGCTTCTGGTCCAAAAGAATCTAGAAAAACATGAATTTTAAGGATGATCTGAATGTTCATTGCGAATTTTAAAGGCCCTAAAAACTATACTAGCTTCTTTTATGAGTGATGATATTACATGATCATAAAACTTTATTATGGTTATTTCACTTGAGAGATTTTGGCATTAGGGTTGTCATTTGTGTATTCTCAGCCACACTGCGGTAGGTTGACACTTGTCTTTGGTTGACAAGGAACATGATTAACATTTTCTTAACATTATACTATCTTTTGTTTTTGCTTTGTCCTTTCCACCAAATTTCCTCATCCTTCCTTTTCTCTAACTTTTTGTTTCTCCTCCTCCCTCCTACTGTCCTACTTTCCCTGGCTCCTTCCCTTCCTCCTTTGCGAACCAGCATTACACCCCCCTTCTTACCTCTCCCAGCCCTCTAATATTCCTACTTTTGCTTCCTTCTTTCCTTCCCTCCTTATATTCCTCTTTTCTCTCAATCACTCCTTCGCTCCTCTTTCCTTCCCTCCCAGCTGTTCTTTATGTCCCTCCTAGCGCTTTGGATCTCTCCACCTAATTACTCTTCATCTCCTCTCTACCCTTGAAATTCCACCAGACTATCCCTCTTTCCCCCGATCCATTTATTTCCTTCACTCTTTGCACATGTTCAGCTTTTTCCCCACCGCCTCTACAAGTGCATTATCTGTGTACTTTGACTATCTTTTCCTCTGCACTCAAAACTCTGCTAAAGGAGAAGCCTGAATCATGTCTCCTTCTGAGTCCTTTTCAGATTTCATCTCACCGTCTACCACTCTACCACCTCCCCTTTGTCTTTCTCTTTTGTGTCTTTTTTTCTCCTCTGGATCTTCTTTCTCAACCTCTTTGTCACCTCCCATGTATCTCCTGTATCTGTCTCCCCATTCTGAATTTCTTTTGGATAATTGCTCTGTTGTAGAAGCCCATAGATCACCTCCCCTCATGCTCACACTATTGCATGACAGCTGCTCAAGAAACCCCACAGGGACACAAGGGGGGGGGCAGAGAAGGAAAGACTGAGACAAAGAAAGAGAGAGGAAGGGCAGAGGAGAAAAGAGGGCAGTGAGAGAAGGAAGAGAGCAAGAAGGGAGAAGAGAGATGGTTACTGAGCCTTTTTTAGGCAATACAAGTCAACAGAAGTGCTGTGTAATTGTTGGTGAATGAGTGGTTTGTGCGAGCTATAATAAAAGATAATTTCAAGTGTAATTATACCATCAAAACACCAGCAAGAGGGCTGTTTCCTCCTCTCAAAATGCATTTATTGTAGTGGTTTGGAGAGTGATGTTTGAACAGTATTAGCTGTTTGGTCAGACACATAAAATGAAAGATGTTCACACCTTCCTGGCAGGTGACCATTTGTGACAAAGTAATGACTTTTCTTTTTTAGCCAAGCTTAGTATTAATTACTAGCTCATTTAATCCAATCCAAATCACTTTATACAAAATGAGGATTTTGTTTGAGGATTCTTTTTGAGCGATAACTTCATAAACTATGATGACAGACATGTTCAAATGTCTGTATTTGTTATAGACATTCATGGCCCCCAGTGGATAAATCCTACAAACTTTAGTGATCCTGTGATGTTTCATCTAGTGCCACCACCAGGTCAAACTTATCACTTGTTGAAAAAAATATACCCACATCTACTATTGATTGGCTAAAATTTGTGTAACAACAAGTACAGCACTTGTTCAGAGCAGCATCTCTGTCTGAGGTAAAGTGTTGAATAACCTGAGCTACTGTAAGCTATTTCATTTAGTTTTCTTTTAGTGAAATGCTCTGAATGAATGTTAGTTCCCTCTGGTAAACAGCTACACAATGTACATGTCTAGGGCTTTTACTTTGAAAGATAAGAATGGAAGGAGTGGATCTGGTATACACTGCCTATGTCAAGGTTGAAAGGAGTGATAAAGTTTGCCATCTTGGTTCAGACTACGGAGCCTCCCTATTTTTGCACACTATAGTGTACATTGTGAATATAGTGTCCATTCCACTCAACGTAATTGGTTGATGCCTTTATTTGTGGTGCCAAAAAAAACATCGCTTTTGTGTGAAAGCACTCAACAACAGTTTGAGAAAATATACAGAAAAACACGCCGCCGGTATTTAAAGGTAAAATCACACAAAGAACAATGACAATGTGGTTTAGATTGGAGGACATGTTGGAGTTTACTTTCGCAGCAGGCCAGTTCTACAATAACTAGGTGGGTCAGAGAAAAGTCTAAGGCAGAAATTGCACCATCAGGTACATTCCTTCACTACACTCTCCTACACAGATGGAATAGTGGGGCAGAGGTGAGTGTTTGTTACCTTGTGTACACACTGCTTTGTCCCAGATTTGTGGGTTTTAAACACTCTCACAAATGTTCCACATGCACATTCACCAGCTCCTAGACGGCCCCAAAGTAACCACTGAGCTATTTACAGCACAGCAATTCATATGATGGGTGAGCAAGCATATTGAAGCAACGGAGACATAGAAAAAGAGGGAGAGAGAGAGAGAGAGAGAGAGAGAGAGAGAGAGAGAGAGAGAGGAAACTGACACAGCAGGGGAAAATGGATTGCAACGCAGGTAAGAAAGTGAATGATGGGGTGATCAGGTAAGGGGAAGAGAAGGGGAAAGTGACACAGATGAGAGTGGGGAAGGAGACGCAGGGTGATGTGGTGATGTGAGAAGTTGAAAGTAAGTGAGATGGAGCCCTGAGAAGTGGAATGACGAAAGATGGAGATGGAGTGTGGTGAAAATTGGCAGGGAAGTGGCGAGATGGATGGAGGGACCTCTCCACCTCTTTGCCAGAATCCATGGCAGCCTCTCAGGAACCGCTACAAAGCCGTCACATAACCACAAAAAAAAAGTCCCTCTAGAGTTGCCATAGTAACCGCTGACACACACCATAGCAACCAAGGTTACAACTGTAAAGTGTCTTGTATACTTAATATAGTCGACACTGTTATTCGGTTAATGTAGCACACCAAAGTCGCTGTAAACAAATTGAAGGTATCAATTTATTTGTGTTGAAGTCAGATTTATGAATTTGCACTCAGATGCAGTAATAGGACACATTCACAGAGCCATCCAGTGGTAATCCTCTCACTCCGTATAACTGAAGAGAGAAAATCATTAGACAAATCCACAGCCTTAATCACTTCTGTGGCGTTTTATCACACAGACCCCGAGGCTCTCACCAATTGAAACATTACACCAGTACATTTCTGTAATTTGCAGGCCTGTCTCCCAGCTTTCCAGATCTCTTTGTCAGTATATTTTTCACCTCTCATTGTCATTCTCAAAATTTCTGTCAGAGCCTCTTTCTCTCTTTCTCACAAAACCCAATCCTGTCATTTAAAAAAATGAATTGAGTCTGAAGATGGCCAAGACTTCTAGTGGTGAAACCCTGTCTGTCGATCGTGTTGGACAGGCCATTAGAGACGTCGATTAGGAGCGGAGTCTCGCTAATTAGGCGGTTTAACAAGGCAGAACGTCCACGGTAACGAGGAAACACTCATACAGAAGTCCCAGTAGTTTGGTGGAACAGACGAGGTTCTCTGCACCTTTAAGTGCACAGTAATAACCAAGTTTACGGACCTTTCAACGAGTCTGTTCTGATGATGATGATGATGATGATGATGATGATGGCTGTATTCTCTTAATAAAATACTTTGTCAAAGCAAAGCCAGTGGATACTGCTGGGTCGTTATTAATTCAAAACACAAATTTACATTTTCCACACTAAGCCAACTTCTCTAACTTAGTGGATGCTGAGGATCTTGTTACTTTTAACAGGACATGTAAATGATGACGTTGTAGGAAACCTTGTTCTGATTGATACAAGATAAAACATGTTGTCTCGTGGCAAGTAGTTGTTCTTTAGGTGTATACACTGGAGCAGCAGGCAGCTATTTTCAGCAACGAAAACAGAAAACTCTGGTAAACCCACAATATGAAATCTACATGACCAGAACCTTACGGTAGACGGACAAAGTTAGCAACTATTTGGTGAAACATTTAGCTAAAGCACCAGTTATTTCTCTCCTCAAACTCTAAAAGAGAGCTTTTTGTCAAGATATGAGTCAGGCCATCTGCATCACAGCCTCAAATGAGCGCAGTGTCTGCTTTATGTGTCAATAGACAACCATTTGCTAACAAGTTGATATGATAAAACACAACATGACAAATCAATATTTGTTTACAGCTAAAACCAATTAATGCATGCTTAATAATATAATAATTATGCATATCTTTCGAATAAACACTTGACTTTTTGTCCGGTTAATGTGCAAGCTAGCCAGCTTGCAGATTGGTAGCCAGTTAGCTTAATGACGTTTTTTGGCTCTAGCTAGCAGGATAGCTAGCTGTTACCGATTAGCTCACCAGCTATAGCTTAAAAAATGTCTACGTCACCAAGCTTCCAGCACCACTTATTTCAAGAGGACACATGAATATATTCCCCTGTACTACTTTCTGGTGTACCTGGGTACCAGGGCTGTACTTTGATATATGAATTCATAGAAAGGGGTCCTCTGTATTCTACATCACATACATACAGCAAAGCTTCATCCTTTCTGCTTATTTTTACCTGAAATAAAACAGTCTCGATATTAAGTGGGCTTTGGAGAAAATGGGAACAGCAGTGCCAATCCACTGGCAGTAGGCGAGAGCCCCTCTGCACCCTGCAGCACTACCGTCAATGATGATTGATTACTCCCTCACAGTCTCATAACTGCATTCATTACTTCTTTCATTCTTTTCATTTCTCAAGCTGAGGACAACATTAGACCTGCCTTTTCACAACTTGGCATAATCAGATTGTTAAATAACAATGTGCTAAGTGTCTATTAAGGACATTAAGGAGTTGCTGATGTTTTTGATACTGTGACATATGTAATCCTGGCTGTTCCCAACAAAGAATCCAGCTTATCTGCTTTAACAAACCTCAGTGAAGCTCATGTGCGTCAGCATTTGGTCTGTGGTCTTTCGTACTCAGTAATTAGCTCCCTGGGTCTTACTCCAGGTCATGAAGTTTTCTGGTGAAACTGATCCATAGGGACAACAACAATATATCCTCTGTCTTCTCTGAGACAGAAGCTTGTGAAAGTCACGGCCCCTTCTATTGTGTGCGATACTCGGATAAGTTTTTAAACACTCACAAAGTGGTAATCACCACAGCCACTTTTTAACAGCTCAATTAGATTTGCTGCATTTAAAGAAAGTTAGTCAGTGGAGAGGAAACTTCTACTTAACTATCCTTATGCTCAAAAAACAGAGGCAGCTGAGCACACACACACACACACACACACACACACACACACACACACACACACACACACACACACAGAGTTAAACACTCACACACAAAGTTCTGTGACAAATCAGCAAAGTGCTGAAATGCTGCACACTTTCCGTTTCTCCTCTTGCTCTTCCTCCTCTGTGTCTTTGTCTTTCTTACACATACACATGTATATATCTCTCTCTCTCCCTCCCTCTCTCTCTCTCTCTCTCCTCTCTCTCTCTCTCCCTCTCTCTCTCTCTCTCTCTCTCTCCCTCTCTCTCTCCCTCTCTCCCTCTCTCCCTCTCTCTCTCTCTCTCTCTCTCTCCCTCCCTCCCTCTCTCTCTCTCTCTCCCTCTCTCTCTCCCTCTCTCTCTCTCTCTCTCTCTCTCTCTCTCTCTCTCTCTCTCTCCCTCCCTCCCTCTCTCTCTCTCTCTCTCCCTCTCTCCCTCTCTCTCTCTCTCCCTCTCTCCCTCTCTCTCTCGCTCTCTCTTAACATACCGACTTAACACACAGCTATTGTAAGTCTTGGCGTCAGTGATTGTGACAGTAATTATCTGCCTAATGGAGGTGGAACTAGTGTGTGCTGAGAACTAGAAAATAACAATCTGGAAGAATGGTGGAGGATGAGGAGCATGCAGCACACGCTGGGAGACTTTGCACAGCCCTCTGCTACAACTCTACCACCAAACCGTCTGCTTAATTTGGCATAAGGACATCCCAGTACTGTCTCCATCACGCCAACGGAGGCCGTCATTGGTTGACAGAAAGGCAAGTCAGCAAGTATTCTGAACTGGTGATGAGTTCAGTTTAGAGGTGTTAAGTGACAGTTCGCTGCCCGTATAAAGGCATGGATCCATTTTAAGTGCACTTCAGTGATGATGAGCAGTGGTGGAATGTAACTAAGTACATTTATTCAAGTATTATACTTAAGTACAGTTTTGATGTACTTGTACTTGAGTATTATCATTCTATTTTAGTTTATAGCTCACTACACAGAGGGATTACATTACATTACAGTCATTTAGCAGACGCTTTTATCCAAAGCGACTTACAACTCAGTATCTATCCCACACACCGTAGGCACAGCTACGGGAGCAATTTTGGGGTTAAGTGTCTTGCTCAAGGACACACTGACATGAGACTAGCGGAGCAGGAGCTGGGGATCGGACCACGACCCTCTGATTGAAAGGCAGCCCTGCTCTCCACTTAGCCACAGTATATATTGTATATTTTACTCCACTATATTAGTGTGCCACTTTGTGTGTTATTTTTTACATATAAAAACATATGATATGCTTCTTTTACACGATGAAGTACTATACTACTAATCTACCCAGTAGTATACAAAGTATCTCAATTTGGCTCCACATTGATGCACTACAACATTAAAATGCTCTTGAATGTATTGATTATTGATAACAATTAAAAAACAATAATATAATATTCTATAAGAATACAGCTCTGTCAAAGAGACATTCTGCATAATGTGTACTTTTACTTTTGGTACATTTTGCTGATAACTACTTAAGTAACATTTTTAATTCAGGACTTTAAGATGGTATTCATTACTTTTACTTAAGTAAAAGATCTGAGTACTTCTTCCACGACTGGAAATATGGTCACCTATACAGAAGGCAATTAGAAAGATACTGAAGATATTTACTGTACATTTATATTCCATACTTGAAAAAAAGATGAACATAATTGAATACTTTCAATCTTAATTGATTTTAGGAAAATTACATGATGTTCATATTAAATGTGTTGTAATATAGTTTAGGTCATGTTGTTTTTCTCAAAAAAGTATACAGAGCTGCAACTATTAGCTGTTTGCTTTATTAATGGACAACTATTTAGTCACTTTTTTCACTAAAATGGCAAAAATTCACAAGTTCCAGCTTTTAAGTATTAGAGAGTTGCTGGTTTGTTTGGTCTTCTATGATATTGAACTAAATATCTTGGGGTTTTGGTCTGTTGAACATAACAATTTGAAGAAGTCGACTTGGGCTTTGGAAAATAGTAAAATAGTAAATAATTGCTAATTAGATGCAGCCCTAAATGTACACACGCTTCAAATAACTATGGCTTAGTGACAATGTGTGTGATTGTAATGAACTGCTCCAGTGATGGACAGGTGGTAAGATTAGTCACCTGGATGGCACACTGTTGTAGTGATGACAGAAGGTGTCACAGCACTCTCACACAGTCATCACAGTGCAGAGCCACAGACAGATTCTGTTATTTCAGTTACACTACGGGCAAACAGGGACACACCGATCCTCACACAGTGATCACAGGTGTTTGTGTCTGTCAACCGATAACTCGACAAAACACACAGTGAAACACACACACACTGTTGGTCTTTTGAAAAGTCATGAAATGAATTGTGAGATGACTTTGTTCAAAATAAACAGCAACTTGGCCAAAGTCAGCTGTGGGAGGCTGTTGAAATATTAAGAAAATTATTTAAAGCCATTTTAGGTCTTACATCTGAGCTATTTAAATGTAAATCATACTGAAAGTTTCCACTAATTGCCTCTGTAACCGCTATGCTTTGGACGCCTTGATTTATTTAGATAAACCTGGGTGTGAACATGGATACCTCTCTCTTTGTAAGCACTGGAAACGTTTAATCCATTTCAAAGGCCAGCTTTAAATGTAAAAAAAAAAAGACTTTTCTATGAGTACAAATCAAGTCAAAGACTTGCTGACTTTCACTCTCATCCATTTATCACACAGTGTTTCCAGGTTCGTCCTGCCTGTCCGGGCTTTGGATGACGTCAAAGGGGATCACATAGCAGTGAACCCAGCGTATCCCTTTTATTTGCTCCTGGCCAGGCCATCAGAACCAATTTGTCCAGTCGGGCTTCGCTGCCTCCAGTCTTCCCTATCTTGCAGATGAAATCCAACGTTAATTTCCTCTACCTCGCAGCTCAAGGACAACCCATTTGTGCTGTACAGTACCACTCCTATTCCCTTGTGTTAGAACAGAGCTGCTGCTCAGGTAGCCGAATGTTTGTTGCCACTCGACATATAGCCTGCTCTTACTCATACAGTGGTGCTCAACCTGCAGATATGGGTACTGGAATAAGGGTAGATGTCTGTGGTTATTATAGTGCCTCACTGAGTGCTATGAACGTACCAGACAAAATGGAGAATGTCCCAAAAAGAAGGGTATGAGTGGGGTCAGGTGGTGGGTTTGGGTTGGAATGAGCCACTAAATGCAGGATGTATTATTGCCCTGATGTCTATGATTAGGATTTTAAAAATAAGTGGAAAGTATTAGTATTACACCGACAGAAGTGGGTTTGAAGAGGTTGTAGTGGCTTTTTTAATGCATATTTAAAACACCAATAATGGCAGTTTGTGTGTGTTTTTGACAAAAAGACAATATACAAATAGTCTCCATACAATATTACTTTACTGACCCCCCACCTCTAATTAGATGCACTAATACACTGATACATGAAGCTGCAGATATTAGTGCGTTGATCGATTAGCTGGCAGCTAATTTGATAATCAATTGCCAAAGATTCATTGGTTTCAGGTTCTCTAAACAGCAAACCATTAAAGAAAATACATGACCAAGGAGGTGTAAGCTACCTAATTAAGATGTAACCCTTAAAAGCCTGAACATGAATTCAAACTGGGCGTGGAGAGAGGTATAGGCCTGGAGAATCAGAGCAGGGCAGCTCAGCTTCACTAAACCTGAAGCAAACGTCAGCTGTAAAACATTGCTGATTTCTAAGAATCCTCCAAGAGAAAAAGAGAACGATCATTATGAAGAAAGAAAGTCTACTAAGATGAAGAGGGCAGAGTTCAGACAAAAGTTGTCGTTCAGAAATCCCTCAGCCTCTCTGCCTCAGCCCGGAGGAAGACTTGCTGTAATGCCGCCGCCGACCAATTAATTTTGATAAATGCGACTGCTGGTTTCAGACCGACGGGAGGAAGACTGTACTCGCCGCTGGACTTGTCGGGCCAAAGAGCAGAGATAATAAAGGTTAACTTCACGGGGGTGAAAAAAAGCAAGGGTGGACAACTCGGAAAAGTTGGATTTATTCAGGTGTGTTCACCAATATGTGCATCAAATATATGACACAGGCTGCAACTTGTGAGCAAGTTGTCAAATGTGTGGTGTTTGTCTTGGAGCCAGCGGGAGCGGCCAGTTCAGCCTCTGTCGCTGCCTGTGGTGCTTTCAGCTTTCAGCACCGCGGACAGCGACAGACTCAGCCTGCTCATTGTTGTGCGAGCGTCTCTGTCTGCTCCTCAGACATGGAACGATTTTGAGTAACCGTGAAGTTAAAGTCTGTCTCAGCAAAAAAAAGAAAGAAAAAAAGAAACAGGCTAGAGATATCTGGTGCCCTGCTGTCTAGACCATTTACAACAAGTACAACAAATCGAGATATTTCTTAGATGTTTGCAGGCTTTTAATCTGCTCAAGGGTCTCCAGGAAATGTGCAGCAGTTACACACCTGAGGATACAAGTCAACCGAAAACTTAAACCAAAAGCTATACCTGCAAAAAAGATTCGAGTGTTTAAAATAAAAAATAAAAGCAAACTTACGAGTGCCATCAAACCGTGTGGCTATAGTGTCCAGAAACGTGTTCTGCGGCGCTAATAATCCCTTCATCACAGGCATTTTCCCTGCTTGATATCGAAGTCCCCATCAAAGTTACTGAAGAGACGGTGCAAGTCGTCCACATGTGTGAGTTGATCCCATTTAAGCCGCGGAGCCTATATGGACAAGGAGCTCTCCGGTAAACTCGTACAATGCGATCCCCAGTTGGCGGAGAGTGCACGCGGTGCGCGCACCCGCGTGTCTGGCGCTTTTGTTGCGTGTGTAATTGACAAGAGAAGATGAAGCCCACAGGTGCAGTTCAGGTAGAAGCCAGGGCCGACCGTGAGAGAGTGGGACTCTCTGTCAGCGATGCCATTATTATGCCGTTGGATTCAATGATCATCTGTCCACAGCGAGCAATGGTGGGAGACATCAATCACTCTCAACAGCAACTGTGATCAAGCGTGGGAGTCTCTCCGTGTGGAGACACAGTGAAATCACAAGGCAGAAACTTTTATTTACATTTATTTATTATTTTATAGCTTCTTGCAGAAGTCAGCTTTCTTTGTTAAATCACTGCATCAATGAAGTAAATTGTGGAATTATGATTGTGCAATTACTCAATAGAACAATAGCCAACTAATTGCTCGATCGATGGAAATCCCATTTAAAACAATGCACGTGGAACATTGCTTTTATGTATAAATCATTGTTGCCTCGGACCCTGTTTCACGAAACAGTACACTCTATAGAAAGTGAAATTCATGAAATGAGTCAGTTGGTCTGTAATACCGGTGCTATTTTCTCCTGCAGAAAATGTGTAAATAGAAAAAAAAAGATAGTTGTCCAGGCATTATGCAAAAGAGACAAACAAACAGAAAGGGAGGGAGAGGAAGATAAATGTATAAACAGCATGTCGTCCTACCATCACCCCAAACCAAAACCAATTATGCACAGGACCTGCAGTTGCACAACCGTTTATAAATTAAACTGAAACAAAACACACTTTTTTGCACACATAGAGTAATTGTTTCCGGAGACACATTCAATTACCCATTTTGTGTTGACTGTCAACCTGTCCACGCTGCTCTCTCCAAGCGCACACAGTGCTACCCGTCAGCAGGCGCACAGCTGGCCATAGTAACACGCGAGTTTTTAGCGCCACCTAGAGGTGAGATTAAGGAACGACCTGCATGAAAGACGTGTCTAATATGGCTGGAGTCAAAATACCATGATCAACAGAGAAATGTTCAGCAGGCCTATCTGTTGCACCATAGCGCCCTCACGTGGACAGAAACGTGCCAAACTCCACCACATCAAATTACTGTATTTCACATGTGACTTTAGCGTCATTAATCCACATATAGCCTGAACATGCAGATTATACATACATCCATGTTCTTAGTAGGATTTACAAGAAATGTGTTAAAATGGGGTATGAATGAGTCAAATGTACAAACCTGAGGATCTCTGCTTTACACCAGAGCAAAGTATAGTATCTTTTGAATATAAATATAAATGCAGATTTATGGTTCAGCTCAAAAAGTTCTCTAACAAAATCCATTTTATATTGAAGGTGTCAAATCAGCTCATTACAGATCAGAAATACAATAAATAAAAGTGAAATCTGTGAGCTTTTGGGTGACACTAACACAAACTGATCCACTTAAAACAACCTCATAACAAACAACTCCTTCCTCCAAGAAAGTGGGAAACAACCAAACCAAAGACATCATTCATTTTGTTCATAAGGACCAGAGCTGTTGACGTGTTGACAGATGGCAAGATGCCATATTGGTTAATGTACAAGCCTCACTAAAATGGTGTACGGGCAATGTTGATGTAATAATACAAATCATATTGAAATGAACTCAGGTACTTATAAAAATGTCAGTTTGCAAACTCTAGTTTGTAAATCCACAAATGGGATTGCACCCAAAGTTTTTCAATTACACGCATCATGTTGCAAGTGAGAGACACCTCTAGCAAGTAACGAACCTGGAGAACATCCACACACACACACACACACACACACACACACACACACACACACACACACAGGCAAAACATATCAGACAGAACCAAACTCGAATCTAGGCCAATCCCATTACCATCAGTGCCACAGCTACACACCAAAAGTCAGGAGTAGTGCCTCCTACTCAGATCCTCCACAACTGTGCAGCAGCTGTTACAGCTGTTATGTCATTTAGACAAAGTGAGGTCATCAGGTGCTCTAAGGCAGACTGCTGTGAATCATATATCACCTCAGTGGCTTCAAACAAGTACACACACTTTATGTGCCAACATGTACTCATACAAAACACATACATGATACAGGAAAAGAAACATGTGAGTCATGTCCCTGAGGTGAGGCAGCGTGAAACCGAGAGATATACTTCCATAAATGTGTCGGCTAATAAAATTAGAAGAGACAGCCAACGCACAGTGATGCTTCACCTGAGTAATTAAGTGCTTAATGCATCATTTAATCCTGATCACCGCTCGAAAGTGTGTGTGTGTCTGTGTGTGTCAAAGTGACGTTCGTAGGGAAGTGACAGTTGAGTCAAAGTGAGTCACTGTTGCTCACAGTGTTACCTCACCAGAAGCTTTATTAAACCTGCATCAACATATTTACTTTTTAACACTTTTTAAAAACAAGATCACAAAGTTCCTTTTCAACACAGCCACGACTCAAATGCAATTAAAAGCATCAATAAACCAAAGCACTATAATTTAAATTAAAAAAAGACAATTTTCTTACACTAAACAATGTATACAAATATAATGAAAATGTGAAAATATAAGAAGGGAACTTAAGCAAAGACAATAAAGACAAACTTAAAACTACACTACATCCTTAAGTCTACCATTACAACCTCAATGTGTATTATTACATCCACACACAAATGTAGTGTGTCCTCATCTTCCAGAGTTAGAGCGGGACGAGACAAAAGCATGGATCCCTCTTTCTAGAAAATTGAAAGTTGGAAAGCGTTGTACTATTTTGTTTAATGAAAAGTTCTTAGATCATAATTGCTTTCAAAAGAAAAGTTCAAAGATGTTGATTTACTAATATCATTTAACTGCCATGTTTTGAATGAAGGAAACTTAAAGCACTATAAGGGTATCATTGGGCTTCATTGAGTTGTAAGAGATTCTGCCCGATTAAAGCCCCTGTGAGCGGAGTATTACGTGTTTGTACCAGATACACAAAATTATTCAGATTGCATCCATATTTGTTAGTTGGAAAAATGAGACATTCGCAGTGAAATTTGCTGCAGTCTTTGTTTTGCTTACAGCTGTTCATTCTCTTCTTGGTCAGATGTATTTCTTTATACAACCACTAAGAGTCGCCAGAGTTTTTCTTTTTTTTTTATTGTGCACATAGGTTCAAGTTTAATTTATTGTTATTGTACAGCACAGGGCTGCACAATGAAATGCAGTTGCAGTCTTTTTATGCTTCACAAAATAACACAGTAGGAGGTTTAACATACACAACTTGCATTAAACTACAAAATAAATACACATAAAATACTTTCATTAGCATCATTCACACCTGATAGATTTATTAAATACATATTAACAGTCGTGCATAATGACAAGAACTGTATGTTATTTTTTACCTGCACGCTATATGACTTTGGTTTTGTGGTTTTTGAGTGACGTGCTGCTCTGCTGTGATCTGAACTCCATTCCTCCGTCTCTCATGTTTTTATTGGTTTCATTACAACAGTCTTGGTTAAACTCTAATCAGATCTGGCCTTGTGTCTGCATACAGTCATGCATTTATGCTTTAAGACTCCCTTGCCGAGTTGCAAAGGAAACACTGTGCGGGCATTTTAACTTAATGTTTTTTACGATGCCCTCGGGCGCTATACAGGAAGTGGGCATGGCTGTTTAAAGATACAGCTATAAGTTCATTTTACTCAGTTTGACAGAGCTAATAGCCCATATTGTATGTGCAGCATGTACACAGTCACATTCACACACACACACATACACAGACACACACACACACACACAATGTAGTCATCGCTCACAAACCACATTGCACAAGCCATCCTATTACAAGCAAATATAAAAATGGCACATGACTTATCATGCTGTCTTCTAACGCAATGCTTCCACCTTCTATCTTTTGTCCTGTATTCTGTCTTCTCACCCTTATCTCAAACAAAAGCTCAAGACATTTATTTTGCTTCTCCCTACAAAACAAAACCCATACAATTTTTCATTCTACTTGGTAAGGAGGGCACACCTCACGTCTGATCCCGAGCTCACAATTTCATCTGAAATCTGGAGGTCCCTGCATTTACACGTGAACTTCTTTTGTCGAAGACTTTCTGATTTGTATACATACAACATAACCACCTTAACCTGAGGCAGTGTTTTTCTCCGACAATATTTGATACCTGTGCTGGTACATTAACAGGCCGAGTAGCCGAGACACACCCCAGGGCAGCAGAAACCTGAGGAGAGACAGTTGCTTTCAAGCCTGGGTCTGGCACAATGTCAGATAAGATTATTGTATGGATATATAATATGTCTGTAGAGGAAGGTTTCTCGGGTGAGGGTGATTCTGATGAGAGGCATGAGAGGACAGTGGGGGATAAAGTACTCAGATCCTTTACTTCCATTCCAGTAAAAGTCTTCCATTAAAATCATAGATAAAATGCACTTAAAGTATCAAAAGTAAAATGATAATAATAAAGCATTTTATTTGTAACGCACTTGTCATTCAGAAAAACTCAGAGTGCCACAGAGCCAGTACATAGTAAAAACATAGTTAAAACATGGTTAAAACAAACTATAATTAAAAAAAACTAGTAAACATAAGCATAATAGAAAACAGGCCATGTGACTGTTACTGTATTTTATTGCATAGGACATAATAATAATGTCGCTGATGCATCAAGGTGAAAGTAACATTGTAGTCTTGTAGTGGGTTGAAATGGAAGTTGTGTTACTTACTATATAGTTACAGTTATTCTAGTGGTTCCCAACCTAGGGAGGGGCCTAGATATCTGAAGGGTCGTGAGATGATCATTCAATTTGTATTTATTTTGAAATAAAAATAGAGTTGTTAAAATGTTCAATATTTTCTCTAAAATATAATGTAGTGGAAGAATAAAGTAGCATAGAATGGCAATACCCAAGTGTAATACAAGTACCTCAAAATTGTATTGAAGTACAGTACTTAATAACTTTCCACCACTGCACAAGGAGATAAATGGCTGTCTACACTTAGAGGTGACTAATCATGTGTGTGTTCATGTCAGGTGTTTGAGTTTGTCGGTCTGCACAAACACATTCATGCATTTGTGAGTGTTATCTATTACACTTCAGATTGTGCAGTCAGTGTCTGTGTGCATCTTCAAACATACTTCAGAACACGAGCAAGAGAAACAGAGATGTGCAATACTGAGTGTTGGCAATCTATTTCCCCTTTAACGCACCGACATGATGCCTCCACCCAGCTAATGGCAGTAGGCTCACTAACCATATCATGAGTTTATAATAACCACATCACATCCATGGCGAATGAGGTGGAATGAAAATCTAACCTAATTTGGGGAGATACACGACTGTGTGAGTAGTAGGGTGTCCCCTGAGATGAGGCTCCGATTGAAGGAGCCGTGTGCTGCACTGGTAGCATGCTCTGTGAGCGTGTAATGGTCTTAATTATCATTTAGCATGCCAGCCTCATTGACGACGTATCAAGCCAGTGATAAAATAGTAGAGCGCTGAGAGAGAGAGAGTAATATGAACATATCAACACTTAAAGGCACAGGCACACACTCAACAGTAGTACATATCCCTGAACACACACACACACACACACACACACACACACACACACACAAAACAGTGAACTTATATACCATCATACCCAGAGGTGCCATTGGAGTGATACACACACACACACACACACACACACACACACACACACACACACACACACACACACACACACACACACATTTCTATCCAGCTGAGTGACATCTCTCTCTCTGAATTAGTCACGATGAATGATGTGTAACCAGCCATGACTCGTTCTGGCTGGGGAGATAGCTAATTCACTTTGTTTAATTAGTCAAAAGTAGTAGAGCATGCTCTCTCCCCCCAAACATACACTCTGATTGCGCAACATCCACCCATCTATGTGCCCGTTCCCTCCGTAGAAAAGGCAGACCTGTGATCACACCGGTGTAACATTTCATGGGGCAAGTCTTTGAATCTTATCTGGCAGAGTGAAGGCTCTCTGACTCTTCCTCTCTCTTTCGCTTTCTTTCTCTCACAGACACAGTTCACGCACACCTGCCACCCTTTGCTTTGTGATACCTTCACAGTGATTTCAGACACCATTTTAGGGATCCCAGCACAAGAGGTGCGTCTCATCAGTGGACTGCGCCGGGGAGATTGGCCGGTACTTGGCTGAAAGTTTCATGCGAACAGAAGACAAGCTGTGTTCTCGGCTAAGTATCAAAACTTTGAGGTACAGTGATGAACATGTTTCCTTTCATGTCTGTTTTGAGGTTCGGTTACTTTTTGGTGGTCCTACTTTGACATATTTTACAGTGTGATTTAAATTGGTTAATTATTAAAGTCAAATGATCATTTTTGAGGATTATTTATCACTTAAGCTTGCTGTCTGAAGAAGTTGTATGTGAGGAACTACCATGCTGTGTAATAGATAATATTATATACAGTAGAGTTAAGGCATGCTATAATACAATAATGCATAATACAAGCTACTACAATATCATGTACCACATATACTATACTCAAGTGGTAGTGTGTGTGTATATATATATATATATATATATGTATATATATGTCTTACTACAATATTCTACCATTTAGACTATATGAAACTATACTTTTCTATATAGCGTTATGTATATGTAGCCATTATACTATAGTATAGTATAGTATAGTATAACATAGTATAGCTCTAGAATTAGAGTAGGAGTATAGCATAGTATATCCCATAGTAGGGCAGATGTACCACTACAATATACTGCATACTACTTTACTTTATTATGATATACTACAGTCTATTTACTGTTATATATGCCCCAAAGTATCACTCATAGCCTATTATAGGCTACTATGGTATAGAATAGTATAGTGAGTAGGCCTGTATTATAGGCTACTATTTGCTGTACTATATGTAGGCTGTAATTGCAATGGGATATAGAGCTTTGCTGCATACAATAAAAACTCGTATTATCTTCATCTAAATCATAAGCCATAGATAATCTTGTGACAGTAAAACATCAACGTTCAAAAGTTAATATCAGTCAGCCAGTTCCTCCTTGCCCTGCTCCACTTTGTTACCATGGAGAGCTCCAATACCCTAAAGACAATAATAAGTGCGTGCACAGCATGCGGCAGAAAATAATAAATAGATTTATGCGCAATTGTCACATTTAATACATTTACGGAGCGCGCTAGTGAATTCATTATTACACCATATGCTAATGCAGCTGGGTCCGCGTATTTATGAGTCTGTGTGTGGGTGTGTGAGTCTCTCTCTCCTCCTCTCTTTCTCTCACTCTCCCTCTCCTCCTCGCGTGCGCATAGGGCTTTGAAGTGTAACCAACAACTGCTGTCCCGGAGTCAGTGCTGTAGCCGAATATATGTGATAGGGGATGTACTCCAACAGCTCCAAGCCGTGTATTGTTCTCTCTAGAGCTTGATCCACAGCAGCAGCATGTGCTCTGGATGGGAGGTCGCTCTGAACTTGCGCTGAGGCCATTTATCGGTACACCGGAAAGCGAAGCGCGGTCGGAGAACAAGGAGGGATCAGAGGCAAACTACTTAGACAGTAAACACGACATCGTGTAGATGGTAAGGAGACGATTGGTGTAAGGAAAAGGACGCATACCGACAGCCGAGAGAAACGGGTCTGTTCCTCATCTGGAGATCAATGGAAGCGAGGATAACATATGGATACAGCCGATGTCTTCAGGGACGGGCTGTCGATGTATGATGGCAGGTCGGACATGCACGTTGTGCCGACTGAAACAGGTTGGTTTCGCCTCGATCAAACTTCAGCGGGATCAGACGTGGGACGATTAGCGCGCATTTAGGTGCTGATGATGAACTGAGTCACTGTCGCTTACAGCGGCGCGTCTGGAGATGACAGCAGGTTTATTATGGGAAACTGCGCTCTATCATTCACTGGACTTTTACTGGATTTAGATGGTCGTCCTTATCGCTGCATCTGGTTGAAGGTCGTCCACTATTACTGATCCGGATATCCTTCAGATCTGCGTGTGTACGTGTGTGTAAAAATTGTGCTTTCTAGTTTTCTTGTTGGACACGGAACTGTAAATAACGGAGACAGCTTTGTTTCACACTCTCTAGACGCTCGCCAGGTTTTCTAATATACTCCTTGCTGTATTTATGTATGCTTTCATTTTATTATGGACGCATGTAGCCTATTCTGATGAAAACATAATGTTTCTCATTGCAAAATCTACTTTTAAATATGTCATAGTTTCGTGGAACATAATAGGAGGCCACCATAAACTCACCGTTGACCACCACAGAGATACTATCAAGATAATATGAGGGAATTTTATTAGGGTATCTCATACACTGTTTGATTTTTTTAAGCATTTGTGTCTCTGTATTAGTGTAAGACCACAGATGGACGCCTTGTGTAATGGAGCCAATAAACCCGAGGGCAGTGATCCCGTTGTAGACCCCCGGCCGCCTCCTGCCAAGCTGGCTCGACTGGAACAAAATGGAGCGGGACCCTCGGCCCAGGAGAGGAGCAGTCAGGAGTGTCCTGTGGCCAAAAACCCCTGTCTGGGCCAGAAACCCACCACAGTGAGGCCACAGAGCAAGAGCTGGCACAGCAAAGGTACATGGGCTGAAACGTGATAATTTCAGTACAGTGATAATAACCCCCATGTGTCATCCGACATGTCTAATAGCTGTCCTTTTCAACACCTCAGGGAGCCTGCTGCCTGTCTTCTGTGTGGTGGAGCACAAGGAAATCCCTCAGGAGGGAGAGAGGAGAGAAGAACACGCTGAGTTTGTGTTGGTCAAGAGAGATCTGCTGTTTAACCAGCTGATAGAGATGGCCCTGCTGACACTGGGCTACTCACACAGCTCTGCTGCACAGGCCAAAGGTACACAACACAAACTTGCACAGAGAGTCAAAAACAGAAGTCCACCGTTTTCTTACAGTTTGCACACTTGTGTGTGTTTTCAGGTCTCATCCAGGTGGGCAGGTGGAACCCGGTGCCTCTGTCCTGTGTAACAGATGCTCCTGATGCCACAGTGGCTGATATGCTGCAGGATGTTCACCACGTTATCACCCTTAAAATACAGCTGCGCAGGTAGGAGGCTGGCATCACATCTATGAATATGTCTGTCTACAGTAACACTCACGTTATATTCCTCGTCTTGTCTGTGTGGAGTCTACAGACTCTAAATTATCTGTATGTGTCAATGTGAGCGATGGACTCAAGACTGGTTAAGTACTTCTCAGCATTTTGCTCAGTGCATGCTGGGAAAGACTCCAGCCATCCACCATCTCTAATTTGTATCAATAAAAGAAAATAACCAAAGGGCATAGACCAAATCAGACCCAGCAGGGAATGATTAAACTCTTATATTTTATCTTATCTTAATGCCATTAGATTAAGTTTAACGACTGATTTTAGAGTCTTATTGCAATGAATATTGATGAGCATTTTAATGGTGTATGACATCAAAAGTCATTTCCTAGGGTAACATTTTTAAATAATCAGTGTCCCCTTTTCTTTGACAGTAGTCCTATAGTTGTGTTACATATTGGGTCTTGGGTCAGATCAATCATAAGACATAGGACAGTGCAACATATTTATTATCAAAAGATACAAAAGATAATTTAACACAGGCCTTTTTTTCAAAGGAGAAAAAAAGTGGAAAAAACACAGGTGTTACTAATAACATTTATGATGGAAGCAGCATCATTCATTTTTTTATTTACACCCGAAACTGTGCTTTTTCTACTGTGACATGTCAACATGTCTTCCATTTAAAAAAGGCTTTTGGCTCAAAGAAAGAAGGATGTGGCATCATGTATGTTTTTCTTGTGCTCATATGAGTTAATTTATTTAATGTATTAAGTGCTTTAGTTTCCACCCACAGCCCAGACTTTCATTCACACCCTTGAATGTTTGACACTGGAAACTTGCCGACCAATCACTCATGCTCCATATGAGTGAGTAAAGAACTGTTGGGGAGACATTCTTTTTAAAGCGGCACTCCACTAATTTTACACATTAAGTTCTGTTTACTCGTCACAAGTAGTACTAGTCAGCCTTTGAAAACAGTTTTCTGCAGGGTTCCCTGGCTGGTAACTGTGTCAGTTTTTATTCTAATATTGTTCTGTGATCAATTTCTTAGACTGTCTTGTAAATCAGACTTCCACAGAGAGGAACACGTCGGCATACCAGTTAGATCATCACTAAAAATCTCCTGGAAAAGTCCTGGAAATAATCTCTAGAAAAGAGAGGGGACCCTGTTCTGTCTTCTGTGTCTCTGAAGGGAGCTTTCTTGAGTCTGAGAAACAACCCTTGTGATGTCATCAGGGTCTAATAAAAGATGTCATAAAGTTTCATTATGGGACTTGTGTCCCATATCCAGTGTTTTTGGAGCTTTAAACCATTGTGGGTACTAAAAGTATGGTTGTCAATTGTGAGTTCCCTAACTTTATGGAAGTGCAATACTAAATTACTGGACCACCCCTTTAATATATCAAACATATGCAATTAAAGTGTTTTTAATTTGCTCTTTGTCTAGCTGTCCCAAATTGGAGGACTTGCCTCCCGAGCAGTGGAGTCACTCCACAGTGAGAAACGCTCTGAAGGAGCTCCTCAAGGACATGAACCAGAGCTCCCTAGCCAAGGAGTGCCCCCTTTCCCAGGTACAAGACACACAAGCACACATGCACACACACACACTTAGAGCATGCATACAAGAAGAGAGAAGAAGAGAAATTGGACTGAAGTTCAAAGTGTGCATGCAATGTCTTTGCCCTTCCATGCCCTGCAAATGTTTTTGTGTGTGTGTGTGTGTGTGTGTGTGTGTGTGTGTGTGTGTGTGTTTCTGCCTCTTTTGACGCATGATGCAGAGTAAGTGTGTGTGGTCCAATAGTTAGACAGGAAGTCCAGATGCAGAGGAAGATAAGGTGTGGGGGCAGAGCGGGAGGAAGAAACAGATAAAGAGAGATGGTTATCTCTTAAAAAGCCTTCCTGCCTGGGCCGCTGCCTATCTTGATTATTTCGACTGCCAACCTGTCTGCCTGTCACTCTATCTGTCTGCCAGCCTCACCCGCCGTCTTACTCTCTCTTACTCTATCTATCTATCACTCCCCCTCTTTGGTATTTAGCTTTTTCTGCATTCTTGACTGATTCAGCAATAACATCCAAATCTGGTTTTACGATCTTGATCAATCAAGCAAATACAGACACAACTGCAGAAATAATTTCACATTAATCATGCTGTATTTGGGGACGGCCTTTTTATGAATATTCATAATT
This sequence comes from Cebidichthys violaceus, assembly GCF_023349555.1. Taxonomy (NCBI): domain Eukaryota; kingdom Metazoa; phylum Chordata; class Actinopteri; order Perciformes; family Stichaeidae; genus Cebidichthys; species Cebidichthys violaceus. The sequence goes on along the minus strand of NW_027176329.1, from coordinate 8,629,442 downwards.
ATCAACTTAGTCTATCTGTTATTTTGCCGGAGGGACATCTACAAATTGCTAACTATCTCTCTCGTCTTCAGATTCCTTCCTTCTCTGCAGAACTGATACTCCCCAATCCTCCCTCCCCCATCTCTCTCTCCCTCTTTCTCTCTCTCCTATCACTCCTTTTACCCCCTCTCTTGTTTGCAAGAAGCAGATTAAAATAAATATGAGAAGATTAAATCTTATTTATCAGATGTAAAGATTGCACAGGACAGTCTTTGAGGAAAAACTGTGTGTGTGACAGAGACAGACAGAGAGCACTAGTCTCTGATGACCTCTAGTGTTTTGTTTGATCGCACACACACACACACACACACACACACACACAAACGCATGCATGCTCACACACACACACACACACACACACACACACACACACACACACACGCTTGAACGCATGCATGCTCACACACACACACACACCCGCTGTACATGTGCGCACAAAAGAGCCCACACCCTGACGCACTCATCTGTCTTTATTATCCTATTTACCTGGGGGTCTTTTTAATAACACAGATCTGAGTTCATTAATATCAGATGTGTGAACAGCTGAGACACCCAGGCCGCCCATAGCAGGAGCTTGGAAAATGTAATGAATTTCTATTGTCTTTTCCCCTCTGTTTCAGAGTATGATATCATCTATTGTAAATAGCACTTACTATGCAAATGTCTCAGCTGCCAAGTGTCACGAGTTTGGTCGATGGTACAAGCACTTCAAGAAGACCAAATGCTTCAAAGGTGAGGGCTTTCAATCAAGTCTGCAAACATGAAGTGTGTCTAATAAGTCTTACAGCATGTCCCAAAGCCATACTACATACTAATTCTATAGTGTATATAGTATGTACTAATCTTGACAGTGTACTGTTTTAGCAGTTAGACAAACCATTTCATACTAACAAGAATTTATCAAATATGTACAATGTCAGACATTAAGATGTTTCCAGGGTTGTTTCACCGCCACCCACAATTTATTTATTGAATTTCCAGCTGTGAACAGCCTCTCTGATTAATTTGTGGATTGCATTGCGGGAAAATAATGTTTTTCTGCAGCACACTCAAAAGTCAACCGTATTTAGTAGGCTATGCATGCTGTCTGTTTTGAGTATACTTCATTTTGACACTTTTCCAGTGTGAACCCACCACATACTCAAACGCTGCTTAGAATTAGAATCTAGTGCGTATTTGGGACACACTGTATCTGGTGTGTTAATAATTGAACATCTGCCTTTGCTTTCCTTTTCCTGCACCAGAGATTGACAGCGTCTCTGACCAGTCCACACACATCACCCTCACCCAGCAGTCAATCACAAGTAGCCCAGCTGATCAGAGCTCAACCCTCTTTTTCTCTCATGGAGAAGTAGCCAACATATGTGGCCGTTCTCCCCTCGGCATGTGCCCTCCCGGGTTGGTAACCCAGCCTCTCAGCTCCCAAATGGTCAACCAGCAGCTGGTGATGGCCCAGTTCCTCAACCAGCAGTATGCTGTTAGCCGCATGCTAGCTGGCCAGGGTCTCTCACCGTCCCCACAGCAGTATCTCAACCACCCGCCTGTAGGAAGGGCTCCCCCCGCCATGGTCTTCTCCAAAGCCCCTGATTCTCAAGCCCCACAGCAGGCACAGTGTGGCCCAGGGGGAGGCCCTGTAGCCGGGCCGCAAACCCAGACATTGGTTGGGTCTTCTGTGGGGCCAACAGATGTGCCAAATGACATCTACCACGGTGTGAGGGAGGAACTGAAGAGAGCTGGCATCTCCCAAGCCATCTTTGCCCGGGTGGCCTTTAACAGGACCCAGGTATGTAAGCAAAGAAGGGGGGGGGGGGGGGGGCTGTAATCTGCATGAGAGGTGTTGAAAGTCAAAAAAGGTTGCAGGTGATTATCTTTTGGAAATGTTTTCTGGTGTTGCGGTTGTAGGTAAGTGTGTTTTGTGAATATGTGCGTTTGATGGTTGGCACATTGGCATGGCCTTTGCCGCAGTGCCCCCTCCCCCCGTTGCATGTGTGTATGTATGTGTGTGTGTTGGTGCCAGCCCTCTGCAGCACAAAGCTGGTGCCAGCACTGAAGCAGCTGCTGGGCCAACTAATCACAAGCCCTTAGAGAGAAGCTGTCTCCCTCTCTACCTCTTCTTCTGTCTTACTGTCCCTCCATCTTGCCACCTTTCACTCTGGCAGCCCCGATATCTATTTAATATCTACCTATGATTGTCAATCCATCTTTTTTTTTTAATCTTTCCCTTTTTCCTTCCATTGGGCTCCCTCATTTCATTTCCATATCATCCTCTGCCATCGCCTTTAACACTAAAATATCACATTATCTGTGTCTATCATCTTACATTCACCACCACACCCGCGCTCAGAGGACAGGCTAAGCCTATTGTTATTATTATTATTACCGTCATTATCATTTTCATCACAATGGGCAGAGCTAGTTATTATCCACCCCCATATTTCCCCATTGCCAAGTCCAAGGTGCTTTGGTGCCAGCCACACAAGTTGGGCGTGATGCCAAGATGCCATATAGAAGTGAGGGGAGCATTTATCATTTGTCATTTCACGTAAAGCTGCCATCTATTTGGAAGGAGGGGTTTGCTGGGTGGATCCAAAGATGATCCATGATTTGAATAAGAAGGCTGTTTCCTCCCTTTCCATTTTACTGCCAGCGTGAAATCTGATTTCTTTTCAGGAAGGAAGCCCTACAATCTGCATGTGATGTTTGAGGGGCTTTCCTCTATACACAGATACACCCAGAATAATGCTAGCTCTACAGGCGAGCAGCGTTCTTAGCACTGACTGGGGAACTGGCTCTGTATCATCTGTGAAACACTAAACCACAGGAACTTGATAGCGTGGCTCTTTGAATGAGATCCAAAGTTGGATATGAGGAGCTTTTGCAAAATTCCTTCAGGCATATGAGAAACTTTATAGTTGCCGTCTTTGCATGTAAATTATGGGAAAATCCATATTTCACAGCAAGATTTTTTATTTGGAAGCACAGCAAAGAATTAAACTATAGCCTTAAGATCATTTTGATTGTAATTTTCACAATATTTTCACACTAGCAATCTAGCAGTGAATTTGACATTGCATGAATGTATCCTTGTGTATTGTTTGCTTATACTAATAAAGAAATATTGACTTGTGTGTTTGTGTGTGCCTTTACCAGGGCCTGCTGTCAGAGATTCTGCGGAAGGAGGAGGACCCTAAACACGCCTCCCAGTCTCTGCTGGTCAACCTGCGGGCCATGTACAGCTTCCTGCAGCTGCCCGAGGCTGAGAGGGAGCGCATCTACCTGGAGGAGAAAGACAGAAGCCTGACTGGATTCACACCAAGCTGCAATAACACACCACCAAGATCCACACAGGTCAGCCAGCAGAGAGATAAAATCAAAGAGTCACAATGCTGCTGGGAAAATGTGTTAACTGTCTCTCTCCATGAAAGAGCACTGAAATATCGTAGAGGGAGTACTGATAGTTGAATAAAAAACATTGACTGCTTTGAAAAACAGTCTTTTGCATATATTGTGCTAATAAAGAGAGAAAAGTGATGGAATTTAGTTAATTTAACAAAGACAAGTAAAGAACATAATCAACAACAGACTATACATCATCATATTAGGGAGTCGTTACCCCTGACCTTTCCTCAACAGCACCATGAGGTTTTGAGGGATATGTTTTAACAACTAAGGATATATTGCCAAAAAACTATATACATTTATGCTGTCCTACCCTAGCTAATAATGTTATCATCAAGTCAGATCTGTACTTTGGTTTTTGATCAAATATATCCAAAACTAATGTCATTTTTATCAGCCTCAGACGAACATCAGCATGGGAAGATTGCCACTGTGTGCATGTAAACGTAGCATGCTGATACTGTTTCAAAGTACAGCTTCACAGAGCAGCTTGTATGTTGTCTTTATTTTATCAGTTTCCACAGAAAGAAAGTATTGGAAATGACGACCCACTAACCAACCCTTGAAAACAAATTACAATATGGATTTTTCTGTTATTTTATCCTTTATTTTTCCAGTACTGCAGTGCAAGAAAGATGATATGAATTGTGTCAGCGGCAGTAGACTGACCATAGCTTCCTCTCTTGCCATGTCTTTACCCCCCCACCCCCACCCCACCCACCCCCTTCATTTACTGGTATTTCCAATCTGCCTCCCTGTGAACTACACTGCTGACTCCCTCTGTTAGCCCAGAGAGGGTACAGACTGCCACATGTTTCCTTTCATTTACACAAAGTTGCCAGCTGCTTCTCCTGCAAGGGAGGAGCTTTATGTTGAAAGAGTATCATGTAGGTTGGTTCATGCTGCCTCCCCAGATCACACACCCCTTTGTACAGGCACCCCTAGGGCTACATTAAAGGGCTAGTTCACAATACTCGTTGGACAAAGTGCGTCATTGTTCAATCTGTATGGGATTCATTTCACTTTGTTGCAAATGCCCAGTACTTAGACACTCACTGTGGCTCGTTTGTCTATCTGTCCTTCTTGTATGTCTCTTTTTAGTCGAGACTGTCCCCAGTTACAGGAGACATCGGGTTGAGGACAGACAGTTGTGTTCTCAATGTCAGCGCTTCTATCTACGAGGACATCCAGTACGAGATGAAGAGAGCCAAGGTGTCTCAGGCTCTGTTTGCAAAGGTGGCCGCCTCCAAGAGTCAGGTACTTACTTGCTTGCTGTTGTGAATCTGATGAACATTTCTAATCTTAAACACACATATTGCACCCAATTTGTTGTAGATTGTTCAAATTGAACTTTGATGAATCCATCTCTCGCTGAGGGATAACGAGTGTGTGTGGAGGAAACCTAGATAATCAACCCAGCTGCTGTACTCTGCAGAGGACTATCATCGGTGCATCAGACTGCTATTGTGTCCTAAATTATCGCTTTAACAAAAACACGTGCACCCATACACGCCACTTCTGCACATAAACATACTGCGTGAGCACATGTATGCACACACACACTCGATACCACAGACACACACAGGCAAACAAATGCACTAATACACATACACACATGCATGATTCGAGTGTTTATTGTTCTCATTTTTATGGCGGCCTCATAAGCTTGTTATTGCCTTTTGTTTTGAGGATAATTTCCCTTCATGGAATGGGGGGATTTCAGCTGTCTCGTTTTTTCTTCCTCTTGTGTATGTCTCCAATTCTCACTTTCCTTTTTTTTCTTTGTTTCTTTTTTCTTTGTTTCTTTTGTTCATTCTTTCTTTCTTCCCCTTTTTTTCCCTTCTCTCTACTCATTTGGAGGTCATTCCGCGGTCAAGCCAGTACAGACAGGTGGTCCAAAACCCCTGAGGTTTTTTTTCTATCTCTTCGCTGGCCTCCCGTTTTACTTTACTTTCCCTATGTTCTCTTTACCTCTCTCTTTCTCTCTCTCTTTTTCTCTCTCTTTCTCTCTCTCTCTCTCTCTCTCTCTCTCTCACGCTCGTTCTCGCTCTGTTTTACCCGGCTGTTTGGCAGGCACAACCATGCTGGATCTCTCTGTTCTATCTGCACTGTGCATCTGGATAGCATTGTGTGCTAGACTTGGGCTACAGCCAGGTGTGTGTGTGTGTGTGAGTGTGTGAGTGTGCTTGTGTGCATCTGTGTGTGTGCATATCAGCCTGCTTGCAAACGGAATCATGCTCCAGTTCATGAATCTGAAACTACCTTTGCTTTACGTTCCTCAATCTGTCGCAAGTTTCTTCCCTTGTGAGGCAAAAAACATTCTAGCTAAAACAAAATCTCCCCGTCATCTTTTGGCTCTCGCTTTACATTAACTCATTTTGAATCAATTCTTTTGAATGTATAGTTTCTAGACTAAGGGAAAGCTGAATTCAGACTTCAACGTTGGAGTTATTACCACGTATATCTCCTTAAATTCGAATAAGTCACTATATGAATAGGAGAGTGGGTTTATGGGGGTGACATGAATCAAAACTCATACATGTATGATGTTGCTATGTTAGCCTTATACTAGAGGTACACACTATAGAATAGATCAAATTATTTGATTTTTGGTGCCAGAGAAACTTAGCCTTTTGTTTATGCATTAAGTGTTTAAAGATATGTTGCATAGTGAGGTTAGCTTAATACGTGGATGTACCCATAAACCTCTGTAGAGATGGATACCTTGTCTATCTATGGATACCTGATATGTCCTTTTATCTGCACTATAGTGTGTTATAAACCATTTATTAAATGTTTATTCTTCTTCTAAATGCTAAATAGAGAGACGTAAAGTAAAGTGTTGCCGTTCCTCCTGTAGGGCTGGCTGTGTGAGCTGCTGCGATGGAGGGAGGATCCCAACCCAGAGAACCGGACCCTGTGGGAGAATCTGTGCATGATCCGTCGGTTCCTCAGCTTGTCCCAGACCGAACGAGACGCCATCTATGAACAGGAGAGCAGCAACGCGACAGCACAGCAGCAATGCGCTGACAGGCTTACACTGCTCAACAATGACAATACACTGGTGAGACTGAAAAAACAAGATTAACACAGATTGCTGTGCGCTGGTAGATCTTGCTCGTCAGCTATAGAAACAGCAGTTTGGAATGAATATGAAAAAACCACAAGCAGCAAAGGCAGAATATTATCTCTTTAGAGGGGAGCCTGTCCTTGTGACCTGAAATATGTTTCTGCAAAGCACTTGAAAAATCTATTTAAGAGAACTGATCAAAAAAAGTTAAATATAAATTTCTCCATAAATTTGAAAGAGAGTATATCACATTGAATGCCAAAAGATCTCTAGGGTGTCCAATGGAAAAGCAGCACGCTAAATGCCACAAACGTCAGAAAAAAAGATGATTACCACGTTAAGCGATGATCCGTGAGGCTGATTAGTTTTCTTTCACTTCCATAGCTCGTGCATGGATGGATGGCTTGATTAAAGCACAGACTCACAGTTAACATAGAAATTTACAGTATGTTATGTGGAATACCATTACATTAATAGCAAGACAGAAAGACTTCATATGTACTGATTCAGAGCCTGAACAGACATGGACCCTTGATGGTTGCATTACAGATCACCTCACATGTGAGATATCTATTTTAAATAGACTTATCACTTCAAATCATACAAATATATTTCTGTTTAGGCTGACTTCACTTTACCATCTACCGTTAAGTTAAAGACAATAATATCCAGATCAACACAATAGAAATTAGTTGGCGTTGAAAGTACAAAATCCAAAAGACCAAACACAGCTTTTACTCTAATTACTTCTGATGTCTCTTTTTCTCTTGTCAGTACCAACGCAACTCTCCGCTGCCACAGCAACACCATCTTCAACCCCATCAACCCCTGCAGCCAGAGGCAGGACCGCACCTGTCTCCACGGCAACCATGTGCTGCATCACCAGCGGAGTGTGAGGTGGGGGGCAACTGGGGGCACATGAGAGTACGTCTGCAGGGCAGGGGCAGTAGTAATGGGGAGAGAGGAGATAGTAAGGACTGGGTTGAGGGGGGACAGGGAGAGAGGAGCAGTGTGGGAGGGGACTGGGGCTGTACTGGTAGGGTGAGGGATGAGGGTTCAAAAAACAAGGAGCAGGTGAGGGATGGTAGTGTGGGTGAAGAAGAGATGAATGAAATCATAGGAAACAGCAAGGAGGAGAAGGAGAAGCTTGCTATGAAGTGGTGCGGTGTGAAGGATGAGGACCGAGGCGAGGTTCGGGTTTGTTCAGATGCAGATAATGAGGCCAAAGGTGCAGATGAGGTCCAGGATGAGGGGTTAAGAGTCTCCCACGAAGCACTGGGAATCCTGCAGAGCTTCATTCAGGACGTGGGCCTCAACCCAGACGAGGAAGCCGTCCACACCCTGTCGGCTCAGCTGGGCCTGCCCAAACACACCATCCGAAGATTCTTCAACAGCCAGGATCATGACCGGCATCCACACAACAGTCAGAGCCCAAGACAGAGTCGAGACGACCAGCATGGCTGCACGGACACAAACCTCTCGCAGACGGACATAACTGCAGAGGAACAGAAGGAGGAAGGTGATAGAAGGACTGAAACAGAACAAAACAAGGTGGAGGAGGAGGAGGAGGAGGAGGAACAAACGGAGAGAGATGACGCAAGCAACATTGCCGTTTTCAAAGAATCTGACGTTGGCACTCAAACCATCTGCTCTTTGAAGGAGGAGCAGGAGAGCTACATCTAACCCAAATCCATGCAGTGACATACGAGTACTGACTCGCAGTGTTTTGGTGTTTTATAGGTGGGTGTCCTCAAATGCTGTGTAAAGGCTAAAAGCTGACTTATTGTATATGTTTATACCACAGCTTAGAAGGATGCTGGTGTTCCCACACAGTACACCTGCAATAGAAAGCTGAGACAGCATTCCTACTGCAACTTGAGACAGAACATAACTGTGACTGTGTGTGCAGATAATGTTATAACACTTTCTGTGTAGATATATGTGTGAATGGTACCCAGTACAAACAGTCTCAGATTACATATCACTGTTTAAAAAAAAGAGTAATTATAGTTGGTTGACTGATCTAAAGTTTGAGAAAAGTTCATGCCAGAAATGCCTTGTAGAAAGTGGCACTGCCGATCTTTTTTTTTGTGATTTCCATTGTTTTTGCCTTGTGTTTTGGATCAGTCGTTTTAAACTGTTTCCTTCAGGAATCTCACTGTTATTGTATCTTACATTGTTGTTTTTTGTCACATTGTCGTAAATATCAAGTTTCTTGATTCTGTTTTAAAAGAAATGATAGTTGAATTTGTAAATTATATATAGCAGTTGGAATCAACCCTTTCATAAATGACAGGGTATCCTCTGCATTTTTTACTGCAGTATGTAATAAATCAATCGGTAAAACATTGAGTTACTAAACTGATCAACATATGGACATCTATAATGTTTCTTCTGCAAATGAGTCCATTTTTATTCTCAACTTGAATCGCAAAGTTGTGTTGAGATCTAATTTGCTCCTGAACACATCATAGTTTACATACAGTGTTTCTATTGATGCATGAATCTATAAATCCCTCAAATAGCTACGTTATTTTGGGAAGTGTTATGTTTACACATCTTGTGGTTGTCATATTGTACTGATTTACATACTGTAGCAGAGGCACGAAGTGTGCTGTATGGAGTGCACAATGTTTAATGTTTCCTCATGAAGAAAGATTGTGGACTAGAAATATAAGACTGAAGCCGTGCAGTGTGTACATGAAATGTTCAAATTAAATGATAGCACTTTCATTTGTAAAAAAAAAAAAAAGACAAATTCATAATTGTACTGTATGTTCATTACTTAAATCTGTTACAGTTGGAAATGTTTATTTCACAAACAATCTGTGTGAAATATATTAAAATGTTTTGAGAGTCCAGAAGCTTGGACGATCACTTTTAATTTAAAAAAAACTTTCCATTTAATTGTATAAATTAACATGCAAATAGAAGGTGGAAACGTTTATCACGCATAAAAACAGTTATGATGTTTTTTCACCAAGAAATTCAGGCTTAAAACCTCGTGATGGAATCGGCAACAACACACAGAGGCTGACATAGCTGGGAGGTAAAGTGCTATTTTTGCTTTTTTATTTTGCTGCTTCTTAAAAAGATGGTTGTTTAAGTCGCAAAATATCAGCGGATGACATTTCAACTTTGAAAATATTTAGTTGGGATGTGTTGGCAACGTATAAAATTGGATTTGGGACAGTGTGTGACATTGATCATGTCAGATAGACTTCTTGAAACAAGTAAATAAGAGATGAAGCTCATTTATCAGACTGCTATTTTAAGACAAGCAGAGGCCTGCTGTAAAGGACCCATTCAAGATTAAACTGGTTCTGATGTCCACTGAAGTTAGAGAGTTAGATGATTTTTCCTCGTATATAACTGTGTCTCTGTTGGTGAACTGCTGTCATTGTTCGGCCATCAGACAGTATTCTTCTGTGCCGATCACCATGGCTCTCTGTACCAGTGGATCTGTGTCTGTACAATCATGTGCCCCTCAGCGCTGACAGTGTTTTCTATCTCCCGTCTCTTTTTATTCTTCTTTTATTTTATCTGTCTCAAATGCTATTTCTATCCAGGTTTCTGTCTGCCTCTCTGCCCATGATTCTCATCTGTGTCTCCCGCACTGTACTCAGACAGAGCAACATTCAAGCCCCATTTGGTCAGAATAGCTTCATAGAGTAATTCAATAAAGCTATGCTCTTTTTCGGTCATCTGTTTCCATGACGATATCTAAGTCAGGGCCAACAAGAGGCCATGAAAAACTCATCGTCAGCAATATTAGCCATGGTAATGATGATAATGGCGCTCTCAAAATGCCATACCTGGTGTGATGATGATGGTAATGGCAATGATGGTCATTATGACTGCTTTGTGTTAACCCCCACCACAACATAAACACACACACACACACACACACACACACACACACACACACACACATCACTACCACTGCACACATTTGACTCATTAATGCTATTTAATGTCACCTATATATTTTCACATGGACTACTGCCTCTTGTATCACGACCTTCCTGCTGCTTTCGTTAATCTCTGTTTAGTCTGTGGAAAGCACTTTTTGATACAGATGTTTGATAATTTGATGATTATTTCTCCTTGGTGGTGGGGATATTGTAAATATGGACAACTTCATTAATTCAGATTATGTCCCTGACTATCTCCCTGACAGTTCAAATATCCAGCTATACTGTAGCTTTGCCAGCAGAATGTAAACAAGTAATATATTATACGCATTAATAATAACAATTGGGTTGCAAGGTTTTTAAAGTCCTATTGATTGGTTTTTAACCCCCTCCAGCAGGTAAACTCTGACCTAATGGGAAACTAAAACAGTTTAAATAACAACTAATCAACCGATAAATGCAGACTTGGGTTATTCTATAAAATTCCTTTATTGACTGATGAATAAGCAAGTGTCCTGCTGGAGGAGGTCCTCTACACCTGAGAGTCTCCACAACCTGGCAACCCAAACGGTCTTATTGATTATTAACTTAAAGCATCAGAGCATTACTTACAATTTACTATCACCTTGAATTCTTTTTTTTATTTCTGCATTAAAAGCTGCATTTTTGTTGTTTCTGTTGCCCATTTGAGTTTCTGTAAACTCGGAGCCTCACGAGCGACAGCCAGTGGGTCACATGATCAGTCAGCTGGTCTTCAGCACATCCGCCTGACCCGCTACTGTTTACAAATCAGCAAACAGTCCGAGCACAGCAGAATGAGGAGTCCTGCGTGACCTGAACAGGTATCTCAACCACACTAGGAGCCCATAGCGGGTTATGATGACTATGTGGCATTATTTACACATATATTATCCTATATGTGTGTGTGACAGAGAGAGTGTGTTTTTCTCGTGGCTTACAGCAGTGTGTCGGAAGTAAAGACGGGCCCGTGCATCGGGTCGGTTACAACTTGCTAACAGCCAGGCTAACATCACTCTACCTCACCTGCTTTCCTTCATATGTAGTCACATAATGTCGACACTGACAACTACAGCGTGCCATCGTACGTGTATTGAACTAGCTTAGCCTTCCTTTAGCATTATTAGCTGACAGCAGGATACAAGCTAGCTTAGCAGTTGTTTGGCGTTTTGCCCTCCTGCCTGTCTGCATCGGTAATCCTTCTGCTTGTCACCGGTCCGTTGCTGCACGAAAGACGGACACTGCGTGCGTTTTACGTTAAAAATTATAGATGCATTGTCAGTGCTGGCTATCAATTATGGCGCCAATACGGTAGAAATATCGGTTCCTCGAGGTGGCCCACCCTGCCTGACAGACTCGGTGATGGATTCAGTGCAGTGCAGAGGTTTGGTAACAAATAACACTGTTAAAAATGTGGGTTCACACAGCTCTCCATACTTCCACCAACCAGTTCAGTACACATTTCTGTGCAGGGGATAGTTTAGGCTGCATTTCTGCAGGCTTTTTCGGATTAGAGGGAAAAGCCTCTTAACTAGAGACAAAAATCAAGAGCTGCATTTTTGAAGGAAGGGGCACTGTCACACATAGGTGACCTGGTTATTGAGTTAGGAGACAAAGGGTGACGTTTACTACACGTGTGTGCATTGACCAGTGTGAGGATATAGGTTGTAGGTCAGTCAGGTCTGTTCCTGCAAATTACTGAGCATTCCTGCATGTTCAAATGTTTCTCCTTTTGTTCTTCCTGCAATGCAGGTCTTCCCCGGCCTACTGCAGTGAGTCCAGACCCTTTGTTGCTTGTGTTTTGTCAGAATAAATGTACTTATGATCTCTGGTTGCATAAGTCCGTGAGCTGTGAGCAGCTCTAATGAATGATTCTTCTTTAGAGGTAAAAGCAGCGATTCGCCACAAAAAGCTAAGATTAGAGTCTGAAAAGATATTGTTGATTGTATTACATTCCCTTAGTTTTATCTTCTGTGTCCTTGTGTAGGTCTAAATTACTTGTCCTTTCTTAACCAGTTGGGTCCCATTGAGTCCTGGTCAAGATGGGCAGAAAAGTAAAAAAAAAAAAAAATCATACATGCAAGTACAAACCGGGACAGATTACGTCACAAAAACAACGAATAATGGCACTTGTTAAAACTGACTTTAAAGTACGTTCAAACATGTCGAGCCTAGAAGCCCCACAGGTCAGGAACCATTGCTCTAGTTTTTCTATACAGACGTGTTTGTCAGGTTTAATCTCTCGTCATGTATTCGGTAATCGAATCAGTCGAGACCCGGCGAGTTCACAGTATTTTTGCCGAGGTCGAGGTCGAGCTTGTTCCCAGCCTGTTGCGAGCATGTGACCGTGAAGCCTCCTGGGCTCTTGCTGTGTGCTGATGTGGAGGCATGTGAGTTTGTTTAGCTGAGTTCTTTCACTTTGACTGAACTGCAATCTTTTAGCGCCGACTGTAGCTGCCAGTGACGGCTCCCCTCATCGCCGTCTGCAGAATCCTGTTTGAATATTCATCCACTAAAGAGCCCATGTACTGATTACTTTTCTGAATCTATTTTACATAAGACTGCTCTGACAATGGTTCGTGGAAACGAGGACAAGTGTACCGGTTCATCAAATTACTTATATTTTATTACTGAATAAGAAATAGTTATTTCCAGAGCTGAAAACAAGGCCTGTTGATTTCAGTGGAGCTACAGTAATTTAGTCAGATGTCTCCAAATGTAAATTCTGCTGGCACTTTAGCAAAAACATTTAATGCAGTTTAATCTGGGTTTAGTTTTAGAATAGTTTAGCCTTTGTGCCTTTAGGCCAATGAGCTTGAAGCGGGCTGAAGCTTTTGTTTGTGTCAGCTCAGCTTGAACGTGGGATGTCTAGCATGTGGTTGTCCGGCCGAAGTATGAAACCTGCCTCTGCATTTTTGAAGAGGAGCTGAACGTGAACTTGTGTGCTGTGTTGAGGTGAACCCGCTCGCTGATCAGCTGATCTGAGGCACTGAAATATTCTCAGGAAAGAATGTGATGCTTGCTGCTTTGATCAAGCGTGAAAACCGTGGGGGGGGGGGGGATTTTGCGGCTCAAATGCTGTGATATTTGTGGTCGCTTTCCGATTGTGTTAAAGTAAAGGGAAGTGAAATGTTTTGTTGCACACATTCAGGATTAATGGGTTTTAAGGCGAGGCTGTCTGACTTGATGATATGCTTCCAGTTTACTTCACACAGCCCAAAACATGGCCGTTGCTTCTTTTTAAAATCACGTTTGAGGCAATAACTTTGAAAAAGAAAGTGCTCGAGAAACCTTAATGTTTGTAACAAGATAATGCAATGGCTGCAGTTTGGATTGAGCCTCACAGGCTGCTGTTGTAAATCCCAGCAACACATCTTCCACCTCAGAACAGATGGACGCACTGTTATTTGTCTGTTGATTTATTTATGCATTTCATTATGTATTGATTTGATTATTTCATGAAAAGATACGTGTTTTGAATTATTGAGGTGTCTCCAGGTGCTGAGCTTTAAATTATGCACAAGCTAATTTGCCTTGATTATTATGTAGTAAAGTTAGGGTGTCGTTCATTCTCTGGGAAGAAGTAATGAAGGCAGCAGGAGGCTAAGAGGAGACTCGCTTCAGGCAAGACTGTGCTAACACGGCAAGGCCTTGACTCTTTTACCCGCATCGTCTTTCATTCGCTCACGAAGGCTTACGCACACAAGACGTGCCTCCGCAGAGGCACAGGGGACAGTGGGAGATCTGAGGAGGCCTCTTTAGAAAGTTTAGAGTTACTTTTTTATTTTTGGAAAGAAGGGACAAAAGATGTGGTTGCGGGCCTGTAGGGAAAAATGTTCCTCAAAATATCTTTTGACGGTGATAATATGAATTGATATTCTGTGTGAGGTGAGTACGGTTATATTTGTAGTTCCTCAGGAGAGTTTGATAAATCTTTCATGTCACTCTTTTCAAAGTAAAACTAAGACAACAGGCTATTATTGGAGATACCTTCCTCCTTCCTTCCTCTGTCTTTCCTCATAGTTGTGGATTAGATACGATTATTTAACCGGATAATATCCTTTTTATGAGGGAGAAAAAGAAACCCTTTGACTTAAAGAGAGCGTTAGTCTTTGAGGAGAACAGATGTTTCCTAAGAAGACAGGCACATACATTATGCATATAAAATTATTTCTATTTTGATGGCATGTGTAGCTGATTTATCGAGCGGTGTCCCATTCACATGGCTAATAGGTTTAAGAGATGCCTTTGTTGTGTTATTTCCACAATTAATAAAGCGAAAGGAAACATAATGCTCTGTGGAAGCGTGCTGTTCTGTAGGCCTGTGTATTAGACTAACCATATTCATCAACGTGGAATAATCCCAAGCCGGATAAAGACTGGGGGAAGAATTGTTTAACCTAGATAGTGATGTCTCACGGAGAAAGTTAAACTTTTCTCATAGCTGTGATTGTTGGCACAGTGGCATTGGATCAGGGTTTACCTGCTACAAACTAGTACACTGTTTATTTTTAAGTCAATTATTCTGCTTTGTCTGCTGGACAATTAAAGCTAAAATCATTATAAATACATTTTAACATTAACCTCTCACGATGCACAAACTGCCGATTGTTGTACTGATTTATAGATTAATAGTTTTATCAATCTAAAATGTCAGAAAATAATAAAATAATTATGATTTCCCTGAGCACAAGATGGCATCCTTATATGTTTTGCTTTGTCTAATTACAGATAAAAGAGTCACACATATTTGAAAACCTGGAACTTTGATTATCAGAATTGTTGTTGAGTAATTTTCAGATGATTAACTGGTTTTTAGACTGAGTCTAAGTTCCTAAGTCTACAGAGAAACAAATATAAGAACATCAACAACCCTGGTTTTAATATAATTATTAGGACTAACTAACAATTCTTTTTATTAATTAGTAATCTGTTGATTATTTTCTTGATTATTTGATGAATTATTTTTCTGTAAAATGTCAGAATATGGTGAAAGGTTCTTGTAATCATTTTCTTTTCTGTCTTTTAAGGTTTTGTTTTATCTGCTCACCAGTCCTAAACCCCCGAAATATTCAGTTTACTCTTATGTAACACAAAGAAAAGCATCAAATCCTGACATTTCAGACGCTGTAATGTTTGCATTTTTCAAGCAAAAATGCCAACATTAATGGATTAGTTGATTTAATACTTATGGAGCTCTAATGACTGTTAATATTTAAGTATTTTTAGTATATTTTTTGACTCGTATGTTATTGCCTTTTCAGTCATACCGTCATGTAGTAGATGCGTCTGGTCTGTGACCAAGTTATTAGTTATATTCACTTATAACTGTGTGTGTGTGTGTGTGTGTGTGTGTGTGTGTGTGTGTGTGTGTGTGTGTGTGTGTGTGTGTGTGTGTATCCCAATCCCAGTTTGATCTTCATAATAATGGTATTATTAAGGGAATTAGATATCAAATATTTATGAAAGAGCTATTCTAAGAGAGAAGGTGAGTTTACGCTCCACATTTTCTTTATTTCCCTGTGTTCTGAAGGTGTTTAATTGTATTATTGATTGTGCCTCTTTCTGCAGAGTCATTCTTTTCTTCTGAGTCTTGGTGGAGAAGAGTCAAGAGGCTGTGACAGTAAGTTCAGAGATTTAACAGTTCATCAAATGTTAGTAGTGAGGCGGACTTCAGTGATTGCAGTAGATAGATTTTGATGCAACCCTTCATGAAGAGGTCAGAATAAGAGCTCAGAGGTTTTCAAAGCGTGAGGCGGGCCCCCCAGGAGGCTCCTAACAGTTTCAAGGGAGGTGAAAAATATTATTTATCAAAAGAAGATCACATAGAATGGCCTAAATCTGTGTTTTTCCAACTTTACCAGAGTCATAAACTAATAAATGAGACAGACCTTTTATTTTTTATTTGGTGTAGTCTGAACTTATGTCAAACAGCAATATCAGGCTATCTTGGCTCAACTGTTGAGTGTCTGTGGGATCAAATAACATAATCATGATCCCGGAGACATCCTTTAATTGAGTGACGCTAAGGGTCTGAGGGTGCTCTAGCTGATCTGTTCCACTAACCTGTGATTTAATTCCACTTCCTTTCTTTTCTTCTGGGTTCTCTCTGGTCTCGTATTACTTGCTCCAGATCCGTCTGGGTCGCGGCCATGCAGCACCCCAATTTCGAGACCCGCCACCCGCTCCAGACAGACGAGCTGCAGGAGACGGGCTTCGACCCGCTCAATAACTTCAACAAGAACCGCAGCAGTACGTCAACTCTCACAGCAGACTAGACCGGGACTTAAACTCTCAAACACAACCTGTGGCAAAGACATTTTAGATCCTTGACTTAAAACATGCTTCTGTTTCTGTGATTTATTTGGTCCTTGATGCCAGCCTTTGTATATTTAGTTAAATCACTTCATGAAAGCACACCAGTCAGTATTAAACCTAAAACTCTTACAGTGATGGATACTAAGGCTCTGACCAGTAGACGAGTCATAGAGTAGAAGAGAGAGTCACAATAACTTGATAAATTTGGAGCTCATTGTGACGTGTGAGTCACAGACATGGTAGGCCGACGCCCCCGGGCTGAGGGTGTTTTTGTGTTTTAATGTTTACGTGTGAGGGAGAGAAGATGTCGGGGGCTGGCATGTTGTGGAACTGATGAATATTCATGCTGAGTGTCCCTGTGGAATGATCTACTCCTGTAACTAATGTTGATAGACAGCTCTCCGACTTGAATGCATGTTCACCTGCAGGCCAAATTAGACTTATTACCGCCAATAAAGAGGAAGAGGAGCGTGGTGCTTCACTCTCTGTCGTCACTTTCCCTGCTTCTGGCCCATTTTGCCTCACTGCACGACAGAGAAAAAAAGCTCCTAAAAATTACTGATTGGTAATTTGAAAGTAGTTAAGAGACCAGTTCCTTGTTATGGCAGTTGTCAAATGTTATATTTTTGTTTATTAGAAAATGCTTGATTTCTAGTTTGACTCCTTTGCACTGGTTGTTTACATTGCCCCCTTGTGGTTGTGTGTGTGTGTGTGTGTGTCTGCTTTAACAGGAGGCTCTCTTGACAGCAGCACTTACTCACAGTCTCAGTCAACCTTCCTCTCATACAGGTGAGGTGTGTGTGTGTGTGTGTGTGTGTGTGTGTGTGTGTGTGTGTGTGTGTGTGTGTGTGTGTGTGTGTGTGTGTGTGTGTGTGTGTGCCATAAACTCTTGGCCCAGCTCGCTGCTCCAGCCTCCTGCTTTACTGGCTGGATATGACACATTAGATGGAATACTGTGCCCGATTTGGGTTGAGGAGCTCATAAATCTCCTCTTCCTCTTCCTCCTCCGCACAGGAAAGAATGGGACGACTTGTTCCTCAACAGTAATTACCTGGCCAGGATCCGGCAGGCAGGCATCAATGGTCGACTGAGGAGCAGCCGCTTTCGGAGCGTGTGCTGGAAGGTAACTGCCAAGTGGATCAAGCGGTCCTATCGAGTTTGATTAAAGTGGCTTTGGCAATTTCCCTGGCTCATGAAAGACGGCACTTTTGGCAGCTTGCAGACCTTCTTTGGTGGAAACAGGGGGCCTAGAGTTTAGTTTTTTGAAAGTGTCAACTGTCTGTGTATGACTTCTAAGAGCATGCACTAACCTGTGTGCTGGCTGTCTGCAGTTGTACCTCGAGGCTCTTCCAGAAGACAAGGGTCAGTGGATCAACAAGACCAAGGAGCACCGGGCCCAGTATGAGAAGATCAAAGACACGGTGAGTGCGCCTCTGTGTGGCCGTTTCCCTCAGCAGGATGAGAACATGCTTATACAGTCACCTGCACAGGTTGCAGTAGCCTTTTTGCGTTTCTGCAGCCATTTGTTGAGCATTATGGCTTAATTAATAATCTACTAGATTTGTTTTTTTCTAGATATGGTGTTCAGAAATAATTGTGTATTGTATTTAATTAATTTCATTATTAAAAATTGTGAGGAATTACTCGCTGTTTCAACTACCACCAACATTTAAAACAAAACAGAACTTCTAACTGCTTACAGTTAATGCTGCTTTTCTGACAGTGTAGCCCTGTTATTGACATCTTTGTGGTGTTATTTTGATCACAGCACATCACTAACCCTCGCAAAGCTGCAGGCCAGCAGGACCTGGTTGTCAACAACCCGCTGTCACAGGATGAGGGGGTGAGTGTGTGTGCGTGTGTGTGAGAGAGAGACTCTGTCCCTGTGACTGCTTCTCGTTATTCGTCAGTTGCTTTATATTTGCATGCAAAATGTGGCCCTAATGCATTCCCTCCAGACTGTTGCTGCAATAATTATAAACTATTTCAGTCATTCATTAATGTTGATTCATTAACATATATATATATATATATATATATTTTTTTTAAGTAATTATGAAGCCATTGAATTGATTTTGGATTATGCAATTAATAAAGTGTTTAAAATATTGAAAAACTAATTAGTTTTTTTTTATTTTTCATCTCACAATTAATTTACCACTTTTCGCTTCTGATTTGTTGATGCCATGCACTCAGAAAGCCACACTGATAATAAGTAGACAAGAGCTGTTATTGGACTTCTAGGGAAGTTCCTCAGACGTTTCCTAGAAAAGGAATTATGTAAGTTAGTACAAATTATAGAGAAAATGGAGACGGTGGTCAATCGGTACACTTCTTGTTGGTTCATTTAAATGAAATGCTAGTGTGAGTATTTTAGTCAGGACACAAAAATATATAAAACTGTAAACAAGGAAACAATTAAGTATATATGATGAATACAATTTCCAATAATGAAAAAATATTTTATACATAAATGCAAATAACTGTCAGAACTTTGGAAGTAGCTACTCATTATATGGAGAATAGTTATTTTGTGGAAACCTCAAAGGAAATTAGGGACAGGAAGTTTTAAATACATGAAAGGCAACTGAATTACAACGTCAGAATGTAGTTGGGGAAATTGAAAAGTCGTAAACAACAACTTAAAATTCTGCTATTTGACAGGCACTTTAATCCATCTGTCCTCTATTGATTAATGTTTCTTGTCAATCACAGAATGGCCACTATGTCTAATTATTGAGGTGTCGCAGTGGCTCCTTTGTGTGTCTGAATAATGTTTTTGTGTATGTCTTGTTTTTTCCTCTTCTCTACAGAGCCTCTGGAACAGGTTTTTCCAAGATAAAGAGCTGAAGGGGATGATCAAGCAGGACGTGTTGAGAACGTCAGTAACACCATCATTCTGTTTGTTTTATTAAGTTTAAGACATCGACATGAAGTGAACCCCTCCTTTCTCTCTTTCTATTTGAATTCTACTTTCATCTTTTCTAAGGTTCCCAGAGATTCGTTACTTCCAGGACGACGACGTGAGGACCAAGCTGACCGACATTCTCTTCTGTTATGCCAGAGAAAATGAACAGTTACTGTATAAACAGGTACAATTGATGCATTGTCCCAACTCACTACTTTCCAAACACATGCATCTTTACAAAAATCTTACTATCTTAAACACAGGCTCGTACGGACAAGTAGCTGCTGTTAAACATGGCCCCCATTTACTTCAATTCATCAATACGTTTATTTATTCTTCGTTTACTGTGGAGGCATGTTAGAAAAACTAAGGATTCAAGGTAACGCGTTGTAATTGAGTTACAAATGGTCATGTTGTGGGTGAAGTATTCCTTTAAATGTAGAAGTTAGACATCTTTGTTTTCACTCAAAGGTCTTTGAAAAATAGGTCCTTTTGATGTCAGATTGTCTTTTTTTTTTTACTGAGCCATGTGTGTGTGTGTGTGTGTGTGTGTGTGTGTGTGTGGGCCTTTGTAACCTAATCATTATCAGTGTCTGTAACAGGTGCCAGCGTGTGAATAGATGCCCAGTAAAGCATCTTTTTTGCAAACTGGAAGTGACACACGGCCGGGCAGTGGCTAACAATATCTAAATTAAACCTGTCATCGCAGATTAGAAACCTCGTGCATCACTATTAAAGAAAGACTGACCACAAATGAACCATCATTTTTCTCTCCCCTGCCCTTTTTTAACGTCTTACGTGCTCTTCTTCTCTGTCTGTAGGGGATGCACGAGTTGCTAGCTCCCATAGTGTTTGTGCTGCACTGTGACCATCAAGCCTTCCAGCATGCCAGCGAGACGGCCAGCCCCAGGTCACTTCCTCATAACCGGGAAATATTTCACCCCTTTTTTAGTTGCCTTAAAACACCTTTTAAGACCTGCCTTTTACTTCTGTAGCCTGTGCTGAATATTTCCACATCTATCTGGGGTAAAATCGATTTTTTGTTTTCCCACAGTGAGGAGATGAAGTGTCTGTTGAACCCGGAGTATCTCGAGCATGATGCCTAGTGAGTACTCTCCTAAAATCGGACAAATTACTAGTGTTCATGTTCAGAAATTGTATTACTTTAACTGGAATTGGCTCACATGTCTGTTTCCATTTCACAATATATTCCCTCTTTATTTGCTCATCATTTATCTCTCTCTCTCTCTGTCTCCCCTCTATATACACACACACACACACACACACACACACACACACACACCCCCCCCCCCCCTCTGTCTATAGTGCCTTGTTCTCTCAGCTGATGGAGACAGCAGAGCCGTGGTTCTCCAGCTATGAGAGGGAAGTGAGGAAGGTCAGTGTGATCTGAAGAACTGCTTTTGACACTGTGCTATAATGACTGCACAGAAGACGTGACATTAAACTTGGTGTGCTGACGAAAGGCTATTAACTGTTTGATTTGACGATCTGGGTAACAAGTGTGATGTAATGCTACAGCAAACACTTGAGCGGCTACTTTGTCAGCATTACACCAGAGGAATGCCCCGCGTATCTGTTTAGAGTGCAGCCAAACAAACTTGTGATGTTTTATAAAGAAGGCAGTCAATAATAATTGCAACAGTAATCTGATTTCGGAGTAGTTTTCCACTCAACAGCAGGTCACAGTGAAGAGTTTGTTGTCGATAAGCTGGCGGAGAGCAGCCTGTCGCCTGCAGCTCTTCTTCTTCTTCTTGTGCCATTACTCCCTGCAATATTTAAGACTGATCAGGGTTACCAATACATGCATTTCCTGTGACTGCACCACAATAAATGCCATCCCATGTTTTGCCAGTTGGATGCTTTCATTTTTTAACTTGCAGCAGTGGGAAATTTTGGGTTTATATTAGCAGTAAGCGCTCAGATGTGCCAATAGGAGAGTGAATAGTAAACGCTAATTTACTGTGAATCATTCAAACTCAGGAAGGCAATTTGAATCCAGCATGGGAAGGGCTGCCACTAACAATCTAAACATCTGTACAGTGAGGTAATTACAGAATGTAAATAAATTGAGAGGCTGATTGCTGAAAGAAATATGGTTTGTTTTCATAATTATTAAGGATTATAACTAACTGAATGTTCCAATATATAAATAGAGTAAACTGCACATTTTGGCTTAAAATAAGCTTTTGTTCAAACTCTGAGAATTCTATGCCCTCCTTTTAAAAAAAGAAAAGAAAATAAAAGTACTGTATTTATCACTTTTGCTCTTTTTCAGCATATCCCGTAAATGTTGATCATATCATTATAGAATGATGTGCTAACTACGTAATGATCTACTGCTCCAGGGTAAGGAAGAGATGCTGACCAGCATCCCCTTCGCACGGCCCCAGGACTGTGGGCCATCTGTGGCCATAGTGACCAAAGTCAACCGCATCCAGGACCAGCTGGTGAAGAAGAACGACACTGAACTGCACATGCACCTCAACCGGCTGGAGATTGCCCCGCAAATTTATGGCATGTCAGTATTTGCACCTGTATTTCAGGGCCTCTGCTACTTTGACCCTTAGCTGTACACAAACAGTTACCCTGTTTCCCTTTCTGTCCGTCTGTCCTGCAGCCGGTGGGTACGTCTGTTGTTCGGCCGTGAGTTCCCGCTCCAGGACCTGCTGGTGGTGTGGGACGCCCTCTTTGCTGACAGCATCACTCTGGACCTGGTCGACTACATCTTCGTGGCTATGCTGCTGTACATCCGAGATGCTCGTACGCTCCATTTATTACTGAAATAATCCAATAACGCCATGTATTGTCTTCGTAGCATCACTTAACTGGAAGAATGTGATTTACTCCACCTCATTTAATCTGATGGAGTCGTATTGCTTTAAATAGAGTACAGTAGATATTTGCTGCCATACTAGATGGGGTTTTAAGCTCTAATGTTGGCAAACATCCCGTATTGTCCCTGCTTACTATAAGTGTCTTTAAGTAAGACATTGATTCCCTGCTGCTGTAGAACCGATGCCAAGGAACTACATGCAATTCAGAAGACTTTTCAATCAATCTTAACTAAAGCATAAAATAGTTGCAAACGCTGAACACAAAAGACAGTGATGATGTTGGTCAGTAGCACTGCGGTGCTGTTACAGCTACTGTAAGTGTCCAAATATGCTCATCAGAGAGGTGCTTTTCTGAATTGTACCCAGAAGAAATGCTAGAATTGATAGGAACGCTTGGAGAAAATACACTTTGACTCACTTGATTTGTTTCCAGCATCACTAATACTGCATTTGTTGTCTGTTTCAGTCATTGCTAGTAACTTCCAGACCTGCCTGGGCCTGCTAATGCACTATCCTCCATTAGGAGACATCAACTCCCTGCTGCAAAAGGCTCTATTCCTTAGAGATCCCAAAGTAAGCAAACCACACTAGCAGAGGTAGTTGGAACATCATTGTTCTGTGGTAACTGTACATGCTGATTTTGTTTCCAAGATCAACAGCTGTGTGGTTTAGTGTTTGTGTTTGTTACTCTTCAATTTCCCCAAAAGTCCCATTGTGGTATTTAAGCACTTTCGTTATGCCTGACCGGTCACAAGTTAAAATGGAGAAGAGAAAGTGAGGATTATTCAGTTCTTTTCACAGGAGGTACTGCTCTTGTTAAATAATTGCTCTTTTTCGATGCAGAGATGGGAGAATATCTGCAGAAGTAAACACTTACCACACAACACTGGGCTGAAATCCTTGAACATCATGTATAGGGTAGACCAGAAAGTCTTATTGCGCTGTGAAAAGATTCTAGGGTGTTAAAAGGGAAGTTAAAATTGGGGGCAAATGTTTCCGTGTCACACACTTCAGTGGTTCCATTAGTGATTTTAAGGCACTTACTGTAAATACATGAAGCACAGCTGCAGTCAATGAACCGGTAAATCCGGTTAATAAGAAAGAGGAAGTTGCACAGATATATACATGTTTAATGTTCATGTAACACATGAATAAAGCGTCAATTCATATTTGTTGCCGTTTAGCTTTTTATCAACAACATTTTCACTGCGGTCAAAAACTGTTTGCTCTCTGTCTTGCCCAACACAAATGGAGGCCTGCACTTGTGTTAACGGGGCGTTCTTACAGCACAGTAAATTACATTTATATTCAATTTCAGTTTGATGACAGTTATTTGACATCTTTTGCCTTCCTATTTTGTGTGCAGCTTTGTTTTTCAGCAGATCATGAATTTGAATATAGAATTAAAAAACTCGGAAATGTCCCCAAAAACATGTTGTGACTCTAAACATGAAGAAATGCTATTTCCTAGTTAGGGTAACTGCTTCCTATTACAATAATGTCATTATCATGTGTAATGTTAGACAGTTGTGACGCAAGACAGTGAGACTGAAAACAACAATCAGTGTCGACACCTTGAGAACTTCTGCTACCTTCGTGAAGGTTTTTGCCGGTTCTTGCAGCTTTCAGCATATTTTTCCTGTCACACGTCATTGTTGCTCTCTCACTCATTCACTCACACACACACATATATGTGTGTGCGTGTGTGTGTGTGTGTGTGTGTGTGTATATGTATGTATGTGTGTGTGTGTGTGTGTGTGTGTGTGGACTCCAATATTACCCCACCGTCCCGCTTCAAACCATCTTCTGGTTCTCCTCTGACTTCACTGACCCGTTCTTTATACAAACACAACTCGCCACACTCCTGTCCACTACTCTCCTGTAAGGACAAATCCAGGAAGGTGCTGATCCAACATGACAGTCTCCCCCAGGTGCAACGTGACGTAGATGTGCAGTGACATGGTCTTTCACCTGGGGGGAGGGGGCATCATCCCTCATGACAATGGGGCAAAGGGGGAGCAGGAAAGATGCTCATTGCTCATATGTACTGACTCAGAAACATCAAGACACTCATAGTTGCTTGTTTATGTAGTCAGGCGTGCACACAGGTTGGGTTGACGTGTTTACTGTTGTTTATCACGCACACCGGAGACATTTTTTCTGACTTAAAAAGAAGAAAATGTTTATTGTGTCCCCCTTTGTAGAACTATCCACGACCGGTTAACTACCAGTTCCAGCAGAACCTGGATTACTACAAAACCAGGGGAGCTGACCTGATGAACAAGACACGGTAAAACACGCACACAATTGTTCTTCTCCCCAAGAAAAAAAAGTCAGTGTACCCTTTTAAATAGCCCACTTTCATCTGATAAATACTTTGGTCGTAGTTTCAATTTGGTTATGAAACTCTAATCCTCTTGTAGACTTTTTGAGTGGCTGTAAAAAAAAATAGGTTTGTAGTTTCATCCTTCACTGAAAACAGGTGGATTTTTATTGGTTCATAAATGATTTCACAGATCATCACTTTTCACATCAGAAAAAGTACCAAAATGTCTAAAGGTCTGAAAGTGTTTGTTTTTCTTTACTCACCTCAACATACTTGTGTCTTTCCAGCTCTGGTCCCAGTACAAAAACGGCCCCTCTCAACATCAACAAGGTCTCCAGCAGCCTGCTGAGCTTTGGCAGGAAGCTCATTGCTCCGGCAATATCAGGCGGGTCCGCCGGCATCTCGCCAATCAACAGCGAGGTACATTCCTCCTCTTCCTCCTCGTCAACGTCCCCCGCGTCGGCACCACCGCCCGTTCTGTCTCACCCGCTGGCCGAGCCCCCGTCAGGCCAAGCTCCACCGCAGACTCAGAGCCACGCCCAGACTCAGCACTACCGTCTGCTCAAGTCCGAGAGCATGCCTGTCCACCTCAGCAAAGGTTAGCAGCGGGACACACACACATTTGCACTTTAGTTCGCTGGTATGTAATTTGTAGATTGGCTGCACATACAGATTAACACCAGTGTAGATTATCTGAATACCTGCAAACGTTGGTTTGTGTGGGTGTGGCAGCATCAGCTTTGACTCTCCTATCTGTTAGATGTAGTTTCAGGTGGAGTCTCTCAGGACTCTCTCCCAGCCCAGACTCACACTGACACACAAGGTAACTGCTTTAACTCCGGCAATGGCTTGTGTCACAACCCCCCTCGTCCATTATTGTGTCGTCGTTGCATGTCTGCAAACAAAGTTCGTCATTCACTGTTCCTGCTGCTTTTACTAGCAGCTAGTTTGGTCCATGTTGCAGTAAATGGACATTAGTGTCCAGAGCATGTAATAGTAAACTTTGACCAGCAGAGGGAGATCACAGCTCGCTACATCAGTGGAAATTATACTGATAACATAAACGTCACGGTTGTGTTGTGCTATCTCGCTGTCAGCATTGCTTTGAACATGTACTCAAGAGCTTGTCCTGTGTGTGTCCAAGACACAGTTTATGTTGTTGTGTGTCATGTGTTTGCAAGTTTGCCTTTTTAAAAATGCAAAGAAACATGGTTTCCTCTTATCCTTCTGTTATAGAGGCTTCAAATCCTTTTTAGTCATAGTTACTTACTTCATTTAAACAAATGTTTTATGTATGATTAATTAATGAGCATCATTCCTTTAGCTATCCCATTTTAAAATTCAGTTATTAATGCTTCATTTAAATTCAAATGTAAATGCTTTTTTACAATTCCTTTAATTATTGCACAATCAAGGCTTCATATTCTTACTGTATCCTTCTACTCCTTAATTTAAAATTAACCTGTTTATGAGACATATTGATCCCACGGTCACGAATGCACATCGATGCTCAAGCAGTACTGTACTGTAGTAAAAGTATGTAACAATTTGAGGTGATATATTTGATTTCTTTAATGGAAGCTGTGGACATATTGTATTTTTTTTCTTCTCTCTTTCTCAGGCCAAAGCTCCAGGACAGTTAGCTCCTCTCCCAGCATAGAAAGCCTCTCCGGTGTGCGGCCTCAATCCTCCGCCTCCCCGCCTCTTCCCCCCTCCAGAGGGAGTGACGTCAGCACTTCATCTCCTCCCCTCTCGGCCACCAAGAAAGAGTCGTTCTTCAACATCACTCGCTCTCGCTCCCACAGCAAGTCCATGGGCAAGAAAGAGTCGGTGAGCAGTCCGACCTGTAATCTGTTCTCGTAAATTTTCTCCTTTTTTTTTTTGCTGACAGACTGTCTGCATGTCTTGTCCTCTGGTGCTCTCCCTTCTTAATCTTCTCTGTTACAACCCTAGGTCCTCTCTGGGTTTCTTGACCCTCTACTTACCGAGCTCTCCTTTGTTATCCTCTGCTTTTGCAACAGGATGAAGACCTGGAAGCCCAGGTGTCATTCCTGCAGGGCCAGATCAACGATTTGGAGGCCATGAGCAAATACTGTGCCAAGATGATGAACAGTCACATCTGTGAGTAGCTAGAAATGTACACCAGCAACAAATGTTCAAATGTCCATGTTCATTTTCAGCATGTAAAACATTTTTTGATAGACAACAACAAAAAATGTCTTTATAAATATGAGGACATTATGTGTTAGTGTTTGAAATAAATGAATCCAGCATTTTATTTAAATAAATATTGACAAATAACATTTAGGTTTGCGTGGAGAATTTTATTTATGGACACAAATGCCTGTGTTTTGTTCATAAAATTATATTCTTGTACTTAAATTGGATTAGATTGACTTTATTGTCTACCTTAGTGGAAATATGTCTTTTTCTCAAGTACAGCAAAGGCACATACAATACACAACAACCCGTTAAGAACAAATATACACTATACAGTATGCAATAGTCCAAATGACCAGGTAGCAGTAAATATGCTCCCATTCAACTTTAATTTAGTAATTGTTTTATTTTACATTTTTTGCCTTTTTTTTATAGAATGTTTTAAGTTATTTGGGTCTTTTTTGTCATGTAGGTCAAGCACATTGTGTTTTAAGCAAGAAATAATTGCACATGCTTTGGACACTACATTCTTTGCTCAAACATGGGACTTCTGATGGTACTAGAAAATACATAACATCTTAGAAATTTGTTACAATACTTCATTCAACTGATTTGGGGATTTTGTTGCTGTTTGTATAGCTTGGTGCGTGACAGCTTATTACATGTCCACAGGTAATATCCAAGAAGTGATTCTCCAAGAACACCTGGAGAAAGAGGACGAGGTCCTGGTGTCACTGGCTGGACTCAAACAGGTGAGTCTGAGCAAGTGTACATTGTCTGTGATATGTTTTTGTACTTTATACTACCTTAACATGTGCGTCTTCTTCTCTGTTTGTCTGTTTCCATCCCATTGACGTGTCGCCCCGGATCCTGTCAGATCAAAGACATCCTTAAGGGAGCGCTTCGCTTCAACCAAAGCCAGCTGGAGGCCGAGGAGAACGAGGAGATCTCCATCGCTGACGACCACTACACCTCCACAGCAGCCGCTGAAACGGCTCTGAGAGCCAACAATCCCCACGGTGACCACCACCACCACCAACAAGGAAACAGCAGGCGGAGCCGGCTCTCTGATCTGGACGGGAGGATCGTGAGCACAGAAGAGAAGGAAGATGAGGAGCCGGCGATGGCCCCACCTGAGCGACAGGTTAATTTACGATAATCCATCTTCACTGGAGCTCTGCACTGTCTGCATCTATCAGTATTATCTACAACACTCAGTTCAGACAGGATTAGTTTTCAGTTGTTTGGTCTCATTCATTTGACCTTTTGATCCAATGTTCAGTATCTTTTAAATCCGATCATTTTCATTCCAACAAATTGTACCCTGTGTGCGAAAATGATCCGATATTTATACCAGGACTGTATTCTTTAAAGCTTTCCATTAGGAATGAATCACCCAGAGTTATGCTGCTTTATACAGCAACTAAATTGTTGCATTTGAATACATTGAGCTTTTGGGCCGAAGACGCAGCAGACAGTGCTTATGCAGTTCATGTACACATCTTCTACATCCACTTACTGCACAGACGACCCTCACCATCTCTCATGTGCAGGTGGCGTCTTGCCTCGGCTCCGAGGGTAAGAACTGGGACGATTACATCCTTGTGTGCCAGGACGGAGACCCGGCTGCTGCCGACGGAGGAGGAAAGGCTGCAGCCGAGCGCACCCCTCCGATCAGGCGAGGTCGCGGCCTGGTGCGAATGGAGCCCGAGGGTGCCGCCGGGACCTTCCACGACCCCCTGATGGCCGGCATCACCTCGGGCTCTTCCAGCCCGGACGAGGGCTCCACCAACAGCAAGGACTCTGACTTCACCATTGTTAACCCGAACGACCTGTGAACGAGCCTATCACCCCTTCCTCTGCTCCTCTTACACGTGTATCATATCCCATTCACAGGATGTGGTTTTAAAAAGAAAACTGACATGGGATTAGAGGGTGGGATCGAGCAGTTTTTGGTGGAGCACTGCCGGAGCTGCTGTCGGCTATAAAATAATTGCACATTTGAACTGTGACACTTCCAGTCGTAAATACCGTATAGTCTGTCTCTTTACCTGTCTTCTGTGCCACTTCAGCCCCATCTAAGCTGATGCCATCTTATTTACCTAATGCCTGTCTCCTCATTACGTTGGGTCCTGTCGCTCATGATATTTAATTGTAGCACCCTACTCTACCAGAGAGGGTGCCATTGAACTGCTTACCCTGTCACTACATGATTACTCTGTTGGACCTCAAACTGCAATTTCTATCCAGGGGAGGACTCTCTCCTCTCGAGATTACTGTAAAGATTGGGAGTGTGATACTCTGATTCTTCTGAATGTGGAGATCTGGCCATACCTCTGTCTGTGTCTGTCTGTGTCCTTACAGAGGAAACTCTATTCTCTGATACTCAAAGGAAAGGATGATGTCCTCCTTATCGAGGGCAGCCCCCCCCCCCCCTCCTGAACCAGTGCCTCTGACCGTTATTTGTCTCTCAACCAAACAAAACCTAACTGTGATCTTGTTTGTTTTGTTAGCTTTTTAATTTTTAAGAAAATATTTTTAACCCTTAGTTTAATTTCCTTGATGAAAATGATTAAATCATGGAGTAAGTCTCTTTTTTTTTTTCTTCCTATTTTTGTTTTTTAATTGATTCCAATGTGGACCTTTTTAATGTGGTAATTGACAGTTTGCTTTTCTCACATAACTGAGTTGTTCTTGTGTCCTGTGGAAACCATGTAAAGCAGCACACGCAAAGAATGTCCCTCTAGCTGCCCATTCAGCATCATTAAGTCAAGACCAATAAAACTGCATTGCTCTTACTACAAACTGAAGTTATTGAACCTGTTTGAGAACGCTGTGCTTGCTTTTAAGACGTTGATGTCAACTTTTATGCGTACTTGTGTGAATATCAGGGCTACTGTATATTATATTTCAATACTACTGTCAAAGCAAATGGAAGCTGTTGAGGTTTGAGAAAAATATTTGACTAAAGATCAAACAAAACCACATCTACTCCTCGCCCATCCTCCTCTACCACTCAATAGACTTATTTATAGCTGATTGATTGAGTTTTTACACCGATTAATCTGGCAGGAACATAGTTGGAAATAAAATGGTGTGTGTCTTGCTGCTTGAGGCACCTCATGAACAACAACTGTCAGTCATCTGTTTTTTTATTTTGTATTCTTATTAAATGTGATACAACTTGCCACAAAGTCTGACCATAATTCCTAGAATTGTAGTCAGATGCTGGATCCCAATGTCTCAGAAAAAGGTAATTTAGTGTTTCCTTGCTTCCTTGTTGCAAATTAGGACACTTTTATTCGTCTCACACTTAAAGACATGCAGCCTCAATGGATGACATCTGGAAAAGAATAGTAATATTATACAGATCAACTGAGACAATAATTTATCTGCGCTGAAGCTCTGAGGTAGGCTATTTTTTTTTCTCATTACCAGCTGCGTTATGTTTCATGTTGAATATTGAATGTGTACAAAAAATGTTGAATTCATTGGCCTCTTTCGCGTCGTTGTGCACTTGAACTTGAAAATCCATTAAATTATAGGGTATAGTCTGTAAAAGACATGGGCCTTCAGGCATCATTCAGTGTCTGTGATGTCCAGAACTCCTGAAGCTGACACTTGTGGTGGAAAAAAAAATCCTATACCCGCTTTTCGTGAGTCTTCTAATGCTGAAATACATAATACCAAAAACCAGGTTGTCTTTTAAGTATTTATTCTCTGCGCAGAGAAGGTTCAATCATCACAACAGAATGCGTACAGTCTCAGTGAGGAAGAACCTCGAAAAAAGTGAACAAGCTTTCTTTATACAGAATGAGCAAAGGTAGGGGCCGATGGCCAACGTTACAGACATTTCGGTCTCAGACTTTTGGTCTCAGACTGATGGGAACAACAAGCAAAACAAACGGCCAGCAACCAAAACAAGCGGCCCAAAGGCCTTAGCATGGAACATTCTCATACAACACAGTTAGTTATCTATGTGAACAGGCAAGGGAGAATTATTCTTTTGCACAACAGAGACACGGTGAAGTTCAACAAAGTCCAGAGCAAAATGACTTATGCATGAATACAATATACTGAGTAGAAATATAT
The DNA here is from genome assembly GCF_023349555.1 of Cebidichthys violaceus. Classification (NCBI taxonomy): domain Eukaryota; kingdom Metazoa; phylum Chordata; class Actinopteri; order Perciformes; family Stichaeidae; genus Cebidichthys; species Cebidichthys violaceus. The sequence continues at coordinate 8,598,343 of NW_027176329.1, read as the reverse complement.
ACTACGTAAAAAATTACCATTACACACTGCAGTCGATTTAAGGAGCTCATTTGTCTCCTCTGTTGGTTCTCAGGGAAAAGACACAAGGTATTGTGGGAGGAGCAACAGACTGGATGGAGACGAGGACTTTGAGGTGAGGAGAGAAACACCTGTAAAAGCAAAATAGTGTGACGATACTTTGATTATTGTTTCAGTAAGTATAGTATTCCATGAGAAATGTCAAAATGAATGTCATTACAAATGACCTTCAAAATGTCAAAGTATAGTGTGTCATAAAAATATCATAGTAGTTATAATATAGACAACCGTTATGTTGTAAATGGCAAAGCAGATGTCGTTACAATATAATATACTATGCCATGTCTTATAAGAGTCGTGAAAAAGTATTTAAGTATAGTATTCCATAAAAATGTCATAAAAGTCATAGTTTACTCTGCCCTAAAATGTCAAAGAATGTCCTAGTATATAGAAATGGTACTGTATGCTGAGTCATAAAAAGCATAGTATATTTGGCCATAAAAATCATTATATAGCATTTTATTAATAAAATCATAGTATTTTATGTAAAGAAACAAAAGTATGGATTACCATAAAATGATTGATAAATGAAAGAACTTTTTTCAACTTACTTTCTTTTTTTCGACACTATACTATGAAGTTTTGACATAGTATGGTATGACTTTTCCAACATACTAGAATATGTTTTGGTATGCAATACTATGATTCCTTAATGATCATTAACATCATACTATTCTATGACTTGTGACATACAATACATATGTTTACAGAGACCTGTTTCCATCATGGTCTTGGATCAAGCTGTACTTGATGAGTGGGCCGCAGGACTCCGGTGGGATGAGAATATGCAGACTCTCTTATCAATGATGATTGGAGCTCAAACATAATAAATGCTGATGACGATGTTAACCTGATGTCAAATTTTGAATGCGAAGGTGTCGGCCATATTACCCAGAGAATTGTTTTGTTGCTACTCTTTACAATCCTCTTGATGGAAATTAAAAAATTGCACAGGAATGTACAACTGTGTTTGTTTGGTTGTTTGTCGTGTTTGTATTTGTGTAGCAAATGGGCTAAAACTGCATTTAATAGTGCAACCCTATGTTCAATGATGACGATAAATTAATCTTGAGCCCTTGAGTCCTTGAATCCATGAATAAAATGCAATCACTTTTTTTGACATTCTATACAATGTTTTTTCCAACAAAGTCTCTTATGGCTTTTCTTTGACTTTTGGTATTTACTTGGTTGCAATCTGCAACACAACACTAGATGCCACTAAATTGTACACATACACATACACTAACACTGTTCCTTTAACATCATTAATGGTTATATGCTCTGCAGTACACTGTCTTAACAAGCAACACAACTGATACAAATAATTCAATAATACACTTTTGTAGAATACTTATATTTAAAGTTAGCATTGACACTGTAAAGTGTATTACAGAATAATGTAAACTAGATTCTGCTCTACATACTAAGGTACAATAGGTGACGGTAAAGGCATTGCAATGTGCCAAAAAACAAAAAGAAGACAACACTGGAAAGAAATGGAGAATTGCATAATGTTCACTTGGTATTTAAGATTCGTGTTGTGCTTATATTTTACATCTGTTCACTAAAGGGTCAAACTTAAAAGGCAATTACTCCTAAACCTTCGATCAGATCAACTCTACTTCTTAACTCTGGGACCAGCCATGTATATTAATGAATGTGGTGTGATTTGAATGTATGAATAACTTACCTTCCAATTAATAGTTACTCTATATTTACAGTTATTAGCATCAGCTCTGCCATTGTGAGACCATAACGTGTTTGTGTCATTTATTACACCAGTGAAAATAAGGGTTTGAAATCTTAAACTTTATTTACAGTTTAAAATCTGGATCAAAACTTTTTGTTGGCTGAAAGTCTGCTATTTTCAGTAGTTTGATGGTTTGGGTTCAGAGATAATAACTGCTGAGTTTCTGGCGGCTAGTTGTTTGAATGACAGCCGATGAAGTGCACGAGAGGGACCTGGGAGCTTCCGCATGGTCCTAGTGCGACAATAGGTCACGGAGTTGTTTCCCAATCCGGACAGTTTTTAGCTAACGTTCCAATAAAAAATCTGTTAAATTATTGATAAAAAATATCGTGTAATGTTTTCAGTTGATTTAATGCTGTTAAATTAAAGTTTAACTTCTCACCTTTCGAACTAACTATTGTTTGAATTATTAAAGTTAGCTTTGCCTTTACCAGAGTCGTTAAAAGGACGCTAACACCAGTGAATTAGTCGTGCGCCGATATTGTCCTAGTCCGGCCTAACTTCTGTCCTGTTGTAAACATTAAGTGCTGCTGGTTTTTCGGGGATATTCGCTTGTTACAGGGTCGCCAAAGCTGTCAACACATCCGGGAAGATAGTTTTGTCCTTCACAATAAGATATCACGCTTCAAAAAATGTGTGCAATAAAAGTTCCTTAATTTTCATTTGAGTGTATACCACCACCTGCTGGATGTTTTTGTTAAACTCTTTTCATGCTGGCAAAACACCAGCTGATGCATGGAATGTAACAATTATGTACACATATGTTGTAAGTGTTCTTTCGACTTTCTCTCATCAAAGTCACTTTCCTATAGTATTTAGACATGTAAACGTTGAGACAGGCCAATAGCGGCTATAGCGCTGTCCGAGACAGGACATCTTGTCGTGTTAGATTTCACAGTTCTCAGCTGTCACTTCTGCACAACACGTGCAGAACCTGCTTCATATGTCAGCATGACTGAATGCACATCTAAGTAAAAACAATAACAGACACACAAGCATGGGTCATTTAAAAACTAATTTATTTCCATCCCGACATTGAAGGAAGATAATGGTGAACTGCAACCTTTTACAGAGCTGAACAGGCCGAGCCTCATCTACTGCACCGATGCCTGGAATGATGTCATTCAGGATCAATAACTTATGTAAAATATTCTTTACAGCAAAAGGATTGAAACTACATAGTAAAATACTGTACAGTGTTTTGCACACTTAAGCACTTTCAACATAACAGTATTTGTTCCCTAAAGGCAGACATTTACAGATGTGGAGTTGATCATTATGGCGGGTAACTGGTTTAGGTAGCGCTGAAGGCAAATACAAAAATATAGAATTATATGTGATAATATTTAGAGGGTGAAGTGCTTTCGTGGCAAGAGAACGTGATTGGATGAAGAGCAGCAATCCAGGACCTACAGATGCTTAATGGGAATAAGTTGGAGAGGGATATAAAGGGGCTGCACTGGTCCAAGAGATATACTGTTACAATACCAAAAACATCCACAGACTCCTGCTCATCTCCCACTTATATAATCAAGAACAAGTGTTCCATTTGAACATACCCTAACACAGTTATGATTTGAATCCTTGCCTGACATTGCGAGATGCTGGCTTTGAAAAGCACAAGCTGCTAACATGTGAAGGTGTTTTAAAAAAAAACCTTTAAAAAGATTTTGATAACTTTTTTTTTTTACTGAGCCTTCAGTCATCTCACACTGCCCTAGAAAATGACACATTTTCCTCCCTCTTCAAGACAGATGGCACATAGGAAGAGGTTGATATACATTTGTTGTATTTACAATTTAATGCAGCACAAATAACTTAACCTTGGCTTAATGTCTCTACATTCATCTTCCCAGCGTCATTTATCTCCTGAGTCCAGTCAGCAGTGCTCTGACTCTGCAGCTCTCGAGTGTTATCTGTGGCAGGTGGGTGGTTTTGAAGACGTTTTAAGGACTTTCAGGCATTCATCAACTCTTCTGTTCTTCTTTTTTAAAAACACAGTACTAGTTACAGCTCTCCCGTAGCATTTTGACAGTCTGACACTAAGGCAAAGTAAGACCACAGAACATTTTAATTACATGAAAAGGGTTTGTTACAGCAGCTACGATGGCAATTTGGTCATGTCCTCTTTCATTCGCTTGTTATGTCGAGGGTCCTCGTACACTCGTGGTGGGTTAGTCCTCCTGGTTTCGTCGGGTTTGGGAGCGGACTCTTCTCACTCCTATACTCTCCTTGGTGAGATTTCCAGTCAAAGCGGCATCGTGGACCTGCTTCATGTTCTCCTGGACTTCAGCTTTGGCGTGCTTCAGCAGGTCGGCCTGACCCTGAGAGAGAAAACAGGGGAAATCAGGAGAGAAGTGAGGGAGTACAGGGTAGCAAGGAGAGAAGTGGAAGGATGGAGGTTGAAAGAGAGCAAAAAGATGAGCAACTAGCTAGAGGCCAGAAACATGCTCTAGTGGTCTACCCTGAGGGCTGTTTGGATTTTTTTGTATGAGTGTGTGTTGCTGACCTTAAGGATGGTGATGTTCCAGCTGAAACTCTCCAGAGCCCGACTGACCTTGCGACCCCTCAGCCCCTCCTTCGCCGCCAGACTCTGCAGCTTCTCATGAAACTCCATGGCTAGAGCCGGAAATACACAAAACCACAGCAGGTTACAGAACGATGCTTTTTAGGCAACTTCATTTAAAACGACATCAAAGATCAACCTGTGAAGAAATATACCTTGGTCAACAAAATCATCCATCATTCCTGTGTAAATGTAATTGTACGCAATAAGCACCTTCCAAAAGAGTTGCTTTTTTCATTGATAAAGGACAATGCTTTCATTTGCCACAATACAAAAAGAGAAGATGGTAGATGCTCCTAGTATCCAGGTGTAAGAATCCAACAATATTATTTGCACCTGGGCGAAATAGCCAACGCAAGGCAGAGCAAAGCACCCAGGTGTCTGTTTACACATTAGAAACTGTATATATGTACCCTACTGTAGGCTATTATTACTCATTTTTTTCCTTTTGACCATCAAATTATTGCTTAATTAATTAAGTAGCATATTCAACTTGTAAAAAGCCTACGCTTAATGAAGAGACTTCATATCAATCGGGCCTACGTCGCCACCCTCAATTAATTGTTGTACTTCTAATTCATTTCTAGTCGGACTACAAGCATCAGATTTCACAAAGTGAGAGAAGAAGAAACAGAATGAGCAATGACGGATCCAGAGGAATGATGGAAAGTGGATGGAAAATCTGAAATAGAGCGAGAGAGTGCCATAAAAGATGGGCCGCCGGATAGTTGGAGTGTGTGTTGTGTTGTGTGTGTGTCTGGCTTCCCTTGACCACCCCGGGCCACTGTCCCACTGTTACCATGGAAACCCGGAAGTGGGTTAACACAGGGCACACATCACTGCGAGCCATCAACGAGAGCCCAGACGTTAAACGTGCCAAGCTGGGGACCACACATACACACACACACACACACACACACACACACACACACACACACACACACACACACACACACACACACTGAGAAAAGAGTAAACAGATTGGATGCAAATTTAACAATTCCCCACACAAAAATCCCCTCTCTGTCACTAAACGTCTGCAAACACTGACACACACCTGCACACACACATACGTTTGTCATTGCGCTACGTTCACACACACACCTACAGAAGTTACTTGAATAATAACCTTTACCGCGCGGTTGCTAGGCAACTCGAAGCCTACGTGCCAATGAAATGTGTGTGTGTGTGTGTGTGTGTGTGTGTGTGTGTGTGTGTGTGTGTGTGTGTGTGTGTGTGTGTCTACTTCCCTGTGAAACCAAGTGAAGCCAATGGAGGGAACATTATTTCCAAGCCAATACTTTGACAGTGAGCACACACAGACCAACACACAGAAATATGGTCCGGAGCCAGAGGTACAGAACGAGCATCACCTTCACTTCCTGTCCTCCATCTGAACTGTGAGCATTTGTGATAGGAAGAGAACACTTTCAGCCGGATTTAATTAAGAAACAACCAGGTGTGAGTCTCACCACTATACAGGGCAAGGCCCTGGAGGAAAAGCAGCTGCTCAACTGAGGTTCTTAAAAGGGTCAGTTCACCCAAATTACACAAAAAAAGAAGTGTTCTTCCAAAAGATATCTCCATATTTGGGGATGGTGGATACAATCTGGTGGGTGTGACGGCTACAGCTTATTATTCAATAATTTTTCTTACTCATCAGAGCATTCAGTGAGTCCTCAACCTAATGCATGTTAATCCATTATCAAAATGATGAAACCATTACATAGTTTGTCCAACAGGTAGCACTAACAAGTTCCTTTTCAACTACAAAATGTGTCTTTCAGCACATACGTCACAATTCTTTAATAAACAATTTGAAGGGAAACTTCTCCAAATGTTTGTTGACCATGTCCAATCTATTTATCAACTGATATATCATTTTCAGATTTTTTAAATTCTAGCATTGGTTATGTGCTTTCACATACCTTTAGTGATATTGATAATATTTGAATTGCCCAGCTTTACAGAAACCTTTGAAACATGAAATATTTAACATGTCTTTCCAGGAAATACTCTGGATGAACCACTGACCTCCCTGTGCATTGTTTTCATTGGACCTACTAACTAGCAAATAAATAGTCCCACAGTGTGTTGTGTGGATTACCCACAGTAATGAGGAATTTTTTTTTTGGACAAACACACAAGACTGAAAATAATTTAAAAAGCAATGTAATTCCCCCTGAGAATCTTCTTTTTCTATCTGACCTCCAGTGATTGAACTTGCTCCACTCTGGATGTGGAACAGTGTGCTGATGCAACAATGATGGGTGTGATTGAGTGTAGAGACGAGGGGAGACAGTGAAATATGTCAGCGTTAAGTTCATTTTTATAAAGTTTTAAGTGATAAAGAGACAAAACTATTTGCATGACTATATATCACTGGAAGTAAGAGATACAATTAGTGTTTTATCAATTTGGATGACCCGGCCCTTTGACACACCACCACATTCTGATGCTCTCTCTTCTCCCGTGGTGTGCTTGTCTTCCTCCCAGCATTGCCTCTAGCTATCCATCTCTGCCATCCATCTTCCCACGGCTTTCTTCTCCCTCTCCGTTTCAACCCTCTCTGCTCTGATGTAACAGTGCAGACATCCATCTCTGCCACCAGCCGTCCCATGGCTCCCTCTGTGTGACCTGTTTATGCGTTCCCGTTGCCCACCCCCTCTTCCCAAGACTGAGCGGAGGACCTCCGCCTTAAGATCACCTGATCGCCATCTTTACTCTGTACACACAGGAAGAGCTTTGTTCACAAGATCAGACCTCCGGCTCTGCAGCAGCTCTTTATCAGATGAACTTACTGGCACTAACCCTCTCACTTTAAAATCTCACTCTATTTACTAATAATACTAAAAGTGATCACATGTGAAATAAAAGTATTAGATACATACTGTATATGTATATATATATATATATATATATATATATATATATATATATACATACACATATACATATACATAGTCATACATATGCTGGAAACCCATATATGTTTAAAAATGTCTGTTACTGCAGCTTTATAAAATCCAGCACCCACAGAATTATATAAATTATGTGAATTTGTTTATTTTTTCTCTCAAAGCCACTGGTTAACATTTCCAAATGTCAATCACAGTTAGCACAGCAGCTAAAGGCTGAGCCAAGGTGGGGAAGGGGATGTGTGTTGTTTATTGCCACTCTGACGACAGTCTGGCTGACTAATGTCAGATCATCCAGATGGTCCTCCTGAAGTAAACAAACCTCTGTCAAACATCACAGAAGTGATATCAGCAGGTCAGCTATGGTGCCCTTCGCTTAACAGGCAGAAGGATGATCGATGGCGGGAGCTGCACAAATTTAAACCCCCTCTATCCAAAACATACAGATAAACCAGGACGGTATAAAGACTTATTTACATGTAACCTCACGTGACACTGTTGCTTAGGCAGATGTCTGCAGAAGATGGGATGGAGAAAATATGGTGGGAAAGGAGAGGAGAGGAAAGTAAATGGGATGCAAGAAGAGGAAAGGAAAGGATACAGGGAGAGGAAAGGAGAGAGTATAAGAGGAGGGGAAATTAAACGAGGGGAGTTAAGTTAATGACAAAAGCAGCGGCTGCAGTGTGGATAACAGCACTGTTGAAGAGGCTATGTGGGAGTTGCCATGAGTGGACTGGGAACATCAGCATGGTTTCAACACACACATCATAACACACACACATACACGGCTACACACCCATCGTCTGTATCTGTAGGATCCTGTCGTGGATTCCATCGGAGAGCTCGATCACTGCTCTGCTCACTTGGACCATCTGCAGACAGGGAAACATCTATTAGCATGTAAGCCACACGGCTGTAGTGCACCATCAACCCTATACGAATTAGCCATCTTGTTTTCTGGGTGTAAATCACACAGTTAAGCACATGTACAGTCTGTCTGATTGTCTGGTGTAAAAGGACACAATATACTACACATTAAAGTGGTGTAAAATGACATGAGAGGTGAAGATATACATTTAAATAACATGCTGTTGTTTTACATATTTTGGTGACTGAATAATTCAGTTGGAGTTCCCACTGTTGGCTGTTTTACCACAAATTGCACAGTAGACACAAATACACAAGCAAGCATGTGAAGGCACCCACAAAGAAGTGACAGCTATTTTAAATTAATACCCCCCCCCACACACACACACACACACACACACACACACACCCACACACACACAGGAATGGCATGAACAGCTTCTGCCCGATTAATTCTGCACTTCCTCTCACCCTGTTGGGACGTGAACCCCGGTACGGGAAAAAAAGAACACTGTTCGACAAATAAGGGATTAACTACAGTACATAAATTTGACCAGATCCAGGACAAACACACACACACACACAGACAGACAGTCCCTATTTCCTGTCTCTGTTGTTTGCCTCTCCCTCCCGGCACCAGGATTGAGGTGTGCAATCCATTTAGCCAAACGACATTCAAATCTATGCTAATGGTATTCAGCAAGCTTTTTCAACTCTGATCCGCCTGACTGGAAATGGAAGCATCTAAACACACACACAGAGACACACACAAACACACATTTTTACTAACACACTAATGCACAAATAGAATAGCTGCATAGCAGTGACAAACAACCCTATTTAAATTAAAGTGTCACGGTTTATACACCGGCGCCTTAATCATAACTTAATAAGACTAGAGACAGATCTATCTGTCTATCTACATCTATCTACAAACCCTCCCTCACTCACAATGCGCACGCACACACACACACACATCACACACATCACATTGTGCTCTCTTGACATTATCTCTATATTGGCAATTCATACTGACTATCCATCACCCTACCGAAGAGACTCCTGGGGGAATATCTAATATTAAACACAAACAAGTGCACTTTGAGTAAATATCAATTTAAAAAGTATTGCAGGGGCCAGACAGATGGCGAATAAAGGGGTGTAATGTTGTTTACCACAGCAAGACTTGAACATGGCAGGACAGGCTAGAGTGCTGGACCACATAGAGGTGGCCTGTCACAGAGTAACAAGACCCAGAGGGAAAAAGAGGAGGCAGGAACTAAGAGAGATCAATGAGTGAAAGAAGGGATGAGTGGGAGGCTGAAAGATGGAGGTAGAGACCAACGGGAAATATGTTAAAAGTGAGGACAGAAAGAAAGGCTGTCATTCTATCCTTGCAGCTGAGCAACTTAAACCCATCCAAACAAACGGATTCATCCCGCCTTATTGACTACTTGATGAGATGACTAACAGACCAATTGACCCCTCTGACCACGAGTTTTCCTCTGTCCCTCTTTCTCTCTTTGTATGTATTTCTAAGGGGGAGGCTGGATGTATTTTTAGACATCATTAAATAAATTAAGTCCTGTTTCTCCTCAGTCAATGAAAGTTTATTTGGGTGGAAACTCACAGTGGAGTGGAATCAGGCCAAGGGGAGGATGACGCCAATGTGTTTACCGGGCCTTGTTAGTCCCAGAACAAATGGATGTTGTCTGCTACATAACAATGAGAGCCCACTTTGTGTTTGAGAATACATTGGTTATAAAGGAAGCTTTGTCTGGGAGTAGGGGTTCATTGTTAGGTCAAGTACACAGGAGACGGGAGGTGGTTCACTGATTTGTGATCTTTGTTGCTTTTGTTTGTGCTTTCCTTCCTTTTTTATGTATTTCAGAGATGAGAAACTCCATCTGGTGAACAACCACAAGTATGGAACTGTCTCTTCATTCCTCACCATTTCATAGGTGGAGACAACCCGGCGAAGGACGTCCGGCAGGGGCCCCTGGGGCTCCAGTGTGGGGTAGTGGTCAAGGAGGTTGAACAGTAGTAAAGGTACCCCGTCTGGTCCTGACACCCTGGAGCCCAGAGCCAGGACGCACTGCATGAGGTTAGCCACCGCTGACACCCCACACAGCTCCCTGAATACTGCTACTGAGTTCTGGTGAAAAAAAAAGAAAAGAGGACCGACAGATATAATAACCTGCAAATTCAAATGCACACAAAGTTTCACAATCTTCTTCTTTCTTATTTCCTGACCCTGATGGAAAAACATTCCCACTCTGTCTCTCACTTGATTTGTTTTTTTCTCTTTCATTCACACACACACACACACACACACACACACACACACACACACACACACACACACACACACACGTAATCAAAAGTCACTTCTGCAGCAGAGCTATTTGTCTTTTCTTTCTACTATTGATTTGCTCTCTGTAGTTCTCTCCTGCAGCTGCGCTGTTGAAGTAGTTCAGGTTGAAACAGAAGAAATTAATAGATGCGGATGACAACAGTCTCACCACAGTGACTGAACATATAATTACTCTTTGTATTGCCCAAAGGTGACACACAAACAGACAAAAATGCTGATAAAGGTTAGATGAGCTTTTTTTTCCAACTATTGACTAAAGTTTTACACCAGTGGCAGTCTTCCTTTTTTTCTTTACAGTTAACTTGTATATAGAATAATCACTGTTAAATTTTGATACATTGATAATGAGCAAGATAAATGAGATATCCCTTTTCACTTGCAAGTGCAACATATTCATATTGTTTGTGTTGTAAGAGCTCAAAACCCACATTCAAAGCAGCAAATAATCACATTTGAAGCTGGAACCGGTATTTGTTTGGCATTTTTGCCAGATAAATGACATACAAGGATTTATCAAAGTTGTTATTGATTAATCTTCTGGTGAAGTGATCACAAAGTTATTTTTTCACTGTTACTCACCTGCATATTTTCCCTCAGGTCAGTGGCTTCTCTCAGCGGAGGAGCAGCCAACTTGAAAACCTCATCCACAGCCCGGACCCCCAAGTCCCTCAGAGCTGTGTAGTCCCTCCCCTTGCGGGCCTTGCGCACAGACAGTCCCCTTTTGTGAGGCTTTCCCCCTCCCCTCCGATTGGTGAGGGCCACATGGACAAACAGCTTGGCGTGGGCAAGTTCCTCTCCTGTCAGAGACTGGAGTGGTATATGTCGGTAGCCCGGTTGAAGACACTCCAGAGGGATGGTGTACTGGCCTGTGGTAGAAGAGAAATCACATTTCATTTGAAAAAAATATGAAAACATGTTCAGTAAAAACACTTTAACAGTCTGATCCACTCTGACCCTGACACCTACCTATGAACTCATCCCCTATGAAATCGTCATCCAGCACCACAAAGCGAACCATGGCGAGCTCCGGCAGGTTGATCTGGAACTCAAAGCTCTCGTCAAAGACTGGGTTGTCCCCATTCTGTGTCACCGTCCTGGTGCGGTGCTCTGTGCAGTCAGCTGGGATACCGTGGATCTCAACGTACACGTAGGGGTCCACTACGTCTCCTTTGGCCCCGGAACCACGCGGCTTGGGCAGGTTCTGGCCGCTTATCACCTTGGAGGCCAGAAACACAATCATGAGTTTAAAGGATTATTCCAGTTCATTAGAACTCAACATTTGTTATGGTCGAAGCATTATTCCAGCACACCTTCACATGGAGCAGCTGTGGAGACACACCAGGCACCGTGTCTCTGGTGTCTGCACTGAAATAAGACACCTCCTGCCGCATGATGGCTGGCCGCAGAACGTAACCACAGTTCCCATTCTGCCGGAACCAGGCTGTGTTCAGGTCCATCATCAGTCCTGCTGTCTGAAAATTCATAGACACAATCTGGCAACCGCACTTCCACAGGTCCTGAGGGTTCATATTGCTCGAGTCAATACGCATGGGGTTGGGGTACACCCGTGACAGGAAATGCTTGTTGTGGTTGACAAAGTCTCCAGGGCTCTCGCCAGCGAGACCCACGGCCAGAGACTCATGAATGGAACACAGTTCCCAAGGACTTTGGCTTTTGGTCGATGTGGGGAAGTCAATGAAGCGGACTGAGCGGCAAAGAGTTACTAGGTCAGAGAGCTCCTTCAAGAGTTGGAAACGTTTGGGGACAAGATGTTGAGGATTAGACTGAGTTACTGCTGTGAAAGAGACATTTTTCTGCACCATGTCCTTCTCATTTCCTCCAGGCGCTGCCACTCCACTGTTAACCGCTTTCATCTTTTGACACATCTCTGCCCCTTCATCCTCCTCACTTACCTCCCCGTCCTCCCCATCAGGACCTGGCCCCAACTTCTTACCCTTTAGTAGAATTCGATGCCTTAGCGCCTGCGGCGATGGTAAGTATGACTCTCCTTCGTATGGCGGATCTCTGTATAACTTCTCCCCTAGTATCCTCATGAGATGTTGCCACATCACTTTCTGCTGTGGAAGTGAACAGTGGTTCTCAAGACATATAATTAATGGGTACTGCGAAGCCACAAACGCAAATCTTCCAATTGCTTCTAACACACAACGCAGGGCCAGTGGTGGTGAGAGAGTGTGTCCAGTACACACCACCGGCTCCTCATTGGGGCCGTCCCAAACGTTCACCTCCACACAACGGCAACCCATCCTCAGCGCGCGGATGTAGCCAGAGATGTCAGACGGACCTCGAAACTGGTCCTCGATGAGGTAGGTGTTGTGGGAGGAGCTGATGTAGTAGTGGGACAAAGGCTGGGACATGTCCTGGCACACGGTGTCGTGCTCCTTGTCGAAGAGGTGGCACTCTGCCGAGGTGAGGTAGCTGGTGAAGCCATCCAGTGACAGGTATCCCTCCTGCTGGCCCTCCTCCGATGGCTCGTGGGACTGGATGAGCTTCAAGCTGGTCTCCTCACTCACCTTGAGGTCACAGTGAGAGAAGGGAATTGAGAGATGAAGGAAAAAAACTTGAAAGGGGTGTAATGATGTAATAGAGGCTGGGATTTGCAAATATATGTCTGACTGGTTTTCTGCTATTTGTATGCCTGATTAATTCATGTTACCCACTTGAGTCATGCCTTGTTCAGCCTCGAGGAACCTCATCAGGTCTTTGGTGTCCAGGAACTCCTTGTTGCTAGAGAACTGCACCAACAGAAAGTAGATCTCCGGACGTGTGCAAAAATCATGGAAGACCTCGATGAACTGCTGCCTGGTGACTCGCTCATTTCTTCCTATTGGTCTTTTGTTTTCAACGTGATCTTTAACTCCAGGCTCATTATCTAGAGTGAGCCCACACATCCTCTCCCTAACTCTCTGGAGCTCTTTGAACCTGTGCTCCACTTTGCGGGCGCCGACCCCTGGGTTCACGCTCTGTATCAGCCTAACGGCCAACTGCAAGCGGATCCCTTCCTCGACGTCTTCCTGTCCGTCCGAATCAGCAGCAGAGGAGAACAACTGCTCCAGCCAGCCAAGACGAAGGCTGTCCTGGCTGCTGGAGAGCATGTCCAGGGCATGTTTCCCATACTGCATCAGATACCTGCAGGAAGAACGGACAAGGAATATGCAATTGGACAGAATATTTTCCTTACTATACTGCATCACAAATATATTAATTTTTATCTCAGGTATTTCACTGACAATCACATAGAATACAATTCCTGCAGCAGTAGAATAGCCTTCCACTCACGCAAATCTCAAAGGACCACAAGAAGAAAATCAGCTCACTAAGATCTCGCTGTTCCCCACAATATAATCAATAAAGAAGAAAAACCAAAGCCTAACACACAAGGAGATGCCATGTTGGACTAACATCAAGGTCCTAATTAAATTAGCTAGATTAGCCTCCTACTAGTTCAACCATAAATTAAATCTTTATCACTATTTGCTCATCTTCATGTCAGTCAGAAGACCAGTGAAGAATGTGTGTTCACAAAACTAATTCATTTTATGGGATTAGTTCAGCAAAAAACGCAGGGTCATCCAGCAAAAAAGACTGCTCCCAGTTCTTGCTGTGTCATACCTCAGGCCCGTCACCCAAATGTTAGCCACTTCAGCAGAGTTGGCCACCAGGTCCAAGCTTTCATACATCTCTCCATAGATGATGGAGAACGCACAGTCCTCGGAAATCTGCTCATAAACTCCGCTGGTGCGGAAAGTTTCTGTGTTACGACCTGTCCGTACCTAGAGTGTGAGACCAGAAGTGATGCAAACACAAATCAACGCTTGCCTTCCTTATGATTCAGGGTTGTAAATATTCCCAATGCTTCTAAAAGACTCAGTGAGATCATTAATAAAGTGAGGGAGGGTGGATTTAGACCAGAGGTATTCAAAGAGGGAGAGGGCTCCTAACACCTTCAGGGGAGGCTCAGTGAATGGAAGTGAAAAAATATGACATCAGTTATTACATTGGTTATCAAAAGAAGATCACATAGGATAACCTAATGTGTGTGAATTGGTTATAGAAATAGTTTAGGGATACAGTAGTTTGGGGGAATTTTACAGTTTTTCCCACTTAACCACAATCATAAACTAATAAATGCCTTGGAATAGACCTTTTTTATGTATTTGGTGTAGTCTGAAGTAATGTCAAACAGCAATATTAGCTTCAATCTTGGTTGAATTGTGTAAATGGTGAAGTGTGAAGTGTCTATGGGTTCAAATAACATAATCAGCAAGTAAACTATATGGGGGGGGGGGCTGTTTCCCAGCTTTGTCTAAAGGAGGCCCACATTCTCAGACTTTGAAAACCCCTGATTTAAACATTTCTTTCTCTGGACACTGACCTCCCTTATGGAGGCCAGAGAGATGCGGGCTTTGTCTGACTCCTTCTTGGATGGCTCCCAGCATAGAGCCTGGAGGCCTGCGTCCAGCAGGTAGTAACGCTGGTAAACACGGGAGTTGGTTCGGATTTTCTTCAGCTCAATCCCCTCAACCTGAAATGAATAGATGAAGTTGTCAACCGCTGATTTTAAACCGCTTAAAGCTCACTCCATTTCACTTCTAACATTAAACTCTTGATGCATACAAGGGACATTCAATATTTCACGCACAGATAAGTCAAATGTATATGCAATGCAATGCAATATTTGTATGTTTTTTTTACTTAATTATTATACCTTTACTGTGTGATTCCGTATTTATTATTATTATTACTTGTTTTGATCTTGTTTTTCTACTTATGTCTCTTGTTTGTTCATTTGCACTATGCTGCTGTAATCCTGCAAATTTCCCCGCTGTGGGACTAATGAAGGATTATCTTATTTTATCTTATATTCCATGTAAAGGTTTACGATGTGGATGACCCACCATGGAGTGGATACAGTCTGCAGCACTGCTGATCTTCTTTTCTGACAGGCTGCTGCTGAAGGACACCGTCTTCTTCCTGTCCCGACCAGCACGTGACCCATCCTGATGAGGAGGGAGGAAAGGAAGGATGAAAGAAGGGCGCAGATAAAGAAAGGAGGAGGGGGGGGGGGTAGCGCAACAAGAAGAAGACAAATGAGTAGAAAGAGACAGACAGTTATCCCTCTGAACAGTATTATTTGCTTGGGCATGAAAAACATTTATTTTTCATCCAGAATGGATCTCAAAGGATTAAAAAGGCATGTCATCTTATATAACAATATATAAACACAGATTATTTGGTCTACTACATAGAGCCTCCTCCTCCCAATCTGTTGTTGTTCCTGATAATAAAAGCCTTTGCTTGCCCTTGCCTTTCACCATTACACCATTAATCATACCTGACCAGACAGAGGCAGCAGCATTCTAATTGTGCCCCTCCGCAACGACGCTGGCAGACCCAATCAGTTTATCTGAGCTCACCATCGCAGCTCATCCGTCTGATTTATTGACCGATCAGATATCACCCCCACAGAGAACAGATAAGAGCATAAATGTGGGCGAAGTTATTTAATTATGGATATTTTAGAGCCCTGATAAAATCCAATCAAAGACTTAATTGAAGCTAATCTAAGGTCTGAGCAGGATGACATAACTGTAGTTGATTCTAAAACTGACTGAGGACACCCACACACTCAACATACTACTGTCTGACCTACATACTGTAGGCCTGTAGATCACAAGCAGGGAAACAAAAAGCAACAGACAATATGTAATAAAAACAAATCTTTAAAATCAAAATGTAATTTTACAATACAAACTGATAAGATTCTGGTTTTCTTTGTGAAAATTCAAAATACCTATAACTTTATTCCAATCTTCATATACATACAAGTACATGTCACCTGACATTTGCTTAGTGCCTGGGGAGCAACTTGAGGGTTCAGTGTCAACCATTTCATTCAAAATGTTATTGAAATTAAATAATATATGTATATATTATCAGTCTTTGTTAACATTCAGTTTTCTTTTAGGAAGTTGTTGTAGTTGTTGTTTTGAAACAGTCAATAACTCATCAGAAGACTATTCTTTTGCATGCTTAGGCCTGTAGTTTATTTATAATATATCCTGACATTTATTCCTCTCATTCATAATTCCCTTACTGTCATTGTTTGGGGCTGTCAATCCTGATATCAGCTGATTTCTCATCTGTTTAAATCTATCCAATAGCACAGCGACAGATCTACTGTTAGCCTATCATCTTCCTGCTGTCTCTTTTGAACATGATTCTCTCTATGCCTTTACATTCATGCTGCTCCTCCACCTCCCCATCACCGCCCAGTCTTCGCATATTTATTTCTTCAGCCTTATCAGTCTATAAGTCTCATCATCATCCGCCACCACCACCCATGTATAGACTCCACAGCGGGATTCATGTTGCTGCTGCTCAGAGCAGACACCCCTCCACACAAATCTCCAGTAGAGTCTAAGTGCCAATGACTTTCTGTCAAGACTTCATTATCATATATCATCTGTGATAATAAACAATTATCTTTTCTTCAATTAAAGTGTCTCTCCTGATTGAACTACATAAAGCTAAAATGGTTTGTAGGATTTAAGAAGTCCAAATAGATCACCAGTAGGCCGATCAACATTTTCATATTCATAGTGAAATTCTGTGATCAGCGGCATATTAATATCTACTCATCAGCATGACTCTGACTTCATTCAAATAAGAGTTCATATGAGAGCACTTGGATCTTTTATGAGAGATGAGAGGAGGGAACCCTTCATATGAAAGAAATCTGGGGGATATGAAAGGCAAAAAGAGATGAGAGAAAGAAAAGATCCTGTGTTTCATCTAAAGAATATGAATGAACATGTGAGAGAGGGGAAGCATAACTCACAGAGGATGAAAAGGTTTCCCTCAGAAGGCGCCTAACCATCACAAATCCTCATAGAATTAGCTCATTAGGATGGAGAAGTGTTACCAATGGCGACAAGTATTTTTCTGTGCCGGCGTGGTGAGGGAGGAGGTGCTCTAAAAATACACCTGGTGCCTTGGGGTATGATAGAAGGGGTGTGGACAGAGAGACAGTAAGTCTTTCCTTCAAGACCCACCTTTTAATCTAACTCTGAAAACTGCAGGAATCAAAAGGAAAAGCTCTGATAATCAGTTTTAGCCCCTAAAAAATATTTGAAGAGAATAAAACACTTGATTGATTCTGTGTTCTGATTAAAAAAGCTCCACCCTTTGTAGTGCTTCAGCTACACGTCTAAAAGAGGAAGATTCAAGACGCAGCTCCACCACACCAGCAGCATTGATTTTGAAAAAAGCACCCGATTTGAATATGAAAGCTCATGGGAAATTCCTCAGTGACACAGAATGAGACGCAGAGTCAATACTTGTTGACTTAACTCACAAATACGTGACACGTGCAGCTTCACACAGGAGCGTACGGTACCACTCCAATCAGTCACCCTCTCTCATCCTTTCATACAGTGTGGTGACAGGCACCGGAGATTAACGGTGGTCTCAATCTGTATCTCTTCCTGTGTGTGTGTGTGTGTGTGTGTGTGTGTGTGAGAGAGAGAGAGAGAGAGAGAGAGAGAGAGAGAGAGAGAGAGAGAGAGACATTAGCGGTAATGTTCCTTGTGTGGCTGCACCAGCACCAGTCGCAGAGCACACGGTACTCATTTAGGAAACTCATATCTTTACAACATGTACTCCACCGACATTTATGCACCATGTGACAAGTAACAAACGCGTCATTCTTGATTAATAGACAAGTGATGGACAAATGTACCTTCCCCTAAAAATCGAATAAACCTCATATGGTGTGTGCCGGTCACAAGCTGTGTTTGCAGCAGGAGAAACACCAGCATTTCTCCCAGGGGCCTGTTTAACAGTTGAGATTCAATTATCTCACGTGTGGAGGCTGTCCTGCACGTGCACCTCTGTTACACCTATGACATGAATTTACTGAAAAAGAGTGAGACATAACCAAACAATGCTGACGTCACTGTAAACTCTGAATGAATTATCCCGACAAGACGAAACTGGAGGGCACAGATTAACCTGCAAGAGGATAAAACACATGAAAAAAATACAAAGGTACATTTATTGATTTTTCTATGCAAAAGCAGCACACACTGTCTAAGCAGATTAGAGCACAAACACAGACACACAAATAAAACAAAACAAGTGCAGCCTCTATACCCTGATGAAAAAGAAAATCCGTTATACTTCAATCTCTGTTAGAATGTGCTGTATGTTTCTGTCACAAAGGCCCTATTTTGTTTTTCTGACGAAGCGGAAGATGAGTCTCCAAAACCACTACTGTGCTTCAAAACAGGAAGCCGCCTGTCAGCTCGTCACAGAGCTTCCTGTGGCTTCACTGAGGGCCAAGTGAAGCGACAACACAAAGGACAAAGAAACAGAGAAAGAAAGAATTCTTTTATACAGTAATGATGTCACTGAAAATGACTCCTAATTCTAATTATTGATCATTATCTTTAAGTTTAGCACATACGTGAGCCCATGAAATGATTTATTCATTACCTAAGATTACTGTGAATACATTTGGAAAATTACGCACTGCTATGAGATTACTGATGTCCCTGATAGTACATGATGACTGATTGAACTGTAGGGACAGATGGATGGATGAAGTGTGAGAGAAATGGGGAAGACTGTGTGGCAGAGCAGATTAGAACCCACAAGATGACAGAGATACATCACAGAAAATTAAAAACTTGAGAAAAGAACACTGATTAACAAAAAACGAAGAAAGAAAAAGATGAGCTAAAAGAAGGATGGAGAGAAATAAATAAAGGAGCTCTTTGGTAGATCACTGTCTATGTCTTTATGGGTACAGAGCCCTTGGTATTTGCCTGTAGAAACCAGCACGGCCTTCATTAGCCAGCTTACATGCATGCATGGTGTGATGTATGAGAGTGTATGTCTATATGGATGCAACACGCTTGTATCACTAATTACAGCATCTCAGAGTCGGCAGAAGGACGATGAAAGCCATTAGTGGATGTCATCTTTGATCCACTAATTAAGACAAACAGTAAATCAGAGAAAGAGAGATGCTTGTTAGATGAGAGAATGTAAAGAATAGAGGAGTGAGAATTGGTGGGGAGGCAGATCTGTCTTCCCTCTAGCCTTGTGTGTTTGACGGCAGATGATGGATGATTAATGGCATAGTTTATTCCAGTGCCTCTCACGCTGGAGGGTGGGGGGGGTAGGGGGTGATTTCATGGAAACGTGAGATGATGTATGGAACGTGCAATATAAGCCTTCAATAAGAAAGTTAGGGACTCTACTATCAAGATTTAATATTTCATTTAGAGATAGGGGGAGATTTGTTTTGAGGTTTATTTGTGTTTCAAAGCCATTACTTAATCTGAACACTCACGTCAGGGTGCCAGCAGCCAGCAGTATGTGTGTGCTTATAGTTCTATGCATCACATTATACCATGGCTAAGGATTATTTGCTCCTGATTGGCTGGCAGGTGCCCATTACAACCGTATAGTTCCAATCAACCACACTGCTCTGAATCGCTGCACAAGACCATTACACTGCAGGTAACCACAGCAACAATAATGATGCTTCATCGCATGCACTCAGTTAACTCTTACTGATGAAACTGACCTAAATGTGGATTAAAATAGATGGGAACTTACACACAGTTGCACATGTGTGTGACTGCAGTAGAGGACAGGACATTAGAGTCAAACAGGGCGCAGGAAGCACTATGTGGTCGAGTCATTCTGTCAGCGGCTTCATGTCTGGGAATACTGTTAAACACAAAATGTGGTGAGCATTCACAGTAACTCAACTGCTCAGTCTGCCTGTAAACCCCTGCCCTTGTGGCAAGTAGCGCTGCAGCTCTGTTACGCCTCAAAGCTTTGAAGTCCAAAGAACTCTCAGGCGTGCACACAAACACAGTCACAGACACAAACACACAAAATGAAATAAGTAAAGGTTGACTTTAAAAGGTCATCTTGTCAGAGAGCTAACCACGATTTCAGCTGACAAACGTCACCGATGCATTTACTGAAGATAGGAGGATCGCTAAGACCATGAACAATGAACATGAATGTTGGAGCCTTGAGTCAGGCATCAATGATCAAAGCGCTGAGCGGGGTTTTCACACGCCTCAGTGATGACTTGAGGTGAGGCTCAAAAACAGGCACAAACTCAAGACACACACATGCATGGCTGGATGTATATTGTGAATCACCAGAGGAGATCAGAGTAGTTGAATGTTCTGTGGCTCCATCACAATCAGTGAGAAGGTTTATCCACTCCCTGTGCTGTGCAGAGGTCATGCTTATGCAGGCTAAAGTAGTTTAAAGCAGGCTACATATGTTGATCTGAACTGCAGGAGGTGCTCAGGGCTGCTCTGACTCAAACAACCCCAGCTGTGTGCTAACGCCTCTGGCTAATGCTGCTCCCTCGGTCTGAAAAACACTCACAAGAATACATATGCACACACAACTCCATTAGACATGCATACTGATGAAGGTACACGCATTAAAATATGCTGTCCAGTAAATCACATGTCTCAAAATTTGATGAAAGTCAAACATTTTGGGAAATACACTTGTTTAGCTGTTAGATGAGAAGATCAACACCACTCAAATGTCTGTCTGCTAGATATGATGCTGGAGCCAAGAGTGGGTTAGCTTAGCTTAGCATAAGGTCTGGAAACAGGGCAGGGAAACAGCCTGGCTCTCTCTATACTTACGTTTTCATGCAAATCAAACAAACAAGACACAATGTGCTGATTAGTGAGATTCACAGGTGTTGTTGTGCAGATTTGTTACCTTTGTACAGAGCCAGGCTAGCTGTTTCCCTTTACTTTCAGTATTTATGCTAAGCTAAGCTAACCTTTCCCTTGCCCCAGTGTCATACTGAGAAAGTGGTGTCGATCTCATCTAATTCTCAGCAAGAAAGCAAATGTATGCATATATCCAAAAATGCTTGCATTATTCCTTAGGTTTTAGGATATGTTGAAGCAGTCTCCTTTAAGGGTTGAGGCAGTTCTTGGCTTGTATGGATATATGGTTGGATATATAGTTTGTGGTACATTCTCTCTCACACGCACATAAACATGCCAACCATGTATTTCTGAGTCGTATAGTACATTTTTGACATGAGTAATATGGGAGCTGGAAAGCAGATATTTGCTGCGCCTAGCTGTGTTTTACTGGATGTCAAGTCTGTGCAAGTGTGTGTGCTTATGTGTGTGTGCTTTAAAACACAGACAAAGAGAGTGTCTGATGGTTATCTACACATCAAGATGAACTTGAAACAGACACAAACTGAGCGGGCAACTGATTCTGTATCTCCTTCACGCACACGAGAGAGTGAGACAGAATAAGTGAGAGGACAGCGGAGAGCATGAACAACATACTGATGAAATGCAATTAAAGGTACTCTCATTACCTCAGTCGATGCAAACAGGAGCGTGCACGCACACGCACACGCACACGCACACACACACACACTGGACATTAATCACATGATTCCTGTGAAAAGCAGTCTGGAATGTCAAATTTCCTGTTTATCTGCCTACATACCACCCCAGACTCCTATTGTGTGGAATCCTGAGTTGAGCCATAGGGGTAGTTTGGGAAACAGCAGAACAGACTGTTGTGTTGACGGCTAGATTCATAACTCTGAGCTCCATCTATCTAAAGCCTCAGGTGTCTGAGATTCAAAATACAAGCACGTTTATGATGAAAGAACAAACGTATGCGCACCGCTGTGGTGAATGGTTTGCTGCACGTTCTCAGCATTAAGTGTGCCCACTGAATATCGACAAATCTAATACATCATCAAATGCAGTGTACAGCATCCCCCCCCCCACCCCATGCTGTCCTGCATTAACTACACTCTTCGAAGTGCAGGTGATGTTCTGCATGCAGAGCCAGGACTTAATTAACACCATTTCTGACCCAGAATGAGATGCCAGAACGTCACTGAAGCAAACAGAGTGTTTTTAAATCCTCTGTGTCGGGCTGGCTGCAATGTCGCAACACACAGAAGACAGACAAGAGCAGGCCTGCTGTGTGTGTGGGCAAGGAGGTGAGGAATATTTGTGTGTGTGTGTGTGTGTGTGTGTGTGTGTGTGTGTTATAGTGAAAGAGCGGTAGAAAGTTAGGTGTCATCACCAACTGTTTATGACTTAATAGCAATATTGCAACATGAACTTTTCAAGGATATTGGCCAACTGGCCGGCTTCCTGCTTGCAGAGTGAGAGCCAATCAGACACAGAAGAAGCCATGCTTGAATAATCATGTCTTTACAGGCAGTAGCTCTAGAGACAAGCAGCAACTCAATACAAGACCTCACACACGCAAAGTCGACACCATAAGAGCACAAAGTCAGCAGACGAGTTATTGATTAAATGTTAATGATAAGGTAATACTTTGAATGCCCTTTAAGTCAATAAAACAACATCATAAACTGCTGAGTGCGATATCTGTGTAAAGGGTTTAATATAAATAAACTTGACATAAGGGGCTCAGATCGGTGTAGGCAGCAGGGTTAATTGGACAGGGGTATTCAACTGTGAGCCACACAGGGAGGGGTGCAATTTCTCATTTTAATCAAAGACGACAGCAGGTGATTTCACTTTTTAGTTCTTCCTCCTCCTCCTCCTCCCTGGCTGATGAAGTACTAAAAAGTGACATTTCCTGCTGTAGTCTGTGAACGGAACAAAGCCTTCCCTGCACATATATATATATATATTAACCCCACATATGACTGAAAACTTTGAGTGTTTTTCCTGTGAGGTCATACTCGAGGCTTGGGTTCTAAAAGTTTGACACGCTGCATTTAAACTCACTATCATCTTAAACGTGTCATGATGTCCCTCTTCTATGCACACAATACTTCTACTCATTTGTCCAAATTTCTTCAACAGCATTTGAACATGAAGGAGGTGACTGATTATTCTGCTATTCTACAGATGGAAAGGAAGCTGAAAGGAAGCAGAGTCACAGTATTAACTGTTTATTTTTGAAGTTGCAGGTAGAGTATATAAAGAGGTGTTGGGGGAGAGCCAAGTGTATTTATGAGTGTGTTAAGTCACACCATTCAGTAGTGCTTTGATAGTGATGTAATGTTTGTGTAACCATGATATCCTACTTTATCTTGCCTCATCTTCAATGGAATCATTGCTCATTAAGTCAGGCAACAGTTTGCATGCATATTTTGTTTTGAAGTGTTTGTTTCCTCTTATATTTCAAAGCAAGATGAGCCGTTTCACCCCCCCCCCCCCCCCCCCCGATAGCAATGATGGCCTACCTTGATCAGACTGCTGCGTCGAGGGATTGGTTTATAGGCTGGATCTGATCCCGCGCTTTCCCACGTCGGGGACTCGCAGCTGGATTCGTTTTGGACCCTCTTCACGGTGTCTGACACGCCGCAGTTTCCGTTTGACACCGGCTCCCCTCGGTGCGTCTCCAGGCTCACTCCGGCTCCTCCTGACGCAGCTTTCCAGCCAGCAACCGGTGGACCGATGGCGCTCTTGTTATCTCCAAATTCAGCCATGGTGACACTTTTTTTGGGGGGGGGGGGGGTTATTTCTCAGATCTCTTGAAAGCGACACGGCTCCGAACGCAACGACGCTGCACGCGGACTCAGGCGTGCCATCGTGTGAAGTGAACGACAGGCAACCATGCGCAAAGGAAAACTTATCTGTCTCTCTCGTAGTATCTTCCTCCTACACACACACACACACACACACACACACACACACACACACACACACACACACTCACTGAGGGGGGTGACAGTAGGGGAGACAGCTGAGCGACAGCAGTGACCGACACCTTCTTGACGTCCACCGCCAACACTCAACACATCTCCGCGGTAGCTGGATGTGCGCTTGCGTTCAGGAAATGCACATGCCACGGAGGCTGTGTGCTCCTCCTCCGCCGCCGGCTAAATCGAAAGTCCTCTTCACACTGTGCTACAAGACGACGCACATCATGATGATCTCCAAGCCTACATTTGAATCAGCTCCTGCTGTGTGTCTCGCTCCAGTCTTCACCAGCAGCCACTGGGTTTATGAGTGCAGCCAGCAGGCTAATAAAGCCGTCATCTGTCAGATGGGTGGGTGGTCTGAGCTCTCATGTCTCTCCAGCAACAAAGTGTGATTTGGTGGTTAAATCACTTTGTCTACTTGGGCTTTATCATCAGTTATAATCCATTACTAAGAACAACTTTTGAGTTGCCAGGTTGGGAAATCTCTCTGTAATTGGTTTGATGGTTTATTTCTAGAACAAAGGCTGCAGAGTATCTTGACCAGTGTCCATTTAGGCCCACTAACAGCTGTTTTAACATTTATAACCACATACTTATGATTGACCCTCTATTAATGACTTTTATTGACATTAATGAATGCCAACCCTCTTTTAAAGATTTATTAACGATCATCAATACAAACGTAACAATTAAAACCTTTCATTAATGACTCATAAGCATGTATAACTGCAGACTTGGCGATTAAACCCCTCTATTAAAACGTATTAACGATTATCAATAGAAACGTGACAATTAAAAAAGCCTTCATTAATGACTTATAAACATTTAGAACTGAAGGCCTTATATTAAAAACCTTTATTCATTAACTTTTTACATTCATAACTGCAGTCATAATAATAAAGCCCTCTATGAATGACTAATTAACATTCATAACAGCAGATTTGATATTCAAACCCTTTATTAATTCCTTGGCATGAGTAGAAATCATGATTGTGTCATCCTGTATATTTTGAGAAAGTAAGCTATTGTCAAGGTATTTTTGCAGTTTAGACTCAAATTAATATTCTTTTGATATGCACATTTGAGACGGTCCTTTGCATACCTAAACACACAGTAGAATGCTCCATCAACTGCACCTCTACTATTCAATTGAAATCAAGGTCATGGATTTTCCTCAAGGATGCAGGGGGACATTGTGATGCATTGCTCATGGATAAATGCCAAGATGCCTTCCTCAAGGATAAACGCCAAATAAAATGAACGAGTTCACTTTTTTTGCCGGAAATGTAATTGCCAGAACACAATTCCCCACTAAGAAAGTTTACACAGAGAGCAGTACATCCAGGTACTGTCTGTTGACTGGTGTCCATGTTCCCTGAACTGCAGGGTTTCTGTGACTCTGCAAGACAAACACCACGCTCTAAATAGCTGAAATGATTTTGCTTGTTGACACACAGTTATACCAATACTTGCACAAATCAAGGTCAGTGCAACATTCACTGAGGCAAAACCAATGTGCTGTGTGATTTATTTGATGAAGGTTCCCACCATTCTCAGTGTAATTTCCCCCATAATAAAACACAGTCTCGTATAGAGTTCATCATTGAGGGGGACCTTATCTGAAAACACAGGAGGTTCTTCCATTTCGTTATCAGTTCAACATTAACATAATTTAGTGACTCCAATAAAAGCTGCCACCACGGCGTCCTTGTTCAGAGAACTAAAGTAGAATTTTGGTAATGTAATACTGAGTAAACAGAGGTGTCACACTCTCACAACATGTTGGAGGACATGCCTGTGTTTTCCTTCTCCTGGCAGTTCAGTTTGCTCATTTTCTTTAAAGGGAAATGATCATCTAGCTTTCCAGGAGGCTCTCTCTGGAGGACATTTACACATTAGCTTAAGGAGGCCTGAAGGGACTATAGACAGAGGATCAACTCTAAAGTCGTGACTTCAGAGGGTCTCTTAGAGATGTACAATTTGTGTAACTTCAAAACACACCATAGAATTAGTAGCATCTGTCACAGGAGCCTGCATCTGCTGCATTTTATAATATATAGATTTAATGTTTGCAGTATTTTTACGACCAATAAAAGGGTGGCTGTTGATGCAGACGCTGAATTCAGATGTCTGATGAATTATGATTGAACCTACAAGTGCTGACTTGCAGAGTGCATTAAGCAATGCTGACATTAATACGGCATCAGCCAGGCGGCAACACTCACCAACCATCTGATCTAAAGTTATAGGGTTGACTATGTAAAACTGTACCATTGGGGTGTTTTTGTAAACACATTCTCCTCACTTACGTTTGGTTGAATCAGGTCCAATGTGAAAAGGCTCAGTGGTGATTTGCATCCCGTGATGTAATGGCCTGTAAGCAGAGAAAGGCAATAACTCACACTCCCAGCCATCATCAGTGATGGCAAGGTACACTTATCACAAACGTTTTTGCTCTTGCTTTGCACAAAACGTCTCCGTCCTAAATCTGGACAAAACCCTCTGCAGTGCGATAGATGAGACATGTTTAATGATCAGTATTTCCTTATCAAAGCGCCACGGACAAGATATTTTGGCAATTCCTGTCCCAACAACTATATTTTAGTGGGATTGTTTCTCAAAATTAAGACCACACTTACACAGTTTGGCTGCTAGAATATATATAAATACATATAGCAATGGTACAAGACTGAATCAGTGAGGATGTAGTGAGCAGACATTGTCATTGTGGGTACCAGTTCAGACCCCTGTGGAATACTGGTTTGCCTTTGCTGCCATCTAGTGTTTGTCATCAGAACACACTGCTGAGTTGAGAGAGCGCTGCATAAATTGACACCATCCACTTGTTCTATTATTTTGACTGTATTAAGTAATAAATCGTTGCGAAACCTACCACCTGAAACAAAACAGCCATATGGAAACTAGAAATGTTGATTAAAGTGCAGTAGTGCAAAAACATATCGGCACCAGCTCTTTTCATAACGCGATCCCACCAGCTACTAGCCCTTTGACTAAAATCAGTATGAAACTAAAATTAAATAGGTTTTTTCACAAAAAGTATAATATCTCTTAAGTTTTAAAATAAATTCTCCACATCCACACAATGACTCTTCTTTTTACTGTGTAGCTCAAAGCTAGTATATATTATGAACTTTTGGTTTGGTTTAAAACTTTAGGGGTCAATTATCTTGAATTATCAGAGGAAATTCTATGCTGCAATCTAATGTATAAGTAAACTCCATTCTCAATAAACCACGCTGGTTATGCAACATTAATAGACTTAATAGTCTTTCAAGATGAAACATTTTATTGATTGTGGTCATTGTTACCAGTGTATGCTTTCAACCAAGCTTAAGAACCTCTACTTGTTTCAGTTGACATCTGTGCTTCTTTGGCATACAAACAAATACATTTCTTTGGCATATACAGTGTTTTAATATGTTAATATTGAATATTGAATCGGTTGATGCTAGCTCTTAGTCATCCAGCTGGCAGAGGCATGCCACCCCGCGGTTAATCCAGTGTTTCTGTGGCTTGTCAGAGGGCAGCTCGATGGACATGACGTAGTTAGTGGAGTGGCCAGTGGTGGACAAAGTCCCTCTGCGGGCGCTTGTTTTGTAAACCGGACAAACGTAGTTGTTTTCATGTTGAAACTTGGCCATTTCTCCCGGTTTGAGCTTGATGATGGGTAAAGAGTCAAAGAGAATCTTGGGGAGGGACTCTCCAATGACCATGTTCTTTCTGTCCCAGCGAGCCCCCTCCATGAAAAGACCCTTAACATAGGCCCCATCCTCTGGTTTCTCATCCATATGGGTCTCCTCTTTGGTTACCTGGAACAACACTCTGAGCGTGAATATCCACGCTATACATTCCTATTATTATTCATTTATTATGATTGAATATGACCAAAAAACACTGAGAAAGGTTACAAAAATTATAACATGCCTCAAATTCAAAGCCAACGTAGTCTATGGGGATGGTGTACTTCCTGGCAAAATTCTGAGCCACGCCAGTAAGAAACGACTGGGTGAAGTAGAAGCCAGACAGCCAGAAGACTGTCGGTGGGCCGTTATCTATCCAATCCTGTCAAGACAGATATCCAACGATATGAATAGGCATTAGTATATTTAATAAAAAAAGTAATGTAATCCATTCTCCATACATACTACGAACAGAATGTAATAGATTAGCTTTAAAACTAACAACAATCCTAATTCTTACTTGTAGGAACTGCAGCCTGGCTAAGAGATCAGTCACGTAGCTCCCCAATGGCTTGAGAGAAGGGTATGACTTGGTTGCCCACATAGCGGGCACCTTGCCCACCAGCATACTGCTGAAAACGTTCTCAAGTTCGGCAGACATAACGATCTGGCCCTTCAAAGCTTTACGGATGTTTACCAAGCTGAGGCGCACCACATGAGTGAGTCTGTCAAGCGTGGAGATTAATGTCATCAAGTATTAATTGTGTGTCCTGCACAAACTGAGCAATAAATAACCGACATTAATATTTAATCGCATAGCAGCACAAGTTGTTATTACCTGTTGAAGCGGATTATTTCCTGCCTCAAAACAGTATTCATGGACTCCTCATACGTGACTGGGTATTTATCCATCACTATTTGAATGTCAAAATCTGCAGGCAGCTTAGACAGAATGTCCTCTGCAAGCTCATCTACGACTTCCTAAGCACAGACAAAGCATGAATGTGAGACAACAAATTTGCATGTAGTGTTTCCTCAGAGAAATAAGCAGAAGCCAAGAGTGTAAAATAAAAGTCTGCGTGTTTCAGACAGGCAGTGCAAACCTGAGGAGACTTGGCACCGCCGCCCGTCTGCCTGGGCAGAGTCAGCAGTACTCCATCCAGGAGCTGATTGGTCTCTTGATGATCCTTTGTGATGTCAGCGTTGCTATGAAGCCCGAACACACAAGGATCGGCACAAATTGGAAGACCGCGTATGTAGTCAACATATGTCTGGAAAAAAGAAAATAATTTTTGAAAACATATTTCTTAATCAGGTAGGATGATTAAAGAAGTCCTTAAGTTCTAGAAGTGATCTTCAACACAATGCCCCTAAAGCCAAAAATGATCGAGATTTAATCCCAGCTCAAACTCATCAATCCTCCTCTGGGTAATCAGTGAAATGTGCTGCTGTTGTGTTTATTTGAACTGCAAGCTTGGATTTACTTTGCCCACCATGACATAAGAAGACAGATGCTTTATGGCAGTTATACACTGAAGCATTAATTAGGAATGACCAGAGCTCTGACAGTACCTGATAGGGGCCATGAGCTGGGACATAATACAGATCTCCCTCACACAGGTGGTAGCCCTCCTGCTCTATCAGGTCCCAACTGTAGAAGATGGACAGAAGTGACATCAGTAGACGCCTGTCTTTGTCATCTGTCACCCTGCCACCATAGTTGCACTCCCCTGAGAAGAGAAGAAAAGAGATCATTAAAGCCAAAACAAAAACTAGAAATCCTAGCAGATTGTTGTGATGTTTGTTGAGAGGTTTGAGCCATGTTGCTGAATACACATTTTTATATATGCATTATAATTACTGTCATGCTGTGTTAACAACTATATCTTTTTTCACCTGTAAGGTATGTGAGGGCCTCCAGTGGAACCTCCTCATACTCATCCAGGAACATCTGGATCTGCCTCATACTGATCCTCAGGTCAGACTCGTTAAACTCATAGGGAATATTCCAACCTGAGAGAAAACAGGCCAACAACCGCAACAGGGTTGTTTTACATAAAATTAGAATAATGGACGAAAAATAAATATTAAAGGATTACAAAAATGTTTCAAATATCCCTTACATTAAAATGATACATCACACAAGGGTCAAACAGAGGTCTCACCCAGAGGTCCAAAGTTCCTCCTCTCCTGTACAAGAGCGTGGAAGAAGGTGAGACCAAACAGGAACTTCTGCCAAACGACCTGCTTCTTGGAGCTGCCAAAGAAAGCAGGGTCAGAGATGGGGTGACTCAGGTAGGAGCGCAACAGGTTGGCTCTTATTCCTTTCGGAGGCTCATTGGTCATCTTCAGCCCATTCTGCAGGATACTGACTGGGAACTTGTCGGATGGATAACTGGTTAACCACAACCTGCGGAGAAGAAAAGATACTTGCCTTTATCGTCTTCTTCATGCAAGAACACGTTTCAGTTAAACTCAATGAATGTCTGTTACCTAAAGCTAGGATGTGTGTTCTCTGGGGTGATGGTCTCCTCACAGATCCTGTCTAGAGCAGGCATCCAGCTGGTGGCCAGGTGGCAGTTCTGCAGTACCACCCAGGTACCCTCTTTGACGGCTTTGTCAATCATCTGAGCTGCTATGGGTCCTTGTCCTTGTCCGAGAGAAATGGTTTGGGTCTTACTGCCCCCCATTTCTAGGTCATCAGCAAACTTCAGCAGACCTGAAGAAACAATTCAATACTGTAATAAACTTTTGGCATCCAAACATAAAACCACAAGTCACTTCTGAACGAAGTATCCCTCTGTATTTAATTCTACATTGCAGATGGTTCTAGACTATTGTGTGTTAAAATGTAGAAAGGTCACAAGAATTTGATGAATCACCTGCAGTTGGATCAGATCCTGGTGACAACACAAAGATGAGAGGAGTGCAGCAGTTGGAGTCTTTGTAACTCCCTGCCAGGTCAAAGGTGGGCGGCTCAATGTAAGCCTGTCCCATGTTATCCACTATGAAATCCTGCACTGCTGGAACCATTTTATCTGGCCTGAAGCACCGGATTACTACCATCCTGTCCATTCCCACCAACTTACTCCACCGGTCAGGCAACTGGTCCTTATGGGGCTTTCCTGAATCATAGAGCTTCTTCCATTTTGACACGTTGTCTTGGACATGTTCAAAGAAACCATCCAGGTTTGGAAGTTTGGACGCCCTGACGATTTCAGACCAGGATTTGTCAGACAGCCACTCTGGAGCAGGGTTGGGGTAAGGGTTATCCAAAGCAATGCCACCTGTTAGAAGAAAGCGCCAGACTTTGTCGTCAACCCGGCCTTTACCCTGCATGATGCCTACAGTCAGCAGCAGAGAGAAAAGCACCTTATCCTTCTCAAAAAGCGAGCGGCACACATTATTGTAGATGCTGACGGTAAAGTGGTCAACAACGTTGTTGATCCTTTCCTCTGTATCATCGCTCTGCAAGCTCTGGGCAATGGAATACAGGTAGAGATTGATGAACCAGGTCAGGGAGTACTGGTACATAGGCTCGATGTTGGCCAATTCTGAGATGCAGAAAAACATAATGGAAGAGTGCTCAGCCACAGGACGGTAACCCATGCGAGTGTCATCAATCTCTTTCTCTGTGACACTGGCAATTTTTTGCTTCTCTGAGATCCCCTCTGAGAGGATTTTGGAGGATGACAAGATCTTAATGGCGGTCTCATCCTCGAGGATGTTCCCCTGTGAGGAGGAGAGCACTTGTAAGATCTTATCCTCAATTTCCTTGAGCTGCTTGTTGTTGGCAGCACTCTCCAGAATGAGCTGGTTCTTCTTCTCTTCTAGCTCAGGTTTCTCTTTGGCTGCAACAAGCCCTAAAAGCTGGTCCTGTAGGCCTTGTGGCGTGATCATGAAGTTCAGCAGACAGACTTTTACAGCCACCTCTGGGAGATAGTGAGGGTTCCTCAGTCCAGTGGTCATGTAGAACAAAAAGTCTTTGGAATATTCCACAATATTGTCCCCTATTTTCATATACTCCACACCCTGTTGTTTGAAGGTCTGCTTCAGCAACAGAGGCTCAAGTACCGGATCAAGTTCCTCTCTGACGTTCTCCAAAAGAACTGGGGTTCCAAACTGGATGCAGTTCTCCAAAACTCTCACATAGTTTGCATCAGAAAGTTTGATAACAGCAAGTTTATTTGCCTTCTCCATGGTCTTGATCCACTTGTTGGCTTGACCCTGAGGGTCAATCATTAGGGGCCACCGACGGGAGTTAAACACTATGATACCATTGTCTGTGGAGTAGGAGTCCACTGGCAGTCCAGCAATCTGCCATTCCCTGATGGCCACCTGGTTACCCAGAGTGTTGCTGAGGGTTAAGTCCGCAGAGCAGGGGATTTTCTTCTCCTGGCACAGAATATGCCACTGCTTCTGGCACTCTATACGGTAGTCGACAGTAAATGCCCCAAGGTAAGATACGGTTCCCGAAGAGAGGAGTATGTCACCTGTCAGGTTGGTGTATCTGCAGAGGGGAAATATAGAACCAATCTGATTAATATCAAACTTGAGGCATATCATGATTTACTGTAAAGATTAATATACAGTATATGTATCTTTTGACATACCTAATCCCTAGTTGCCTTGCAGCCTCTGTCCACCTGTCCTTCTCCCCACCCAGTCCTCCAATCAGCTTCTCTGCCCGGATCAGCTTCTGAGAACACAATTCAATGTTGTCTTCCAGTTCTTTCTTCTTGTTAATCATGGCTGCCAAGTCATTGTTCAGGCCCTGAAGTCTGTCCTCCACTATTTTCAGCTCAGCTCTTTTCACTGTCAACATTCCCATCTGTACAGCCAGCTCATCCTCAGCCAGCTTTAGTCTCTCCTTCTTTGGGGCTACCACTTTGGCTACACGCTCATACACTTCCATTGCTCGCACCCATTTACAGAGACCCTCACAAGCCGAGGAGACATTTTTTATGATAGAGGGCTGAAACTCAGGGTTGTTGATAAACTTGTCTCTGATTTTCTTGATGTTCGGGGCAGGAATATTGTCTTTGTCGTAGGCTTTGAGGCTCTCCAAAAACTTCAGGTCTGCAAGGAGCTTCTTCGATGGGCCCCAGAAGTCCTCAATCATCTTACCTGCAATATATTTTCATGAAATAGTGATGCTGTTATCATATCTCATATTGAGCAGATCATTTTTTTTCCAAAAGTACAATACCTTTATCAATGAGAATAATGCCATATAAAAATCATTCAGTCAAAGCTGTACTCTCACCTGAGCCACTGGGATCAGGTTTTCTCTCAGGTTTGATGCCCTTCATGATACAGATGGACTCCATGACAAGTTTTACTAGACCTGGTGGGTTCTGCATTGATTTAACTACTGTAATATCTGAAGGTTTTAATGTGTCCAAGGCTGACAGGGCAGCCTCCAATGCAGGCATTGCTTCTGCCAAGTCTCCCTCACACTCATCCTGAAAGACAAACAAGCTGTGTCTAAATACATGAACAGATTTGAACCCTACATATATTATGGACATTTTGCAGTGGCAAAATATGTCATATCTCCTGAAATACATTTATACCTTGATGGCTTGAGCTGCAGCTGCTGCTTCATTAGCAACTTTCTCATCAGCAGACACAAGTTCTTTCTTAGCGTCCACTTCTACGGTTTCGCCCTCTATCTTGACCATCATCTTATCTGTGTCAGCTGAGGTCTGGATGAGCTCTGGCTGCAAAGCTGTCAGCTCCTCCTGCATCACTGACACCTGTGGACATAGTATGATGTGTCTATACCATTAATTTGCTCAGACAAACAAGGAAAGATTCAAGGAGATATTCTTAGACAGGGTGCATCACCTGAGATGCAGCAAACTCCAGTTTCTGGAGTCCAGCGATGTAGCGGTTTTTCGCAGTATCCACTTCATTCCTCTTTACATTGAGCAGAGTCTTGAAAGTGAGGATGAGTTCAAGGTAGGAGGTGGGTGTGACATAGTTGTGTCTCCTCAATCTGGAGAAGTACCTTTCAGACATCTCTCTGACACTTGTCTGGAAGGTCTTGCACATCTCCACCACCCTGAGATCACAGAAAAAAATGTGGGCATACTACACAGTTCTAGATGCAAATTAAGTCCATGCCACTTTTAAGCAGCTGGGACGAGTACTACTTTTGTCATCCTTTTTATGTCCTTACTCCAGTCTGATATCACTGTCCATTTCCACATCCTCCAGGAACTTGTGGGCCACCATCTCCAGAGCATCATTTGGCCATGCGTGGAACCAGTCAATGGTGCAGCAGTTGATAAGGGAGGGGAACATCCTAAGGCGGTTCCTAAATGCATCACCAATAGGACTCATGGCTGTTGAATAGAATAATTCGCAGTTACTTACTAAAACTTCAATCAGTAAAAGAAAAAGTCCACGTAAAGGTGCTTACCTAGCACAATGTGAAGGTTAGCCTTAACACGATCAATGAAGAAATTGTACATTGAGAGCGGAGTGCCATCAATCTTTTTGCCCTCAAGCCGGGCGATTCCCTGCACTTTCTCTATGATGTCAGCACGTTCATCGGCAGCAAAGATGTTCGGCACATCACCAGTGTTAAGCAGCATGTTGATGTCTTCCAACATGGCCTCGTCCTTAATTTGGCTGTCATTGAACAGGAACACCAGGTTCTTTCCCTCTATGCCTGCTTTAAGCATAATCCGCTTCAGGTCATCACGCCAGTCCGACAAGCTGTAGTTCCTGGTCAACTCAATCTGGGACAGGACGTAATCGTTAATGAAGGTGCCCAGCTTAGTGGCGCTCTGACGCCCCGAACCGCCAATGCCAACGAGCAGAAGGTGGCCATTGTCTTGTTTAAGCACACGGCAGATGCGGGAAATGTGCTCAATGGCAAATTTGAACATCACAAGGGACATTGGTGCCTTGCTGCAGTTGTTGAACTCATCCAGGTAGAACTCCATCACTTCTTGCAAGGCAGACAAGTCTGTGATTTCATTGTAGGCCTTAACATCTGAATCAGGCTTGGCAAAATCACCGAAGAACAAGCTACGGATGCTCTCGTCTGCTACCTTGCCATCTGGGCTTAGATGGCTCAGGAGCTAGACAACAATAGGAGAGATTTAGGATTAAACACAGACACTATAATTTAAAATCAAAATCACTACACACTACACTTGACAAAGCAGCAGCCTCTCTCCCAGTTTGTTTGTTTGTTAATCTGACTTTCTAAAACAAACCTTGCGACTGCAGTGCTGTAACCTGTTAGCCATTAGCTGCGGCTCACTAACGACATGTTGAGAGCCGTTAAGAGGCAATTAAAATGCTCCCAATCTCAGATTTGGCCCCTTTAAACTGATTTTGACCATAATCTACTAAACTGATATTTTTACTATCTTTTAATCAATGCAATTTCAGTCATATTAGTTCAGAATTTGAGAAAAAAATGCAGAATAGCTGAGATTATTTTTGAGATTTCATATACTGTATGTACCTTTTCCACACTCTGCTTAAAGAAGTTTGAGGTTCTCTCTTTTACGATGCCAAAGAATGTCTCCTTGTCTTCATTGTCAATCAGTCGATCATAGAAAACACGATAGACCTCATGGATCCACAGGCGGATCAGTTTGTCTCCATCCTGACACGAATAGGACAACATACATGATGACGAGATACATCAATTCAGAACAATTAACTTAAACATTTCACTATTGTTTCCTCATTTACCTGCATGTGTGTATGTGGAGCCAAGAGCACACCCCGTATCACTCGAGAAAAGTCCCGCAGGTTGAAGATGTAGTGTGACTTCGACGGGGTGGGGAGGAAGCTGTCCATGGTGTCCTTATAGACTGCCATGGTGGCCTGGACCATGATCTTGCCTAGCCTAGGACATAAGTCAATATACAGTAAATCTTTCTGACAAAGACAATTTAAATCATTCTACTACTGGTTGACAATATAATACATATTTGACAAGTTACCTGTAGAAAGAAGCATCAAAGCCTTTGTTGAAGTGCCAGTCAGCAATGGAGCTGAATATCTTGGTCAGTGTTTCATCATCAAAGGAATCAATTGAGATGATATTCAAGTGGCGGGTGAAGCGGCCTAGCATTTGAAACATTTTGTCAATTTCGCCAGCTGCTTTCTTTAATGAAATTACTAATACCAAATAAATAATTATTTCAAACATACTTGTAATGTCATTTTTCCCACCACCAGGAGGCCCCATTGCAGACATGAACAGCACGTCCACTATGTTTAGTTTGGAGGTGTCCTTCTTGTCATACCAGTGATGATGGTCAATCCACTGTCTTAACAGCTCAATTGGGGGTTGGGCGCCATAGATTTCTTTCGCTGGCATGTTCAGATCATCTATGTAGAGGAGATAACAATAACAGTCAACTTGTACATGAAAAGTGAATGATTATAAAGCACTCAATGATCCACTTTTAACCCAACAGTATAGGATTATGCTGTATTTGTGTCTATCTTTACCAACATAGACGATGCACTTCTTTCCCACAGGAGGTCCAAACACGCCCTTCCTTCTTCGGTCCAGCTTGGCCATGATGATGTCTTGGGTCTGATTCGCTGAGGTTCGGGCAGAGAAGTTGATACAGTTTGGTGTGTACTGCTCTTTAGGCAGATTTACCAAGAAGCTTTTGTTGATGACAGATTTGCCAGTGCCAGTGGGCCCAACAAACAGCATGGGTATTTCATGTGCCAGGTAGGTACGCAGGAAAAAAATCTGACGTGCTGTCTCCATAGTTGGGATGATGAGGTCTGACACCTGGTAAGGTTAAGTAGAGTTTCAGTGAACATGGACATTCACGGTGGCCTCTTTAGCAGCAGTTAACCTCTGTGATATAAACACACTCACATTGGCTGCAACTGGAATGACATTTTCTTCAGTTGTGATTGAATCAGTCCATATATTCCACTGTCCCTGTCCATCCTTATGAAAGTAGTAGTCATAGACAGTGCCTGAAAAACAATAAGTAAACGTCAGGCATTACTAATGTTAAAGAAGCTGTTTTTTTAATTGGTATAGTAAAGTACGTAAATCAATTTTGTGACCTCTCTCAGGGATGATGTTGTCCTTTTTGAGTTTGATAGTCTTAGGCTGAGGGTGCTCATCGTCCATGCCCATGATCAGATTGCGGTAAAAGACATCAAACTTCTTACGACAGTCCCCGGTGATGGTTCCACCCAAAGTCCATACAACCGCAAATAGGAACAGACCCTGCAGCCACCTGGTGATCTGCTGGCAGGACATTTGGGTGCTATCGACTCCTGACGCAGAAATTTCATCTGGGTATAGACAGGAATGTTAACACATACGCTCACACTGATGAAAAGAAACAATTAAATATAATTCTTACTAACCTATCAGGCAGGTGTACAACTTCATTAGACTGTAGGCTAAGTGAATGGGAGATGTTTGAACCACAAAGCGACACTCCCTGTTTATAAAGTCCAGACAGGGTTGAACTAGCCAATCAAACAGGTCCACTATCTGTGGGACAAAAGGTCAAAGAAGCGGTTATAAGACACATCATATGACATCTTAAAAAGTGACAAAAACTGTAATCAATGAGCAGATTCAGACAAATGCGTGTTTGAGATCTCACCAGTTCTCTATGTTCACTGCTCAGGCTTTCAGGCAGTGTGTTCATGTAGGAATCTCTGAGAGGAGACCAGCCCAGCTGCTGAGGTTCCATGTAGATCATGCCACACCTTTAGGCAGATGGTTACACTCAAAAACGTCAATACAGTAACTTTTAAACTTTCAAAATGTGTGCTTTCTATATTTACATTGTATACTACAGTTGCTGGTGCGGGTTCTGTCTGTTCTACTTACCTACTGACGGTAGCTGGAGAGGCTTGCTCCAGGTCAGCAGGTTCAAAGATCAGACTCATCTTGTTACTCATCTGGATAATCTCACCACTCATCAGACAAAGCTGGAGAGTGAACAAGACAGAAGCATCTTATTTAAAGGCTGTAAATCAGAGGGAAATCCTTTACAAAAACTATGAATGTCTGCATACAATTTCATTAAATGCATCAAAGTGGCCAGTACCTTCTTGTTGTCATCCAGCACAGTATTCATGTTCTCAATCCAGACAGCATCAATGGGCCCATCAAAGATTATCCATTGTCGATTTTCTGAGGTGGAGATTGCCTGATCCCTGTAGGAGGTGGCCAGCACTCCATCAGACCACTCATGGCTGACTGGATCAAAGCAGCCATACAGCTGGCCCATGGTGATGGCCTTGGGGTTGATAATGCAGTAATTCACAGCAAACTCCTCCATCAACTTGGCTGAAAAAGTGAAATGAGAGAGAATAAACTATTATAAATCAAAACCGAAACAGAATCATATCTTTGCTAAACACTTGCTAGGGGTCAATTTATGATTAAAAACAATACAAACAAAAAAAACATAGTTCAGCTAAAAGATACATTTTCTTTGAAATACCAACCTTCATAAAGGTCTCCGAGGGCAGCAGCAAGAACTTTATATGCAGAAGTCTTTCCTCCGAGAGGGTCTCCTACTATCATGAAGCCATGGCGTACCAACATCATCTCATACACCTATCCATCATCACAAATCACAGTCAAAGTACATTTAAGTGGTACAAGTATACAGTTTTAACATAGTTGTATTGCTTGGCAACAGCTTGGGTCCATGTTTACTTCCTGTCAGCTGAAGTCATTCAGGAAATAAACTTGGACACATTTGGAATGTTTATTTTTGCAACTGTGAAATGGTCAAAAACAACTAGCCAAACATCTCATTGGTACCTGAATAATTTTGCCAATGAACCATGGAACAGACTGGAGGTTGAGCTTAGCAACGTTGTCATTAAGAGCCTTGAGGAGAAGATCATAGTCTGGTTTTGGAAGAACTACGCCAGGGAATAAATCAGAGATGATACCCTGTGGGCAGCAGAGGGAGAATCAAACTGAGTAATTTGTAAACAAATTGATCCATACACAGAAAAAACAAATACTAGAAATTACAATTGTATTTGCTTCAAAATCTGTCACCTGAAACAGTGGCACATCCTGAGCCAGAAACTTGGCCATGTTGACGTCCATCAGCGCTCTAAGCAACAGCACGCTCTCATTCTCCTCCGGGTACTTCAGCTTCAGATTCCCTGCTGCAGTCAGCACAGACTTCACAGCTCGCATACCGTAGTCATAGTGGTGTTGGGAGGACAGCTGCTCGGAACACAGGCGGTAGGTGGCCACAATCTTCTGGGCCAGGCTGGAATTTGAGATGTATGAGCCTTGGTGAGTAAACCAAGCGGGAGCTAAATCTAGCCCCGAAAAATATAGTTAATAAAATGATTTTGTCCAGGACATCATTCACACATACCTGCGAGATTCAATGAAGCCCATGGAGTATAATGAGATTTCACCAATGAGACCATAGTCTGGCACCATCATAGCCACTGTACGGAAAAGAGCCTACAAGACAAGAGTGACGGGTGTATATCTAGTTCCAGCATCTTATTCTCTCTTTACTTTTTTCCCATTTTTTTCTCATCATCAGATTCTGCTCTGTTGAGTAATGTTTAAGACTATGCTATAGTGCTAAAGGGATGTACCTTTAGGTTGTCAGGGAGCTCAGCCCTGCCAGCATAGCCAGGGTTCATGGTGATGAACACAGAGCAGGTTGGGTTGAGTGACAGCTCTGTCCCCTCAAACAGGAAGGTCTTCAGATTCTTGGCAATGGCCTGTTGTATGCAGTGGACCTGCTGAGCCACCACAGAGAGAACCTCCACCTGTGAAACACACGCAAACAGATGATCACTAACTATGTGAACAAATTAGTAAAATGCATTAATGCTTTAATTAGACACAATAATTGGAATGCATTGTGACTGAGAAATAACAATATATAATATTCATCAACATCAGGCCATCATCATATACATAATTTATATGTATTATAAATATATTTATCGATATATTTACGAGTTTTAAGATGCAAATGTGCCATATTGAAATGGATTGTAATTCCCTCACAAGCATACATTTTGCAGGCTAACCATAATCCTCAAGTGGGAGCTGTTAGCTGTGAAGTAGCTTTTCTTTGCATTTAAACAGCAAACACTAAGACAACATAAGTGCAGGTGTGTTTGCCATCTTATTACTTGGATACAAAACAGTCAATACCATGTGTTTTTTTCTGCCATGATTAAAAATAGAACATGGAGATGTAAATCATATTTTGCAAATTAAAGGTGCCCTTTTACATGGTGCATTTTTGCAATAGAAGATGAGAGAGCACAAGACAGGATATGAAGTAATGGACATTCTGATAAATAAAAAGGTGCTTGTATTTGACTCTATGTTAAAAATTAAGCCAGTACAATGCAGAGTTAAGGACTGCAATTTCACATTTTAAAGAGTATTAAAATAATCCAATTAACTTGGCATAAAATCAAAAGCAGTGTCTCTGTATCCTGCTGAGTTGCAAATGATCTAAATTTAGCTTGGTGTCTGTGGTGGAGGAAAACAGGTCTTGTTATTATGTAGTTGTGCAAACTTGATTTGAAATCTATAATGAACTTGATTCTTTATCTGAGAGGCCAAACAGACCATTAAAGTTTTATCATTAACATTTTGACAATAACAACACAAACCAATACTAAACCGAATAGTAATAGAATATTTGGTCATGGAACTTGAGCTACTATTCAGTTAAAGCAGATAGAGTATTTGAGTCATTTGATTCCACAGATATACACACAGATTTGACCAGTATAACAAAGGTTGTGTGCTCACCTCAATACGATTGAACTCATCAAAGCAGGCCCAAGCTCCAGACTGTGCCAGTCCTTTGAAGAACTTACTCATGGCCTTGTAGTCCAGACCATCGGAGCAGTTGAACACCACACACTAAGACGAGATGAGTCGAGATGAGATACAGGAAATTGCAAAAATTTGCAGGTGTGCAGAAACAACAAACGCAGTATTATTGTCAGTATTAAGAAATAAAATGAAACTGAAAACCATTTTGGTGTACCTGTTTTGCCAAAGCTTTTGCCAGATCCTTTGTGGTCTCAGTCTTGCCAGTGCCGGCAGGACCCTCAGGAGCTCCCCCCAAGTTTAACTTCAAAGCCCCCATTAGAGTTCTGGCGTAGCAGTTATTTAAAAAAAATAATGCAATGAAAGATCTTTTGTCATCAACTTTAGAAGTTACAGTATGTTAGAATCAAATTTTTACTATGGTATTGTATTTTGCAGCTCTCCATCCATAAGATGAGGATAAGGGATCACATAGACTGTAAGTTACCTGTAGCAGCGGTCAGTAAGCGGTGTAATGACAAGACGGGGGGAATTGCCCAGATATTCATAGCCATATTTCAAGCAAGTGGTGATCATGCGCAGCATCACTTCTCCATCCTCCCAGAAGTAACGCAGCTGAGAAATCCACGCAAAGTCATTCAGAGAGGAGATGCGGTCCTCTGCCAGTTTTGCCACAACATCTCGAGCTGGTAGAGGGAAAGAGCATGAGATTTTCTGCAAGCTAAATGTAATCAAGAAATCATATTTGATCCCTTTAAGAGAACAGCTATATTACCATGAACATCTATAACAGTGAGAGCACCAAGGGTCATCCTTGCCCCTCCTGGCAGCTTCCCACGCACCAGCTCCACAATGTCAGCAATCTGAGCGTTGCATTTCTCCACATAGGCCTTTAGGTGGAATGGAAAATCAGTCAGCAGGTTAGACTACAGTGTAATAATCATAACATTTTTGGGCTTAAAAGGTGTCTCTCTTTGTGGAAGTTAGCAGTGGATGTACTGACTGGCAGTGAGTTAGTCTGTATGGCTTCAGATACTTCACTAGTCCAAAAGATGGAGGAGGCACAAATGACAACTTGGCCAGGCCACTGCAACACCCACTTCTTTCTGGGCAACTACAGCACAAACAGATACAATATTACACAGTAAAGAAAATGTTTTTACACTGTTTATATCTATCTGAACCCAAATAAATGGTAATGATTATAATTATTTTCATTACTTTTAATATTGCTCCAAAGAACTAATGGATGGTTTAATAAAAATAATAATAATTAAACCCACTCCCCAGTTTGGCCATGACTTGTCTGCATCTATTGTCAGTCAAGCTCATCATAGATAAAAAAAATAAATTGTAATATCCCAAAATACCTCTGTGTACTGCATCACTCCTTTATGGATGACATGTCGAACACTCCTCAGCATTAGGTTCTCCACCTGCAGCAGCCACTTCTCTACCATACCCTAAAAATAATAGAAACAGTCCACCACATACTTCCAACATGTTATGTCCAAGCAATATAAGAATATAAAATAGGTATGATACATACATATATATCAATTTAATGTCAACATATATAACACAACTACGACACAATGTATAGAAACACTGTTCTATACCTTGGCTTGAGCTGGATAAATCTTTTCTGTAAAGCTCACGGTCTCCTTCTCAGAGCTGATCATGCCAATGATCTCCATGTCCTCAGTGAACTCCAGCTTGGCGATGCCCTCAAAGCACTTTTTCAGGTGAGGCTGCACACACCTTGGGTCTTTAGTTTGTGAGAGGATCTCTAGCAACTCGTCGTTGGACAGGAAGAAGAACCTGGAAATATGATGAAGATAAAGAGGAGAGATGAAACATAACAATCACTTGACTAAGACCCTTAAAAAGAAAGTTAATATAATGGCTGACCGTGTCATGTGTCTGTAATGTTTTGTAGGCAAAATTAAAGTGTTCTCCTTTGTAAGTAGATTTTTAACCTCCCTGAAGAGTAATTTAGTGGACGGACAAAATCAAAGCTATTATAATGTACTATTAGGGATAGTACTAGTGGTCCAAACCTTGGGAAATAAAGCCTCTTCATTTCCAGGTAGGTATTGAGGCCTTTTTGAATGTGATCTAGATACACATTGGACTCCTGTAGCCTTGCCAGCATGTTTGGCTGACCTGTAGCCACCAGCACATGGGT
The DNA here is from genome assembly GCF_023349555.1 of Cebidichthys violaceus. NCBI lineage: Eukaryota > Metazoa > Chordata > Actinopteri > Perciformes > Stichaeidae > Cebidichthys > Cebidichthys violaceus. The sequence goes on along the minus strand of NW_027176329.1, from coordinate 8,555,343 downwards.
ATCCTTAACCTGGACCAGCGAAATCACAAAGGCACCATGGTGAAGCATTGTGCGTGAGACTCAACTCTTGCAAACCTTCAAAAGAAGTTGTGTTTCAAGAGAATCTTACCGCCGTAGCGATGATGTTCTTCCAGTAGCTGTCCACAATGGCAAACTTGCGTCCCTCCTCAGGCATCTGGGCAATGATGTCCTCAGAGCTGAAGATGGGTTCAAGGTAGAGCCAAGTAGCTTGACACTTCAACATGGAGTCTAGGATGTCCTGCATACTCAGCAACTTGTCCTCCCAAAGCTGGGTAGGAGAGTAATGGTGAGAATAACAGAATTATAGCAACAACAAGGTATTGTTGTGTCACATAGATAAAAGTAAAGTACGTATAGTTTACAAAATGCAACAACAATCCTACAAAAGCCTACCTCATTCACATATAAAGAAATAAATGACTACAAACAAGAAGCCCCAAAAAGGAAAAATATGATAATCTAGTCCATGAAATATATTTGGATCCAGAAGATTACTGTGTTTTATATGATTATGTTATCCTGCATTCCTAAAACTGGTTGTTTGAAGTCTGGTAATTTTATGACAAAGCCACTTCCACTGGTGTATAGAGAGGCACAGCTGAGTTTGTGTTTATGCAGAACAGGCAATTTTCTTACTTGTTCTGGCATGAAATTGTGCTTACATATCCATCTGGCTTTAGTTGGCAGAGGTGCACACAGACTTCCAAAACCAAACAAACTAATTTTATGTATGATGGCTCTTTGACTTTCATATACATTTCTAAAGTCGAAAGGTGTCCATGGGTGACTTGTGGTGTCATTTCTTACCTTACATTCAGTCTCTATTGGCTTAATGAAAGGTGAACCTCGCATGGTCTGTGTCTTAATGATGTGGTCATCAAGAAGCACTTGGATGTCATCGACTGCTGACACAATATTGGTACCCTATGATGAAATATAAAATGTATTTAATACAAGTTGATGTCAATGTTTTGTATGGAAATTCATGGCTAGAGTTTAAGGCAGTGACGGCAACGTAACCAACGTGTCAATTTCTTGGAACATTTCAACATTGAAGATGTAATAATTTACAATGGCAGTCCACTTGCGGTACGTCTATTGTGAAAGTATGTGATTATTGTGTTTGTCATACTGTATCTCTGTACGGAGTGAAAGAGAACCGGAGCTCAGCCCATTCACTTATCATCTTCTTCATGGATTTTTCCAGAGAGTACTCCTTACTGGCCGACGCTCCAATCTCTTCCAACCTAGGACAGAAGTAAAACTAGAATTATTAAATTCTAATCAATTCTAAACAACCTTGAGGCCTCCGGCCATGGCTGTCACCGGTGCGGAGCCATAACAACATCACCTTCTGATATTGGTGAATATTTCCATGAGGGTCACTTTTCCTTAAAAGCCATTCTTTTCCTTATAACACAGTACATTCATTTTGCTCCTGGCATGTATTCCAACACAGTGTAATGTCAGTAGAGTGTCTTACTTATTAGAGAACTTGGAAAGCCCCAGGTCCAACATGTTCAGCAGTGAGCTGCTCACATCCGGTTTGACAGCAAAGCCCACGATGCTGCTAATCTGTAGACAGACAAAGGTGTCGTAAATTATTCACATTAACTTCACGGATCACAGGAGACGCAGGACACTCGGTCCTCACAAAGTGAATCTGACACGGGATTTCTATCAGATGATCTAATGGAACTAAAACATAAATTCAGCTGACCGCCTCCCAGTGGCGGTCTTTGATGCCGGGGTTACAGATGGTCGTCAGGATGGGTAGGTGCTGCTTGAACTCTTCTATCTTTCTTTTGAAGGTTCCGGCCACCCGACAAGGCCCAGGAAGATTAGAGAAAGACTTAGTCAGTTTATGCGTGGTTCTCCACATTGTGTCAAGCTCATCACAGATTTTCTCAGCATCCAGGTGAAGGAAAGGACCTAGAAGTTAAATGATAAGCAAAGTACAGCAATGTGAAAACAGCTGTGCATCCTACTTGCACTTGCTAACTGAAAGAAATGGGTGTTATTTTCACAGTGTGAGTCACATACCATTCATCCACTCTTCTGACATGCTCTGAAAGTTTAGTGCTGTGGTCCAGAGCTGTTCATATGGTTGTTTGTCAGCTATCAGAGTTTGGAGCAAAGAGAACTGTCTCTGTTCCCTCTCCAATAAAGTCTGCTCATTGTTGATATCCTGTAGAATATCAGTGGTATAAACATATTCCATATTGCTTGGGTATCTTAGCTTAGAAATCAAAAGCATAACCATGTGCATATTTACGGTATCTAAAACATCTTTTACCTCATGTTCAGTGACAGCAGCCTCCAGGTTGGCAGTGATTTGAGTGAGAATTCTCACATTGTTCTTCATCTCCTCCATGTTAAACACTTTCTTCTTCTCAAAGGCCCGTATCTCCTTGTCCACATCCTGCAGTCTCTGGTGAAAATCTGACATCCTGAGATAATCAAATGGAAGTAACAGTTGTTCGCTTTGGAGACACTATATTTAGTGTGGTGCATCACAGAAGACTGACACACTTTCTGAACAGTTAGGGTAAGATTCTGGGATTCTTAAAGCAGCTGTTCCTATAGATGTCAGTGACTTTTATCCTAATGTAAAGGGATGTTTTAAAATCTTTGTTTGAATTTACTGCAATTCTCATGTAGGACACTCTTTGGTGCCTTGGTAAAGCAGAGGAGGGACCAACCATTGGAAAACATCACATTCAGCTGTGGGTGTTGACACTTGTGTGAGACAGAGTGTGAAAAGTGATTATTAACCTTGTCTGGAGACAGTCCTGAGCCTGCTCTGTCATGGTGGCCAGATGAGTATTGCTGTTTTCAAGCTCAGTAAGGATCTGATCGGCCCAATGGAAAACACGGGAGTTCAGCCTCAAGTCATCAGCTAGAATAAGAAAGAAAACCAAATAAAAGCCAAACAAATTGTGGATAGGGCCTAAGTTACACAGATAAAAGAAAAAAAAGAAATGTCATCTACTGAATTGTGCTATTTGTGTAGATTGATTGCATGTCATTTCTTTTGACTGTAATTGCAAAATACCATGAGAGGTTTCACATACGGGGTAGAGTGGCATAGTCCAGGAGGAAGCTGACGCGGTATCTTGCCTCATCAATCTCATCTATCAGCTTGTGAATGGTCACATCACTGGTTTTTTTAATGTACTGGTTGAGAGACACCAACTCCTCTGTGGTTTCTGGGGTGCTTCTGATGGTCTCAGAAATCTCCTCATACTTTTGACAGATCCTGGGAAAGAATGGTTGATATTCTCTCTCTTAAAGTTTTAGTAAACATTTAGCTGATTTGCTGTTCAAACAACTGTTTGAAAAAAAAAAGATGTTGAATTTAATCAACACTTTCTACTGTTCGTGTTAGAAAAGTTTAAGGAGGCGGAGATTTTCCCCTCACCCATTATTAAGCTCTCGGTTCTCCTCCACTTCAAACATGATGGTCTTGTCTTTCAGTCTCTCAGCACGGTCACACAGGTCATCATTCAGCTTGCCAGCATACAGACAAAACATGGACAAGGGCACCGTGACATGCAGTGAGGCAATCTCCTTCCATAAACGATTAAAGCACTCAATTTGCTGAGGATTGAAAAAGGGAGAGAGGACTTGGTAGACAGCAAAGACCAATTGAAAACAGAAACCGTTCAGTGTAGATTTGAGATGGAAAGGTTTAATACCTTTCTAAAGCTTTCTAACGAGTGCCTTTCTTTGAGAAAAGCTGAGATTTCCTGCTTCGCTGTATGGTCCAGTAGATTGCTGTATTTCTGATACACACTCAAATACCTGAAGAATGAGATGTAGAGTTAGCAACTCCTCTACACTTGCTAGTACATCAGAGTAGTTGAAAGGCATAAATTCAACATGTGTCGTTACTTCTTAGGTCCCACGGTGTTCTTGTGGAAAACGTCTTTGGCTTTGTTGACTAGGTTTATAACCAGCGACTCATTAGGACCGACGGTCCGTAGGTACAAGTTCTTTATATCGGGAAAGAGGTTACATTCCACCTGGCAAAAGCATTTCAGTTGCAGATCATACTCGTTGTATCAAAGCAGAAGCAACACTGTGTATTGTTTATTCTAAAATAGATTATCAAAGCTTGTGGTGCTAAAGGGAATACTGTACCCTTGGGAGCTTCTCAGCACTCTTGATGATTTCCATGAAGCCTCTGTGAATGAGCTCCCAACATTCCTGAAAGCTTGGACGAAAGTCAATGTGAGGCTCATTCACCTGTAGCTCAACCAGCAGCACCTGAGACTGAACATACTTCATCTCATCAAACACCTTGCCAAAGTCATTGCCGTCCTGAAGAACACAGAACACAGTAAGAGTAGATTTGGGGACTCCTCGCTCACAATTTCAAAGACTATCATAATGTGTTTAGAAAAAAATGTAACAACTACAAATTTTGTCCAAACCTCATGTTTAGTGAAGAAATATAACAGGTCCTGTAACGATTCTACAACCAAGCTTCGGAGCTGCAATGACATGAGAGCAGCCACACAGCTGAAGAACTCCTTGACTCTAACTGGAGCCTCCTGCTCACTCTGGGGTATGAGCGACAACCACAGGTCCTTGAAGGTGTCAATGAGTGCAGCACAGTGAGGCAGCCAACTGAAAGAAGATGATTGTGAGTTCAGTTTGAGCTATTTTGTATTGTTTTTTTTATGTCACATAACACTGGTGGTCATAAATGGTCTTTCTGCTGTAATCATAATCCGCTGTGTGATAATAAAATACCTGAAGCGCTTTCTGCACAGTTTTCTGTTTCAAATCCACGGTGTCTATTGAATAAAAGCTCTACTGACTGCAGTTATTATTTGCTTTATTTATTCCTGGGTTCTTATTACCGTTTACACAACCCCATAGAGACAAATAATGCCCTCTGTATTCAGAGGCATGGCATGGGAGACTCAGACACTGCAGAAAAATGGTATCCAAGCAGGTGCAAATTACTAACATGGAGAGAAACAAATAGAAGCTATGCTTCTACAAATTACAGTGGCTCATATTTCATTCCTGCAGCCAGCCATCCTACAGGGCTGCTACATGGCCTAACAGGCTATACAACAGTCACACAACAAAGGATGCAATGGAATCCTAAAGTGAGGCAGTGTGTGTAAAGCAATCCCCTGAAAGGCCGCCTGGCTCTGACAAAGTGGACAAGGTGGTAATATGAGACTGCACCTACAACAGGATTAGCTCTCTTGGTTGTGTACATACCGTAGACCTACAAGCCAATGAAAGGACATCCTAAATAATTAAGTCTGTACATCACATTATGGCCTCACTGAAAGTCAGACTGGCTGGTTTGAGACAGTCTGGCAAGTTGGCAGTACTCACTTTTGGACCAGTTCATCTCTCGTGGTTTGGCACCGTCTCTGGACAAACTCTTCAAACTCAGATGGCAGGAGGGGGAGGCTGGTGGAGAAAAGGTCTTCCAGTCCAATAAATCTCAAGGATGAGAAGCTGAAATAAGATTGTATCTATTTATTTGACTTTGTATTTATTATATTTGTTTGAACATAAAAATATATTATCAAATATATGATGTGTACACAAAGAAGCTGAAAGCTTTCTACAAAAGCTTTTTTATTTAGATGCAGAGGCGTTGTTTTGTGAAATTCAAATGTACACATTGTTCACCGTCTTTTTTCTGTTTTTATATATATATATATATATATATATATATATATATATATAAATATATATATATAGCCACATTACTGTAACATTAAGGAAGCTGATGTTCAGACTGTTTAGTAGGATTTGAATGAATATGTAAAAATATAATCTAACTCTCACTGAATGCACACTTCTGTATTACCTGTTTAGCCAGACATCCTGTAGTCGGACCATAATGTGACTGACAGTAAACAGATGTTGGCTTTGCCACGTGTGGACCTCCTTGTAACTAGTTGCCCAAGGCACCGGCCCACGGATCACCCTCCTGGGAAAAGGCTTGGGGATGCTGGATATGGACAGTCTCTGGCACTCAGATGGGTCCATCAGAATGTAGTCCACTGTCAAGGAACCACATGGAAGACAAAATAGATTGAACAGACTGACGAAATGTAATTTTCAAGGCAAGTGAAATATTAATTAACAAAAGCACCAACTAGAGTGACTAGTTTTTTAAACCCACATGGGCACATGTATTAAAGAATCCTTTTTTGTGTGTTTAATGTGATCAGACAGTCTATAAAATCACTTTTAAAGTGAAACTGGCATATGCTTAGAATGTCCAAATAAAGTCATTAAAGAAGACTTTATTCTTTTATACCTATGCTCTGCTTGAGGCTGAGGTTGTGCTCTCTTTTGACCTCTTCTTCTATGTTTGCCCTCATAATCTTGAGGTGTTTACTCCTATCCTCAGTTTCGGGAGGCAGCAGGCGCATGATGTTCATCATCTGCTGGGGTGGCTGGGGTTCCAGCACACAGCTGGGGACACCATTGGTGATATAGTATATATACCGCTGTGTGAGAAAAGTTAAGATTAATAATGTGTCAAAGAAGTGACTCAAAAGAGTCTAATCAGCAACTGACACGTTCATTACTGAAATAACTGATACTTGCTTCCAGGTCTCTCTGCGTCGGTTCTGTCTGCATGGCCCTCGTCTTCTCCTCTTGGCTGTGCATGACGTCCAGCTGCTCCTGAGGACTCATGGGTCGGCTGCTGGGAGTGACAACATTTCTTGATCTAGGCTCTGGCCTACGTGAGAGTAAAGCATGAGAAGATGTATCCCTGTGAAAGCATGAACAAATCACATAAAGTGCTTCAAGAAAAAGAACATTATTAAAAAAAAATGAGCTATTGCTGAAATGTGTCGCTTTAAGGGAATAATAACCTTCTTCTTGGTCTTATTCTTTGTCTCCCTCCAGATGGGGTTGATGCTAAAAGCCTGATTAAGATCAAAATCCATTCTGAGAAGTTTCCAGAGCACATTTTAAATTCTAACAAGATAAAAAAAAAGGAAAGAACATTGCAAAAGTATACAGTTTCCTTCCCTTAGTCACAAAGACCTGGATTTCAACATAAAAAGGATACATTGCCCTGCTGGTTTTTCCAAGGATTGACGTAAAGGGCGTCGTCTGTGCTGGAGTTTATTAATCTTAAGGTTCTGGGCCCGGGGACTGTAGTTATTTCCAATAGACTCACTGGGAGTACGGCGGTGACGCAGCTCTTTAAAGGGAACTGCTAGTGTCCGAGAATTGGCCTGGAGAATGGGTGGGTGATGGCTGTTCCTCAAGTGTATCTGGGGTAAAGTAACAACTTGAATGATAAGATGATGTACGGTAGCATAAAGGTTCATGTGTTTAACCGGTGTTCTCTAAAGCGCTTGTTTATGTGATACAGTGAGTGACATTCTTACTTGATACACTTCTGATGATTCTGCACTACAAGTCGTGGGCAAAGGTGGGGGAAAAGGATATCCTCTGCTCTGACTCATATTGAAGATTGAGTCCTCCTCCATCTGTAGTTCAGACAAAAGTAGTAAATGTTAAAAACACAAACAAACAAACCCGGTGTTGTACAATGACAATAAACCATGTAACCTAACCACTGACAGTTTCACTTGACTTTAATTTGCACATTAAATTCAAATTAAATTTGATACAAGCCTTGTTTATTCAAAAGCTATTAGTGCACACTGTATTTTATTTATTACAATACTTTACTTCTTCTTATATGATTTTATATGATGTGCATTTGAGTATACCTTTAAAGTAAAAGTAAAGTAAGTACTAAAGTAAAATATTGGCTATACTAATGAATAGTGCATTTCAGAATCAACCCATATATCAACAATGTTCAACGAAACTGCAAACCTAGACAGATAGAAGGTATGAAATACAGTATTAAGCAGTCTATTAAGATAGTTAAATATTCAGCTACATGAGGACATATTAAACGTCTTTTCAACAGAAAAGAAACGTTACCTCCTCAGCGTTTTGCCTTTCCATCTTGTTGCTGAAAGGCACCGTTGTAACTGACCGTTAATATCATTTTAGACCGTTGCCTTCTATCGGTTGCTCTGTATGGTTACGTCGGATATCGGCAGGATTTCATTCATTTCGTAGCATTAAGCTCAAATGTTGTATGTGTTTGTCAGCAACACAAGTTTGCGCGCGGAGTTTGGAAGTAGGTTCATCTTTTCTAATGTAAAAATGACATAAACTATTTCGAGCTACTTAAGTTTCGCCCTGTAAATGCTTTGAAAAGCCTCACGCTGCTGTAAACTGACACACTGTTGATCTTATCCAGGGACGTCTCCGTAGTAACCCAACCACCTTGTTACTATCAGAAAAGCTGAACTATGTGGTGGGCGGTTATTCCCTGATAAATATTAGATATTTCTGTGTGTAATATGGTCACAACCAAAACTATTGTAAGCTATTATGTTGAGTTACGTTAAGAGTTCTCTATGTAGCAGTGTTCTAGTGTATGTGTCTGGGGCTTTTATTGTGACGGATGAAACGGAAAAAGGAAAAGTTGTTTGTCATTTTATTACTATTATAAAGTATAGGTGCAACATAACCCTCACCTACATTGGTGGCAGCGGTTATGTTGCGCCTATATTTTATAATAGTGATAAAGTAATAAGCACGGGGCTTCGTAGACTGCACCAAGATGGCAGCAACTTTATTCTCTTTTCACACACGTTTGCTCCTCTTTCCCTTTCATCCTTCACAATAAAAGCGCCAGACACATACACTGGAACACTGCTTCCTACAGAGCTCTTAACGTAACTCAACATATTAGCTTACACTATCACAGCAGGCAGTGACACAACAAAGAACAAAACTCTGGGTTTGTTTGAATGGTTTGACCTGACACTTTACCTGGAAGCATCACTATTCAGCTGTCGTCATCTGCCCTCTGCTGGTAGCCACTCTGCAACCACATGGCTCTTAATATACATATTCACGAGGGGGCAAAAATGCAGTTTTTAGTATATTGCCATTACGAATCACCTGTCACCTAAACCACTGTGTACTACAAAAATACAAATACAGATGAATGCAATAAGAAGGAGCACATTTTTTTTAGATTTTGACCCATGACAAAGTTATCAGTAGGAAAAGTAGTTTGAAATATTTACAGCCCAAGTTTCATATTACATGAAGTGTAAACAGTAAAGTGTGTTCATGTACTGCGTGGACAAAGGACGCAAGTACAACAACATCAAGAGGAGTAAAATATGTCATTGTCAACTCTTTGGCTAACATGTCAATCGTAAATTGTCATCAAATTTACATAGACTACTCTATGCCTATGGTCTTTCAGATGACAATTTATCAAGAACAATATATCACAGTTAAGGAGTAAGTATGTAGTTTGATTTAAAAGTACTTTAGTAATATACTAAGTCCCCCCAGTGTAATGTTTCATTTGAGAAGGAGTCCTGTGGGAATTATGCATGCATTGTGCAGGAAAATGACTTACCTCCAAATACTTTTTATTACAGCTTGTGTGATACATTTGCATGCAATTGAGTAAAAATAATAAGGAGAGAGATAACAGCTAACTAGTTAAAATTGTACTTGATATAAATTACACATTTAACATTTGATAGGAAGTTAGATTAGTCATGTGCACTAGGCGTGGTTTCGGCCATTGTGAGGTGGTTGTTGTTGGGCAGAAGAAGCGCCGTGGTTTTGCATTGGAGTGTATCTGGCTTAATTTATTATTTTTAAAATTATTTTAGATATGGTAAGTTTCAGCGACACTTTTTATGTGCACTACAATACACTGTTAAAAAAATACAGCCGTACATTCGCTTTGTTGAATTGAAGCCACGTGTTGACTTATTAATCGACGTGCTAGCTGAGTACCTCACTGTGCTAACATTAGCGTTCGCTAACATTAGCGTTAGCTAGCGTTAGTATTAGCTAGCGAGCTAATTAGCAACCTTCGCCTTGAGAACCGAAAAGGGCGCACTAGCTGCTGGTAGCTAATGTTAGCTGGGTAAGCTATTTTTAAAATGAGCTAGCAATAACTGACATTAACGGTCTGTCGCTGACTTTTTTTGTAATGCCAACTGTGTTGCTGGTCCACCGTCGGACATATGTTACTTTATATGTATGTAAGTGTATTTTATATATATATAAAAAACATAAACACAGACACCCCCCCCCCCCCCCCCCCCCTTATACTGATCTTGTACTTAACACTTCATTGAAGTGTAATCACTGAACAACAGTATGACAGTGTTGTGGTGTTTTTCTTACCAACTCAATAATTCAAACGATCTATGGTTAGGATATCCAGAAGCCGAGGAGCAGCAACCAGACTTCTCCCTCCCTGAAGTTGTCCAATGGCTACATTCTTCCTGAGGGCAAACTGACGCCGAATGCCCTGTTTGTTGGTGGGATTGACATGAAGGTAAAGATCAGATGTATTTAGTTCATCTATTCCACCTGGTAAAACTGACATTTTGGACCCAAGCTCTAATGCCAGCTTAATTGATAGATATTTAGTTTTGGGTTTATGTCTTAATCTTATTCATTTACTGTTTTGAGTGTGAAACCATACAATTGAAATGGTTAAACAAATATTTCCTACCTTCTTGCTTCCCACACATTTACAGAAATAAAAATGCATTCATTTGAAAGTTTTATTCTACTGTAAATTAGAATTGCAATGCCCTAGCATCTGTGAATCAGTAGATTGATTAGTTAAATGTACAGAGGGGAGCCTTGATAAAACAAATTAACTTGAACAGAACCACTGTTTTAGTGAACAAGTGCACTGCTTTTCTTTTTCTCTACAGTATATAACGGCGTGAAGATGGTCAAGTATAGCAACTAAAATCCAGTTTTTCACTTTGAAATCAATTCTGATCTTCAGGTGGACGAAAATGAAATGCGGGACTACTTTGCGAGATATGGTGCCGTGAAGGAAGTAAAAATTATCACATATCGTGGAGGGATCTGCAAAGGGTGAGAAAATGAACAACTATACATTTGTGTATTGTGCTGCATTCATGTGACCTGCAGTGAGTTATTCATGAAGCATGAACACATCTAGTCCTTTTCTCAGAGAGTATGTACTCTGCATTTGTCAGTTAACTTGTGTGAAAATGTGTGGGTGTAAACTGGGGCGGTTGTTTATTTGCATATCAGTTCTATGATTATTCATTAGCTTATTTCATAACTTGTTTTGAGCTGTAATTTCTTTTTGGTCTGAGTTGTCTTGTGTCTTCCTAGGTACGGGTTTGTGTACTTCGATGAAGATGTCAACATTCAGTCAATCATTGAGGTGAGTGGATGTCTGTCTGTCAGACTGCTGTTCTAGTGCTTTTTGTCTCTAACTGAGAGTAATATTTCCCGTGTTCATATTTTTTTACTACAGCAACAGATCAGTTTTAAGGGGCGGAAACTCAAGCTGGGCCCTGCCATCATGAAAGAAAGGAGCTCTCGTATGTATTCTGATACACTAAAGAAGAACTGGATGTTTGGTTGGCAATGAAAATACAAGATCTCCCCACTAAATGTATTTTCAAGCTGTTGTGTCATGTTCTTCTTCATCTAGGGTCCATTCCGTCCCATCAGGTGGGCCCGGCTCCCTGGATGAGCCCCACTCAGTACTTCTACTGTGGCTGCTGCTCACCCATGGGGGTGGGTATGGCACAACCTTCGCCCATCCTCAACGGAGGCAGCCCCTACAATCAGGTAACGCACGCAGTCATAGCCAAGCTGTCAAGAATGTGCTTTCAGCAGGCAGGAAGATTTGGTTAAAGGAAAACGAGTTAACGCACTGTGTTTGGCATTTGTAATGCTGTCACACACACACCTTTCTGTTCTCCCAGTTACACCGTGTAAAATTAAATACGTCTTATTTTCTCTGAGGGGAATTATCACAGCCAATAATAGAGGTGCAAGCTGGAGAACAATCTATCAATTTACTTTCAATTTACCAGAAAAGATATCACAGCATAAAGTTGGCAATGGCATGATTCATGTAATTGCTAATAATATCCCAGTCGGTGAATTATTCAGACAATACCGACTGTCAAAGTCATTAGCAGTTAAATTGCAATCCTTGCAAGGACACTTGCATGAGAAACAGTTACATATTGCTGCAGGCTTTCAGTCGGTTTCATGATTTTAAATATATGTTTTAACATCTAATGTGTTCCTTCTGTCTCCCTTTGCAGCCGTACACTTACCCCAACTTTGGAGGAGTCATGATCCCACAGATGCCGATGAACTACGCACAGAATGCCTACGCCTACCAGGTACACACACACACACACACACACACTTATACTAATTAGTTAACAGCATCCCGTGCAAGGTCTCCGAGGCATTGCATATATTCTGCTGCATGAGAGATGAAGGGTTCAGCCTGGCTTAGATTCACCTGTTCCTGCTCACCCCCCCCAAATCTCCCATAGAGGCGAATCTGGCTTTGTCTGTTGCCATTTGTTTCACTGCTGACCCATCTTCCCCCACACGCAGTACACTCCCCCTCACTGGATGGCGGACCAGCGGACACGGCCTGTCAATCAGGTGACTCTACATTTAGTGGGATAGATTTAGGAGCAGTAGATGTCAGTATAATTAAGTTTCAAAGCAACGCAAAGCACTTCTCATTTGAGAACCTCGTGAGGCCAGTGGGAGGAAAACATTGATGGAGGCTTTCAAAATCCATGGGATTAAGTGGAATGTTGTATTTTATTTATTTAAATTTCAGTAGTGTTCATGGCAAGAAATTGTCCTCAAACTGCCAAGCTCATGCAGGCCACTAGGTGGTGTTGTATGGCCACTGTTCACATCCTGAAGAACCGACTGGGCACCGACAATGAGTTCTTAAAATGATAAAAGAGCCTGCTTTATGGCAGCTGTTGATGTCTTTGAAACACCTCTGTGAGTGTTCTTAATAATCTCTTTGTGATGTTAATGTCTGTTTCCAGAGCTTTGTTGACTGTGGAGTCCAGACGATGATGACTGTGCTGTAGCCACTGAGCCCCCTGCCAGGTAAGAATGACTTCAAACGAACTGCTTTGTTTATACTGCCCTATACCAGGGATACGCAAGTATCCGTTTGCCACTAAAGTGAACTCATATATGTTTTAATTTTAAACGTGGGAAAACCTGCTAAAAGTAGGAGATGGACCCTGTTCCCATTGCCAATAGATGATTTCTATTTATTTTCTGGTGTGTTGTGTCAAAGTCATGAAAAAACAGGGTTAGTTAATCAAAAGTGGAAATGTTATGATGGTTATTTATTTTTTAAATATTTATTACTTATTTTATCTCTCTTCAAATTCTGTTTCGACTAATTTGGAACGATGTTAAAGCGAAACAAAGAGCCCCCAAAAAAGGGTAGAAAATGTGCGTGTCCACCCGGGTGTCATGCTTTCATCACTGCCGTTCAGTGCTGGAGCCAATAAATACTTGTGACTACTGCTGAGCTTTTCCCATTAAAGACAAAGGAAATATGTTAGTGGGTGTTGGTGAGTTTGTTTGTCCGTTGGGAAGGGGCTGAGGTAACAATGTGCCACGGAGGTTACACACCATTTCTCAAGAAGAAGGTAGTTAATCAGAGCAGTGAAGAGAAACCTGCATTCTGTCAGAGCTCCGTTGCACATGGTTGCTCATCTTTAGCTGCTTCACAATTCTTTGCTCCTGCTAATAGTTTTTTTCTGGCAAACAGCTTTTAAAATAGACTAATCCTGATATGGTTTGTGATTGAATGAGGGAACTGTTCTTAACTTGTGTTTTCTGTCCTCTGCCCCTTTTTAGATGCACACTCCAGTGAGACGAAATGCAGACAGGATGACATTTTGATGTTCCGGGCGGCTGGAAGCGACCCAAACGGCTCTCCCTGTTTCCTCAGTGATGCCCTCCCCTCTTCTCCCCTCCCCTCAATGTTTTTGAGACCCATTTTAACACCAGACTGCAGGAGCTCTCTACTTTAACTGTACTAGTTTTATCACGATCACTTTGACCACGACGGGTATGGACCACTGTCGTGTGGTCAGACCGCTTTTAACCCACATGGATCACAGTGACAGTCACACAGGGAGAGCAGAGCACCCTCACCACACCAGCTGGTTTTTTGTTTATTTATCCGAAAGAAAAAATGGAAAAGACTTTTACGCTCACCCTTTGTGCCTATTTACGTTTTATTATTCATTTTTGTAATTTTTTTTATGTTTGGTTGGTTGGGGCTTTTGTAGCCTCTGCAAGGGCTCTGTGTACATCAAAGGTACATTTATAAAAAATATATATATTATAAATTATATATATTGTAACAATGTCTTGACAGCAATCTTGTTGTCTCAGCAGTTTAATTACAGTTCAGTTGTAATGCTCCTCTGATTAAGAAATTCCCATTAACTTGTCTATTACAGTATAAGGGCACTTGGTCATTCCATTAATTTCAAGCACTCATTTATTTTGTACTTTATTCTATTTAATTGGGTGTCGATTGAGGCAGTGAATGAACAGCAATGTTGTCACATTATTGTGCCTCATCAGTAGCACTGATTTCTTGTCTTGGTCATGCGCCAGACTTTTTTCTTTTAGTTGAGTTCCGCAGAGCATGTTGCAGCACACTGATCATCTGCGTGTTGCGTTTCCAAACCGTCCCATCCTGTGACTGGGTGTTTCTCCAACGGTTCACACACTCGAGTACAATCACAGCATCATTTCTTTTTCCCCATTACTCGTCAATCCACTTACATTTGGTAGGACATCCAGTGGAAGGCTGTTTTAATCCACTTTGAAAATGAAGGACATGATTTAAGATAAGGTGCTCTCTGCTTCTTTTGGGGGAAATGGTTCACTGTACAGGGTTCACATTATACTGGTTGTTAACTGTTTAACTGGGTTTTAATCTGGTTGCAGGTGATTTTTGCACAGTATTTTACTGTCATTGTAAGAGTGAACAATGCTTTTATATATACATATATATTATTTTCAGTAAGTGCACTTCATTTGTTTTCCGTGAAATTTATACACTAAAAGAGTATTTTTGTATGGTTGGAGATGCACATTTGGTATTTGGTGTACATCACACATTTTATTTCTCTTGACCCGGTTCCGTATAGTTTTAAGTTTTATTGTGGCATCGACCTTGTTGGTCTCCTAATCAGACGTCTGATTGTGTCCATAGACTGGTTTTGTTCAGAGAGCCTGGGCACTGTTTAAGTTTGCAGGGTTTTTGGATGTGTTCGTTTGAAAAAAATAAAAAGTTGAAGTACGTTATCATTTAATATTGAAGGTCTTGGGTTTCTTTGCATCATTTTGAACAGTAGCTCTGTATTTTTAGGGATGTTAACTGGTTTGGTGGTGATGTTTGAGCGTGGAGCTCTCGGTGTGCCCTCCTCTGCCACTCCGAGCCTCCATAAGCCTGTCGGCGGCTGCTGGTGTGCAGTCAGGGTTGGACTCCCTGTCTTCCCTGGCAACAAGCCCATCATCTCTTGGTCACGGAGCATTTTGTTTTTGTCACAGTCTGGTGGTGTGACTGAGCTCCCCAGGGTGTCCTGTCCAGCCCGTGACCACCCATCAGCCCCACCCACCTAAACCCCAGTCAGACGTTTCTGAATTATGGATAAGTCTGGATAGCTACTTATGAAATATGAATTTCCAAAGGAGACCTTTGGAAAAACACAAACACCCATAACCTTGATGGGAGACCCACATCCTCGTGTGACGAACACACTGAACCAAAAACTTACCAATTTGACAATCGAGACAAACAAATGTATCTGAAAACAGTGCAAGCAGCTTACCTAATGCTGCTTGCACTGTGTGTGCCACTGTGTAGTACCTAATGTACTTTGTGCAGTTCTGAGCATCTTCCTTACTTTTCTAAGTAATTTACCATCACTGAGGTAGTTTTACCATTTTAAAGCCCACAGTAGGATTCATATTGTTTCCCAAAGTGTTTCAGAGTATCAAACCTGGAGAGCAGCGGGTGAGAAACAACTGGGAGGAGAGAGGATGAGTGTAAAGCGCCCTCTCCTCCGCCTCCTCCTCCTCACACACGCTGGTGACGGAGAGGTAGGACGGAGTGTTTATCATGAGCCGCCCGTGAGATTCAGCAGCAGTAGTTTCTAAATGGAGAATTGGTGTTTTGTTCCCATTGGATCGCAGCACCTGACCTGATGTGTGTCTCATTCCAGCAGCCGTAACGGGGACAGACAGTAAAGACGTTAAAGAGAGGAGGCACGAACAGAGACGGTCTCAAGTGTGAGGGAGCTTTCCATCCGGTACACACTTCGCGCGAACCGGGAACGACTTGATTGGTGAGTATAACTCTTGACAACAAATAAATAAAAAAATCTACACATTTACTTACAGAAATAATATTGTTAATGTGTGATTATTTGGCAACATGAGTGACCGGAACTAAATTTTATTTTTCCATATAACATTTTTTATCTCTTATTGGGCCATGTGAGTGTCCTCACTGTGGAATGTTAGATATCACAGCTTTGTAAAAAAAAAATAAACTTAAAAAAGAAAGTTAACCTCCTAAAATAAAGGTCAGGTCAGGAGTTATAGAGAAGTGTCAGGAAACCTTTCACAATAAAACACTTGTGACGGAGAGACTTCCTCTTGGTTTAGACGTTCAGCCAGTCGTTTGATTTGTGTGATGTCGTGTGCCATTTGTTATCCGCGGCGGAACGAAATGAATAAGCCCTCTGCTCGCTGTCACAGGTTGCACTGAACTCAAGATATGCGTGACGGAGTAAATGTGTCGAGCGCAGATGGAAGAGGGGGGATGGAGAGTGTGCGCGCGCGCTCGTGTGTGTGTGTGTGTGTGTGTGTGTGTGTGTGTGTGTGTGTGTGTGTGTGTGTGTGTGTGTGTGTCAGTGTGTCAGTGTCAGAACCAGGGAGGTTTGGTGCGTAAGCGACCTGCCATGTATCATTTCCCGTCCACTAAACTACCGGCGTTAACGGGCAGCACCGTGCAGCCACGTGTTGTTGTGAGTGCGCAGAGAGAGAGGCTGAGGTTGAACGCACCGAAGAGGGGGAAACCAGAAACATGTAATTTCAAGCTACGCTGCACCCACAAAATGCAAGGGGCATCAATTAGTTACATGGTTATGTATGGGTGCTCAACATATAGCTTGGGAATCTATTTGGAAGCACATGTGAAAAAGCAGTCATTAGCGGTGAGTGACATCCAGTTTATTATACAGGCTACATTCTATAAGTTGTTACTCCTCAGACTAAATGTCTAAAATGTTAAATGATGGATGCAAGTACTGTAAGAGCCACCCTCTGGGTTTAGTAAATGGATGCCCCAGTCCAAACAGTCTTCCTTTGTTGATAAACTGTTCTTTTTAGAGTAGAATAGGCTGTGCAAGGAGCTGAGCAACAGACCAATACATCAATGTCATAATTTGTTTTTATCCTCCCCATGCAGCCTCATTAAAACACCGTTTGAGGCGACTACTTTGTTGCTCGCGGGAATCACACCTCCCTCCAGGCAACCTGACATGCTCCCAGTTGGCTCCCCGTCTGTCTTCCTCGCTCTTTCTGTCTGTCTCCGTCGCTCTCCTCCTTCTCTCCCTCCTCCTCATTCTGTTCTTGGTGTCCTTCCCTTTCCCCCCCCCAAACCCGCATTCTAGAAACTGAGTGGAGCTCTAACCCAGTGGGAGGGAAGCCCACTCCCCAGGACTCAGTCTGTCACCTCTAATTTTGAAACGCAGTGAAACACTTCCAATAAAATACAATAATGATGAATTAATAATAACGCAATGGTTTCATTGACAAAGCTACGTGTTATTGCTGTCAGACAATCGCCCAACTATAAAAAGTGATATAATTTAGAGTCAAACTGCTGATAGGCCTTTAAAATATTATTTTGCATAGACAGTGTACTCACAAGCTGTACAAATTATGGCTTCCAAGCAGGCCCATGAAGTCCTATAATAAAGGAGATTGTACGCCAGTAAAAACAGTTTTATTTGCAGATGCTTGCTATAAATCAGTTTAGTGCATCAGGTGAGAAATGGAACACAACCAGCAACGACTGTATATTATAAGCAGCAAAACAAATCTTACCCTCTTCCTCAGGTGGCATGCAGTAGGTGTGGTCAACAATGATGTCAGAGAGTCTGAGCCTTTTGGTGACTACTCACTCAAGACACTGAAATAGTAACATTTCTATAATCTTTCTTCAACTCATCTGTTTGTGGCAATCACACTGGTTAAGGTCTCGCTGTTAAAAAGCCCAGTGAGAAAATCAGACCTAATAAACCTATTTACTCTGACTTCTTTCATTGGCCCCCATTGTTAATGCTAATGCAGATTTGTTAAGAACATAATTCATAGGAGGCAGTGGTTTGGAGACACATATGTAAAGAGCAGCGTAGCATTTTTTCTGCTAAGCCCACCATTATGCTTCAAAGTGTATCACCACACTTATACCGTGACCACAGAAAATACTGATTGGCTGGCAGATGAAAGTGTTATATTGGGACTAGCTATACCGTTAAATCGGCCAGTATATTGGCCTATTATTGGCTTACGGCAGATTTTCAATATGGGTGTATATAGCGGTTTATACATAACAAGAAATTGCAGTACAGAAAAATGTAGATATGTTTTAGGTCATTTAGAAACTGTCATTATTGCTTGCTTATTTCTCATCATAACAGCTGTTGCTACCTGTAGCTAGTCAGCACAGTAGTAGATTATGATAAGTGGGTTTAATTATAATATAAATATAATGTATCATATACAGCACGTTGTAGATGTGAAAACTATTCCTAGGACAATAGAGTTTTCAGACAGAAGAGACTAAAAATTTTAATTTCCCCAAGCCTGTGTATGTCTGCAGGTTTCCCTCTGCAGCGGATGAATGCTGCCCCTTGGAAAGCAGACACCCCCCCCCCCCGAGTGGCGCGGGAGGTAGCAGAGCAGTGGCAAAGCGCAGACGGATTATGCTCTCGTGTAAATCCGCTGTCATTTCAAAACGCTCGGTTACAAGAGATTCTCTAATGAGAAGCCCTCTGCTTCTCCCCGTCTATCCTCCTCTTCACTCCATTCTCTCTCTCGTTTCTTTTATCCGTCTCTCTCCTTCCCGTCTCTCCCCGTTAAATTTATGTTTTTGCTGTCAAGGCCTTTTTCTGTCTGTGTGTTTGTGTCAGAGCAAGTGAGAGATTCTGTTTGAAGTCAATATATAGAGAAAAAGGCCTCATATGTTGCGAAAAAGGCCTCGAGTCTCGAAGGCACTGGAGTCTATCCGGTACTACAACCACCTTTGTTTTGTATTCTGTGTTGAGTCCAATTACAGAGATCTGTTTCTAAACCGAGCAGACAGAGTTCAGCGTTTAAACTGAGGCCTTTTGTTTCAAAACAGAACCGTCAGCGTACAATGTAAAGGATGATGAGATGTTGGATCAAACAGTAGAGCTGTAGGCTAGTCAAGACCAAGACAAAAAAACCAATCCGGTTTTATTTGAGAGCAATAAACCCACCTGCCACTGGCAAAATAGTAAGCGAGTTATTTCAAATTGTTTTGATTTTTTTAGCACTGCATTATGCATAAAGACATTTTTGAAAATTGAGATAATTTGCATGTGGTAGGGTAGAAAGTGTATTAAAATATGAGAGCTAAGGCTGAGAAAGTGAAACAGAGGAAAGACTCGCTGATAGAAGGATGCAAATAACTCTCCACAGACATTCCTGTCTTTCCCTATATGCTGCTCTTCACATCCCCATTGTCAAATAGCCATCATCATTATCATCTTTTGACCACATTTTTCACCTCCATCCATATGCTCCACCCTTGACCGCCTTTTTTCCTAACCAGCCAGAGATAAAGTCTGCTAAACATCCCCACATCAACCGGCCCCTTGTCCTTTTGCCGACAGAGCGTATTAAAGCACAGCCCTGGAGGGAAAATATTTGGGAGTGGATCTACGTGCTCCAACTTAGTCATAACCCATAGCCTAGGCCGGCTGTCTGTCTGGAGACATTGTAATAGTTTTGGGCTCGGCAGGGGAGCACTTTGGCTGCAAATTTGTGCCCTCAGACAGAAGGACTGGATAGACAGCGGGGAGGATGGAGAGGGTTGAAGGGCTGGGAGTGAGTGTGGAGGGATATAATGTAACATTATAATGTAAAGACAGGGAGGATCGAGGAATGTAGAAATGGACATTGCAACGGTGATGAATTAAATGACAAAATAAAGAGAGTACAGTTTGGGGAAGGGATTGAAGGGGCTCGACTGGGGGGAATTTGAGGAAATACAATTGGAGAGATGAGAGCGAAAGTAAAAGTCAGGATTAACTGATAATGAAATAGGGAAGGTTGGGAGTTGGATGGAAAAAAAAGAGAGAATGACAACCATGACTTGATAACTGTCGGACTAATCACGGCCATTGTACCAGTAGAAAGAAGGGAGCTGTCCTAATCAAGGATGGCGGACAGAAGCAGAGCAGAGGCCAAAGACAAAGAGGTGATTAAGGCACGGGTCATACAAGAGCAGGGAATTGAGTGATGACACATTGAAGAGCTAATGGTGTGAGAGTTTAAGAGGGGAGCAGACAGGTCAAGAGGAGAGAGGAAGGTGGTGGAAGGAATTATCTAAGACTCTCTCTCCTTCCCCTGCTCCCGAAGCGTCACCACCCCGTCTCTCCTCGTTTGTCCCCATTATGAAAGAGCATGCAGTATTGAAAGAATAATGACTCTTAATTGCTTGTTCTTTGCAAAATTTAAAAAGACAGAATGTACTGTCTCAAGACAGATGGGGTATGAAAATGTATCGTAGATGCTGCCTTTTGTAACCTTTTGAAATGCACATACCATGCATTCAAAGCTGTACGTTACCAAACGTGTGCACACACACACACACACACACACACACACACACACACACACACACACACACACACACACACACACACACACACACTTACACACACCAGGCTTAATGTCTGTTTGTTAGGATCGTTAGCCGAGTTAATGTCTGTGCACTTGGCCCAATGGGAGTTACAGTACTGTGGCATTCTCCATGCTCCCTAAACAGACACAGAGATGCAGATATAGACCTGCCTCTGGGGAAGACATATGCACGCACACACACACACACACACACACACACACACACACACACACACACACACACACACACACTCTCACTACCAGACATGCAGATGTGCACCTCACCGTGTGGCTCTTACAAGCCGTGACAGACGGGGATATTAGGCGCAAGTGTGGTGATGGTTTGAGGGTACCGATGCTGTCACATCTGATTAGCTTGACAATATTTGGATACGCCCTTTTTTTTTTTTTTCTCTTGTCCTTTACCTCTCTCCTGTCCTTTCTACCCTCCTTGTCATTCCAACCCAACTAATTTGTCCCCAAAACCACCACTCCACTTCCTGTTTTTCTTTTTATGCAACTCAAATATTTGGGTGTAAATTGCCTGTTGAAATTCAGGAGGAGGGATTTAAAAGGAAATTTCAAGCTCTCTCCAAATTGTGTTTCCAATCAGCTACCCTTGAGGTTTACCTACTGGTCCTTACACAGTCTGAACAATAGTCTTATAATAACATTCTTTGGGCTTCAAGGCCACCCTTGGATCAACATATAAATCGGTTAGCAGTAAAACATGTTTAGTGTCTCTCCTCTCCTCTCCTCTCCCCGTCTATCTAGTCTCATGTCGCTTTGCTTGACAGGGCAGGAAATCAGTCTCATTTCTGCTTTAATTCGTTCTGATCAAACATGTCGCTCCCAATCAGCCCTATTTGATTAGGAGATGCCGGTATCACAGCCCACCAAGCAGGTAATGGCTGACACTTTCATATTTCAGTTTTATTGCAGCGTGTGCGTGTGTGCGTGCGTGTGTGTGAGTGTGAGTGTGAATGTGTGAGAGAGAGAGAGAGAGTGAGTTAGATAGATACACACATTATTTCCCACAGCTTGAGCTTGCACGTGAGCAATAACATTCAGACCTGTGTGTGATTATCACACACACACACTATTGGAAGTGTTAATGTTTTGTTTATATTTAGAAACTCTATCAATTTCATGTCTCCCATTTGAGTCTTTGTTAGCACCCTCCTCTGTCTTTTCATCTCAAATGTTTTTTTTTTTTTAACACTTTCCTCCTCTCCTCTCCTCTCCTCTCCTCTCCTCTCCTCTCCTCTCTCACAGAGATATGGGGTGTAGGCTTCCTAAGTTGCGGAAGGCAGAAGAGAGGCGAAGCCCGGGAAATATCTACTCCACCCTTCGACGGCCACAGGTGGAGACTAAAGTGGGCGTGGCATACACCTACCACTTCCTGGATTTCCTGTTGGGGAAAGAAGGTATGGATAAGATTATCCATGTAATGTCAATCATTTCTGTATAACTGTTCTCCTGTGAGCACTTAAAAGGGTACATTTCCCCATTTATGTGCAAAGTTTTTCCTTTGTCCTTTTTGGGCTGGGCTCTTGAAACCCAGTGAGACGTGAACTTTAATGTGACTTGATTTCTCCCACACTTGCATGTATGAAATAGTCATGTGTTACTTATTTTAAAAAATCTTGTAACACACCATTTTGTTTTATAGCTTTAACAGGGACAGATACATGTTTTAATTACGGTCATCTATTCGTTTATGGCCTTTTATCACATTCCCTCCATGTCTAAGATGATTGATGATACGGATGATCTTGGCAAAGTGAAACCAAAGCCATCCTGGCAAATTAACAATTAAACAAATATTGTAGCATCCATATCTTATACGCTATTTTATGCAAAAGAATCCCACAATGCAGTGCTCCTAAGACGACAAAATGATGATGATTCATTAGCGTCTGAAATCCGTCACAGTACAGCACCTTCCTGATGTTTTATTATGTACCACAGTGAATGAGTGAGCGATAGAGGAGGCGATTTCAGAAACAACTCAAATGAAAAGAACAAATCTTGTCATGAGATGCAGCAGAGCTGATTCACATTTTCCCCAGTTCCACTCTAGCGGGGGAAACAAGCTCCGAGGAATGTGTCTTCACATTTGGCCATAATTCAATGGAATTGTTTTTACTGAGCACCTTGTTCTTTTTTGAAGTGTGGTTGTCTACTTCAGTTTTCTGTTAAACCCTGCTCTGCGTCGTCATCCTGAACTCCGAGTGTTTGTGTGTTCCACTCATAAAATAGCCACAGTTGCTGTTCCAACTTTAACCAGCTAAAATTAAATGTTTAGGTCAGCAACTCTGCAGAACTGTGTGTGTGTGTGTTTTTCATACTGTAAGTATCTTGAGGGCGAAAAGTGGCTTATAAGCTGAAGTTGTGTCTTTGTGCGGCTCCTGTTGCAGAGAGTTCAAAGAGTTCTCCAAATCTCCGATTCAGCTATATTGTGCACGCTAAAGCCTTGCCCTCCAACTTCCCCCCGCCTGTCCCATCGCACAATGACAATACACTAAACCTGATGTGTGTTGCTTTGAATCGTGTGTGTGTTTTCGTGAATATGAAAAATAATGTGTCTGATATCATGTGGGTGGGTGTGTGTTTGTTTGTGTGTGCGTGTGCATGCATGCTTGCGGCGTCTTGAGAATGTTTGATGAGAATCCTCTAGAGGCATCTGGTTTCTAAAAATACTAATTCTACCATTGTGTTGGTGTGGACTGTGAAGAGATAGAAGGGAGGGACGGAGCGAGGGAGAAGAGAGACGAGGAGGAGAAAAATCACCTCTTTGGCTTAATGTTGCTACAAGTCTGCTCTGTCCTCTCCATCACCCGACAAGCTGAAGCAGGTGCAAGTAGCTCACTGAAGTCCTTCATTTTGTAGAGGAGTTTCCAAATGCAACACTGTAACAGAAGACAGCAGGCAGAATGCCACAGCCAAGTGGCAATGGTCTGCTTGCCAGTCGGCTTTATTTTCTGCCAGCCCTATTATGTTTGGCAAATTGGTGAGGCTGTAGTGTTGGCTGAGAGAGATCTGGCAACTCGAAATGGTGCTGGTGACCAAAACAGACAATAGACATGAGGATTGCTCGTCTTTCTCTTTGCTAAAGGCAGGAGCAGATAAATTGTCTAATCGCACGGGCAGCAGCGGCACACACACACACATACTGTAGATAGAGAAAGACCACACACACACACACACACACACACACACACACACACACACAGTGATGGCGGCTCATTCACGATCACATAAAACACTTTATAGCTCTTAGTCAACAGAGTTAGTGTTATCTTTCAACCGACAGGCAGGTCATTTATATGGTAAAACTCACTGACGCCACCTGAGCTGCTTAAGATGGGTATACTCTATTTTAGGATAAACACAGCTACTGTGAATTGATTGTGTGTGTTCGTATGTGTGTGTAAGTGGGTGGGTGTATGCCTGTCTCCCTCTCTCTCACTCTCTCTCTCTCTCTCTCTCCCCCTCTCCATTTGTGATCGAGAGACCAAGAGAAGTGAAGGATTCCTGAAGGATTATCTGATTGTTTGTGGAGATTGAGAGACCTCATTCCCAGCAAAGGGATTTATTTGTATTTGTGTGTGTGTGTGTGTGTGTGTGTGTGTGTGTGTGTGTGTGTGTGTGTGTGTGTGTAGGAGGCAGATAGAAGAATCTGTATGTCAGTCCATGACATTGAGGAAACCCACGGTCAAATCCATGCTTTAATTCAATTTGGCTTCCATTAGTGATATTATTTCCCTGCCAGCGTGACTTGACGACTCCTACACACTAATGAAAAACAAATATATTTTTCCCGGTGCCCCTCTGAGATACGTGAGACTAGGTGGCTGTTTATTAAACTCAGTTCTGTTCTCAGGAAGAGGAGCTTAATGTTGAGAATGAAGAGGAGTACGGTGTGGTTTGTAACCATGTGACCTTTGACTCGCGAGTGATGAAACCAGAAACAGTGTCGCTGATAATAAAGCGTCAGCCTTCGTTTCATGAGCTTTGCTCTAACTGCAGCAGTGCTTTAGCTGAAAGACATTTCCGTGTGACTAAGCCCAACTTGCTCACTCTGGGTCAGAGCGACCCTGTGGTGAATACGGGGAGGATGAGAAAAAATATATTCGATGTTTCTGGCATTTGGCCTTCGCTTCTCACATGGACCATTTATTTGATTTTCAGCTCCAAACCAATGTCTTATTCTACAGAATTGTCTAATTAGTCTCTAATCACCAATCTGCTGCACCTTGACACCTTTACAGTAAGTTCCATGATCTTCATCATTCCCATTTTAAAACTAATTGGTTACCTTGACATGAATGTAGAGAAATGTAACAGCCAGGTGTGACATTTTAACCCTCCTTTGTGCTGAAGCTGTGCTCAGATAATGAGCAGAAGAAACACAGGAGGCGGATAGCATGAACGGAAAAGGGGTAGAGCAAAGTAGAAGGGGGGGAGAATAAAGTCAAAGAGTTGTAACAGAAGGTGAAAGAACGAACGGTGCATAAAAACCAGAGATACCAGCGAGCGTTAGTCAGGTCTGGAGCGAGGAGGGAAGCGGAGTGTCTCGAGAGTGAGGAGGTGTGAGAACGAGCGAGCGGGAGTCAGGAATTGTGAGGAAGTAAGTTAGGTGTGATGCTGCGTGACTAACGCCGGTCTCTGCAGCAGACAGCGAGGAGCTGAACGCTGCTGATGACTTTCTGCCACCCTGCAGAGACGGAGACCCACTCGGCTCATTAAAACTTACAACATGTGCCTAATGCTCAGCAGTGTGCGTGGGCATGTGTGTTTGTTTGGCTTTTTGCTACTGTATACCTGTGGGAAAAGGTTATTGTGCCTGGAGGTGTACAGTATGTCTGTGCTCATGTGTATCAACACCTGAATGCTCTGATAAATAGCTCCTCTGCTGACAAAGACCGATATACATTCCCTCTGCCTTATGTGGTTAATCTTTGCTCTCAGAATCTGTGTGAAGTATTTGGCTCAGAGAGCAGGCGAAGCACAAATCCATCAGTTTGCGAGATCTTTGCTGCCTGACACACTTTTCCAGGCATGCTAATTTTTTTTTCTGAAAGATTGTTGAAATTGTTGATCTGACTTCAAACCATTTTTCTTGATAATTCCTATACGCAGTTTCAATCTTATTGGTTTGAGAGAAAAGCAAAGATGGCAAAGAGATTCACAGCATCACACGTTCATGATACTGTATGCGCCTGAAGTGCCACACTGTCTTCTCCTGCTTGTACTGTACTTGCAAGCCAGCCTTGTCACACATTTCCTGTGAAGCGGGCCTTCTGATCAGACCCCATTTTGACAAAGCTCAGACGCTGACCAACAACTCTCACAGCCCAAGGGTGCATTCCCAAAAGCAGTGGGGAGCTCCTGGCTCCAGGAAGCTGGTTATTTTATAGTCACTGTTTTGGCACATATCCTCGCCTAAAAATCTCTGCAAGTCATTAGAAGGCTATTTAAATAAACGTGAACCTCCAGCAAGCATAGGGATAAGCCTCTAGGGTGGCTGTGAGTAATCCCTATGCATCACCTAGCAGGCTTAGTGCAAAAACTCTTTCTTTCTCGTTCACAGGCGAAAAGAAAGATGGCCCGTACACGCTGACTGAGATCAGAAATTCTGGGATTTTGTACAAGGAATTAATAAGTCCTTTCAAGCGGTTACAGGAAGGGGATGACTCTCACACCCCGAATGCAGCTTGTGAAATCCAGGGTCAAAAGTGAAGCGTCGCTCACGACACACGCGTCTGCTGCGATGTGGTCAAAGCTCCGGGTGGAGACGGAAATAGCAGAGCGGGGATCAACAGCCGAACAGCCGCTCGGCAGCATCTTGTGTCCGTTAAACAATGCGCCCTTGGGTGTCTGAATCTCCCTTTCAAACACGCATGTATGAATGCAAATGTTTCCACTCATGTCCTCTCTCTCTCTCTCTCTCTCTCTCTCTCTCTCTCTCTCTCTCTCTCTCTCTCTCTCTCTCTCTCTCACTCTCACTCACTCACTCACTCACTCACTCACTCACTCACTCACTCACTCACACACACACACACACACAGACATATGTAGGCCAACTTCCACTTCTTTTTAACTTCTCCGACCCTCAAAGTCACAAAAACACCACATCCCACATCTCCAACTCCCTTAAACATACATGCATTTTGCACATAACACTCCCTGCCCTCACTAGCTGCCACTGTAAAACTCCACCTGGCATTTCTGCCCCTGAGCCGTTGTTCCCATTCTGAGGCGGAATTCGCAGCCTCCCTTTAAATCCCACTGTGGCAGACGGTATAAATGAAGTCGCTTCCCAGCCCAAAGCGCTGCGTAACACCCTAATAACTTCTGTATGCCTTGCCTGAATTAGCTGCGATGCCTTGCCCGCGTCTTGTCGGTGGGTGAGTGCCAGCCATGCACAGCTAATGACGGCTAATGACTGTTTACGGTGACAGGATCGTGGTTATCCACCCCACCCCAGTCTCCAGTTGTTGTATTATTATCGTTATCATCAGTGTACTGCTTTTGATAAGTCCCCACAGACACCCGTTTAAGTGTTTGCTTGATGAAAGTCTCTCCTGGTTCCAGGCAGTTATGCCAAGATGATGTGATGGTCGGATTTTCTCAGGGAGTTTTTTTTTCTTCTCCCATTGTTTCACTGAGATGGGAGTGTTCATGTGCTTGTGTCCCGTGCATGCCGGCCAGCCTCTCACGTGTGTGTGTGTGTGTGTGTGTGTGTGTGTGTGTGTGTGTGTGTGTGTGTGTGTGTGAGAACACGCCAGATGATGGAGAACAAATTGAAAATGAGATGGCTTGCACATCTTTTTTTTATTTTTTCGGTGTGTGTTTGTGCGAGTGTGTTTGTGTTTGTGTCAGTCTAGTTAATTTATTCAGGTTATTTTCTCTGCTCCAGACCCATGCAAATGAGATTGAATGAGAGAGGATGACAAGCATTCAGGCACAAACAGACAGCCTCATTTCTCTCTCTCTCTCTCTCTCTCTCTCTCTCTCTCTCTCTCTCTCTCTCTCTCTCTCTCTCTCTGTGTGTGTGTGTGTGTGTGTGTGTGTGTGTGTGTGTGTGTGTGTGTGTGTGTGTGTGTGTCCCTTTTCTTCACTTCTCTCATCTCATTTTCTATGCTCCTCTCTCTCTCTCTCTCTCTCTCTCACACACACACCTGGCTTCACTCAGCGATACAGAAACACACAGCCATACATACACGTGTCCCCTTAAAGGCCCGTGAAAAGAGCGGGAGCGTCACTACAATGCACCGACCCTGAGAGGGCGGTCAACGCAAACATTGCGCTGTCCCTTTGCGGATTTGCCGTGACAGTTTGCTCCCATTTGATAAGCTCCTTTAACCATTTTCCATTGAAGTCAAGGTTTTATTTTTCTCCATTATGTTATAAGGAGAACCGGCTCTGTGCTAGCGATTGCTGCTAATACCACACAGCCAAGCAGGCAATGTGATAGCATTGTCTTTACAACCTTTTGATGTATGTGTGTGTGTGTGTGTGTGTGTGTGTGTGTGTGTGCATTTTGTGACTGTAAAAAAATGTGTTAGTCTGTGTCTGTGATATGGATGAGCGTGTGTTTCGAAAAGCACACTTTCCAGCAAGCATTTGCATGTATCTCTTTGCATGTGTGTTTTCCAAAAGGCCAGACTGCTGGTGACAGTGAGGCTAATAGTTCTGGTGTAATTAGTTTCAGATTTAGCGTGAAGATGCCATGTGTTGTTGTTCAGGGGGAATTATCATAATGGAACATGCTCTGTCTTTGTTTCTTCACACACCCCCCCCCCCCCCCCCCCCCCCCCTCTTTTTTTCTTCCCTCTTCCTCTTTGTTCCAGCTTTTTTTCCACTTCTAAATTCCTCTCTACTATTTTTCTCCTGCCTCTTTTGCAACCTGTCATGTCCATGTTTTGACCATTTCCCATGTTTGTTTTTT
Source organism: Cebidichthys violaceus (assembly GCF_023349555.1). Taxonomy (NCBI): domain Eukaryota; kingdom Metazoa; phylum Chordata; class Actinopteri; order Perciformes; family Stichaeidae; genus Cebidichthys; species Cebidichthys violaceus. Next base: position 8,526,491 of record NW_027176329.1, on the reverse strand, counting down.
TCTCCCTCCCCTCTCACCTGTTCCTCCAGAGGTGCCGGTGTCATCGGTGCTTTGTCTCTCCTCGGTCAGAGAGCTACCGGTTCAGGTCCGGGAACTCTACGCGCAGGGTTTCGTCCTGGTCGCCGTCCACCCGTTTGTCCATCCCTGCGGCCCAAGTCACGCGCACATCCAGCGCCAGCTGCACCGAGCCGTGCTGGTCCGAGAGACGCCAAGGTACACAAACTAAACACACGCTTGTCTTCAGCACGAGTGCCACCTTTGTAGAATAAAACAGTTTTTACTCTAAGGATTTATGTAGCAGATTGATTCAAATGACATGATTCATTTGCAGACATATTTAGACAGTAGTTAGAAGGTAGCAGCCTTTTGCAACTTCATTGTTTTGACATGGAAGCCAACTGAGACCCATTACCACGAGCAGAATTCTGCACCTCACCTCCTTTTCTTGATGTAAAATTAATTGCAGATGAGTCAGCCACAAAAAAATGTCTAACTTTAGCTCACCGTCCCAATTCTTTCTCTTTTGACTATACATGATACTATACTATACTGTTTGACTGCACTGCACTCTGTGTATCTCTTCTGTAACCCACTTATTCTCTGGTGAAAACTACTAATATTCACAGTCATATTTGAGCAGAGTATTATTTGCATTCTTCCCTGCTATCAGCTCTGGTACAGCAAGCAAGCTGAGCTTTATTCTCAGCATCTCATCGTGGAAGTTCCTGATAGATTTGCTCCAAACAGAAACCATATCCTACATGCAGAGACCTCCTAAGTCCAGTTGGTAGATTCATTTGTAGCTCCATTCTGATTTGGGTCTTAAATAATGTAAATTTTTTCCATTTTTGGCCCAGTTATTTTTCAGGACACATATCAGGTTTTCAAGAAACAGGAAGTCCTTATAAGTCATTCATACTTATTTTTCCTCAATTCCTCATAATAGCATTTAACCATGCAAGCGGCATCCAGACTGAAATATCTGAATAACTATGGGATGGATATCCTCATTCATGTTTTCCAGAGGATAAATCCTGATGACTTTGATAATCCCCTGACTTTTCATTGAGCACGACCAACAGGTCAAAGTTTTCAGTTATCCAGTGAAATATATCAACCTATCTACCTCATTGGCACAGGTACAGACATTAATTTCCCCCTCAGGTTGAATTGTAATAACTCATCTAGCGCCATATTCTGGTCAAAATTTCAATTGGTCCAATTATTTGGTTTGTGACCCAATACTATACTAATGATGTTTCCATCATTCTCCGCTGTACTTTGTTCTTATTGCTAGCTAGCAAATGTTAGCATACTAACATGCTGAACTAACATGGAGAACATCATTAACATACCTGCTAAACATCAGCATGTTATCATTATGAGCATGTAAGCAACACTGTGCCAAATCCAGCCTCACAGAGCTAAAAGCATGGTTGTGGACTCTTAAGTCATCTTCATTTGCTATTAATAGTATTTGAGCCAAATATTTATACTTGCTTATACAAATTATTTAGAAATAAAGTACCATAAAACTCAAAGGGATTGAATATCATTGTATTCATTGTAGCACTTTACATACCATATGTGAGTGATCTACAATACATGAAATGATCCACACACTCTCCAACATATCTGACATCAGCTTACTGAACTTTAGGATAATTTGGATGCAGAAATATAGGATATGAAGAATTGTATAGAGATGGGGACCCCCGTGGTCACTCAGACAACCATGGTCACATATGTAACCTTCCTTACTCTTACTCTTTTTAATTAAAGGAATTTCTTTGCTTAGCATACAGTTTTGGGGCATCCTCCTGTGTACTCTTTGTAATGGGAACTCAAGGAATAGCTTATTGTACACAAACACACACACTCTAGTGCACAGGCAGGTGCCGGGCTGCTCCTTTGATGCCCCTCCTGCCAAGTGGTCCTGCTGCTTCCTGGCTCCTGGCACCTGTCACCGTGGAGACGGCTGATTGCATCATCAGCGCTCGCCAGAGGGGAACGGCACGCTGAAAGAGAGAAACCATCTCTCCATCCTTTCATCTGCTTTCTTCAGTGATGGCCTTCCCCCCCCCCCTTTCTTTTGTCCTCCTCACCCCCCTCCATCCCCTTTAACTCCGCCTTTTATCTCCCCATCACCACCATCCCCTTTCATCAAAAACCCTAAAAATGAAAGAAACCAAATCTGACAGATCTACTGTTTCAAATCTAGCTGAGAATGTCACTCACGCCTCAGAGCACAAGACATTACCACGGCCTTCCCACTGACCTCAATCCAAATCTGAAGAGGCGTATCTGAATACTCCTTTTATGATCGTGTCTCGCAGTGGGAGCAGAGGGAAATTCAGTCCATCTCACTGTCTAATAAGTCTATTGTGATGGTGGTGAATGTGTGCTTCCCTTAAATGGAAAATTCAGACTGTACCAGAATTGACATTATGTTTCTGCTGTGATCATTCTGGGTCAATGAGTGCTCGTGAACATGAGCATGTCTGCCAGAATCTCGTTTAGACCGTAATGTTACTGGGTGATGGAACTGCTCTGGTGATAATGGACAAGAAGCAAACCTAAAGGAAATGTAATGTTGTAACGGTACGATCATATTTGACATTTTCTGGTTCACAGGAGCAGAATTGAACTGAACTAAATGACATACGATGGATGCTTTATACTGAATATTTGTTTAAATACTTTCATTTCTCACCCTACAGTTCAGAGAAAAGCCAACTGAGGTGGGCAAGACATCGTCTGGAGACAGATGTGTGCGTGGCAGGTCATCAGACTGCTGACCCAGAGGTGATCCAGAGCTATGTCAAGAGGGTGAGTTCAGTATTTTGCAATCAATCAAGCAAACTACACATTATGTCTAGAGGGTAAAACATACTTTTTAAAAAATATAATAGGATCTTTGTACACCATGTCTGTAATGATGAGGTACCTATGCAGGGTAGAAGGCTTAATATTGCCAGAATAACTTCGAGGAAAGGCCTTTTAGTGAAAAGACTTTAAATCTATATTTGTTATTTGTGTGAGAGTACTATGCCCCCATCCAACTTTTCTCTCCCCAATACCGATTCCTATACTTGCAGGTATTATTTAACTGCAGGTGCAGCTCTGATACCAGCACTCTTTTTGTCTGTTGTCTAAGGTAGCATGAGGCAAGGGAATGCTGTGGTACTAAAAACAAAATTGGTGTCAGTTGGTGTTGAAGACTACGAGTTTGAAAAGGAGAAAAATCTGGGGTCGTGGCATTAGAAAGAAGTGAGCTTAGCAGACCTCTGTAGCCCGCTCCTCATCTCTGCTTGAGGCTAGTGGCTGAAGGCTACAGAGTTTTCACCCTAACTGTGATGTAGGTAGTTATACAAAATGTGTCTGTTATAATAGTGCGATGCTAAGTCAGTGAACACTTACATTTTTTTTTTAAAAAACATCTAAATTGCTCTCTGTACTTGTATTTGTGTGTGCATCTCAAGTTGGTGCAACACTGGTGTGACGGTGAAGGGAACATTACGGGACTTAAAGGGCTACAGGCAACTGCCTTTAATTGCCTGTCTATGCCATATGGTAACCCTGCCTCTAAAAAATAGATGGAGGAGGAAAATAAATCAGAAAAACACACTAGATACCCACTAGTTGCAGCTCCTGTGCCACTGCGCACTATCCTGTAACTAGGAAACAGAAGGAGGAGTGATATAATGAATGGAAGGTCACAGAAGTTATGGTAAACTATAATGAGACTTGACCCTAAGATACCCTGCCAACCACAGCGTCATCACTGGCATTCATCAGCTGTAAAACTCACTTTTAGTCTCTGTGCTCATGAATTCTGCAACAGTCCCACAATGGGAAATGAAAATGTGCTCTATTGAATAGATTTGCATCTGAACACACATGGAGCACAAAGGGAAACCTGATTGGATGGAAATGCACATCACTGAATATAATGTGATAGGCTTCGGCAGCGTGACATGAATAACCAATCAGATCACAAGCTGCCAGAGAGAGTTTGAGATAAGAACCCAGGAGCGGTACCAGGCAGACAGAGTGACAGCCTGGTTGTGTAGGTGTGTGTGTGTGTGTGTGTGTGTGTGTGTGTGTGTGTGTGTGTGTGTGTGTGTGTGTGTGTGTGTGTGTGTGTGTGTGTAAGTGTGTGTTCAGTTTTGATATTCTATACTTCTATTTCTCCAGCACTCGCTATCCCACCCACTCTCAATCTGTCTCCGGACACACTCATCAGATAAAACGGCGTGACTTTGTGTAATTGTGAGTGTGTCGGATGGTAATAGAGAGACTGTTAATATATGTGATGTGTGTGTGTGGATGAGTGAAGTGTCAGAAGTAGTGGGGTAATGGGGGAAGATGCGTCTCATTATTGTTTGGTGGTAGTTTGCAATCTGATTTCTCTCCCGTTGAGTCTGTCTAAAACTGTCATCCCAAATATCAACTGACAATTAACCACCAGAGCTCCGTGGGAGAGAGCGGCACACACGCACACACACGCTGTCTCATGCGTGCACACACGGATGCGTTGAGATAATGAGGTCCTTTTGTCATTTGAATATTTGATCTTTGCAGATGATTAGGTAGGTTGTTATTTTGCAGAATATCTACTCTGCGTACATCAGCCTTTGTTTGTGTGTAAATGAGGCTTTGTTTGTCTGACTATACATAGACTGTGCAAATTTATTTGTGCTGCGAATGACGTCCTTTTTATATTTATGCATCAGTCAAATCTTTTCGAATAGAGTTTATTTTGTGTGTGTGTGTGTGTGTGTGTGTGTGTGTGTGTGTGTGTGTGTGTGTGTGTGTGTGTGTGTGTGTGTGTGTGTGTGTGTGTGTGTGTGTGTGTGTGTGTGTGTGTTACACCTACAGATCCAGGATGTAGCAGAGCAAGGAGTGATGTTCGTGGGCTTTCTCCAGCAGCCGGGTGGAGGACCCAGCTACTTGGGGCACTGGGATCCTGAAGAGCTGTCCTCCTTACATTCAAGCCCTTCACCCATACATCGACACCCCTTCAGCGCCAACAACAGCCCAACGGACCCCATAGAACCACATCATAATGACGCAGAACCGGACCATCACCCCTTTGAACCTCAAGAGTTCGATCATGAAGGTGTAGAAAACAACACACATGACCACAAGCCAAAAGAACCGGACTTCAGCCCGCTGAAACCCATACAGAATTTAGAGCTTAACCGAGAAGAGTCCAATGAGCAAATCCAGAACTTACAGATCAGCCTCAAAGAGTCACTAGAATCAACAAACCAACCCCAAAATCACAGCAAACCCAGTGTAGACACAGTTCAGTGGGGTTTAAATCAAAACCCAACAGACGCCCATGGAAACCAGGGATGTCCTATTCCTCCAGAAGCTGCTGGTATAATCAGACAGACTCGACCAGACCTCAAAGAATCCACAGAGAAACATTTGAACCTTTCCAACCAGAGAGACAGACAAAGTTCAAGCTCCGACAGCTGGCCCAGCTCTCCAGAACTGGACGGAAACCACGAAAGAAAGTCCAGCTTCACAAATGGGCAGAGCCGATTGACGACGCACAACAACAACCATATCCGGCTCAAGAGTTCAGAGAAAGAGAAGAATGCAACTTCACCACCAGCGCAGGGTGGTAAGTATCCCGTTTCCTGTTTGTACGACAGTCACTGGACAAATCATCATAATGAAATGTTCTATTTGGCATCTTATTTACAGATTGTTTTTGTTTGTGTGCCTTTAGGGATGCAGCTCTTTGCCTTGTACAACCACACAGGGGAGCTGAACACTTCTCTGAGGTTCTACTCACTCAGGGTGCCACTGTTGGTACATAAGGAAGCCGGGCTAATCACGGAAGTCGACACACACTGGCTCGACCACATGACTCAGCATTTCACCAGCGGTGCACACCTCATCGATGGGTTTTTCCACCTCGGAGATGATAACGGTGTGTTTCATGGCCATAGCAGTGAACTACTACCGATGATGATGTGATTTTAGTCATACATTTAGAGCCTGTAAAATCAAGAAAAAAAAAGGTGGCAAATGTACCATGAAGTGAGCAACTTTAATCTAGGCAGCCTGAGTATCAAGTCAGACCCAGTGGTGCAGCTAAATTAAGTCTTGCATCCTCCCAGAAAAACTCACGATGGTCATTGGTTTTCCTTAAAACAGATACTTGCTACGGCTGGACACAAGGTGGATGAGATCAGTAAGATTGAACCAAAACATTGAAGTTGAAGGCCTGAAAGAAGCTGAAAAGTTCTGTAAATCTACAAGGAACTGCAGAGATGGGTGACAAGTATCTGTGGGTTCACCACTTTCACATAGTTATTTGATCTATTAATATGAACATATTGATTATTGCAGCTTTATTTCACCATACCTCCTCACCTTTCACTGCCTCCACTAGTTCTTGGCAAGAGGAAACTGCTGCTCTGGCTGTAGATCGGTGCTCTGCTGCTGGGTAATGGATGACATGCATGGAGTGACGTGCCATAAATCCACGGCTTATACTATAAGTCACTGTTCAGTCACCCATGCAATAAGTCGGCTTAAGCCAAAGGGAACAGGGGATCAATAGTGAGAGATTGGAGAGTGGAGATGAGCTTGTAACTCCTGTCTGACTCACATACGTCCTCCTCTGTTTATCTGACTCTGTCTCTAATTTGTCCCGCTCCTCCAGACAATGGGGTTTCATCTGTGGATAGTGTGTTCATCTTCCAGAGCTCTGCAGAGGAGACCGCAAACGCCTCCTACGATGCCATCGTGGTTGAGCAGTGGACCGTTGTTGATGTGGGTCTTTTGAGTTTTTAATACTCTGGTGAAGATGTGCACTTTGAGAAATCCTTTGTGACTGAAGTCTTAAGCTCTTTTCTGTCAAATATTACATAAGAGTGGAGATGAAGGAAAGTAGCGTGTGTGCTTGTGGCTGAGCTTTAATTTGCCTACCTGCACTTGGGTACTGTGCTTGCTTTCTTTTTTTTTTCCTCCCTTGTGTGGGGTTTGCACTATATTTGTCTTTGAGTGCTTTTCTATCTCATGTCCAGGGTGTCGTGGTGAAGACAGACTACATCCCCTTGCTCCAGTCTCTGGCTCCATATGGATGGAGGCTAATGTGTGTGTTACCCACACCAATAGTCAAGACAAACAGGTACAGAACTACACTACACCACCGTTACAACCGTAAACTCACCTGTCCTCTGCTGTCTCTTCACATTCCATCACTTTGAATAACACAGCTCACCAGCGTGCTGCTTTGTTGATTTTAGAGTCATTATTCTTTTGTCTTAAACACTTTCATTCTTTTTGGGATGAGGACTGACAGCGTAGCTTAAAAAAAACAGGACAGGTGGTTCGAGATCTGACAAATCACCGTCATATGCTCATCTCTACATGAAACCGCTTTTGAAATCCGACGGAGCCGCAAACAAAAACACAGTCGCTGATGTGCTGTTGTCTTGTAACCTGTCACTTTACCAACCGCAGAGAACAGACACTCAATTTCAATGAAAGTAGCGACATGCAAGCTCCTCAGATTATAACATAATAGGTAACGGTAGTAAAAGTGCTGCTCTCTTCCTTCTGCAGTGACGGGAGTTTGTCGACCAAGCAAATCCTCTTCCTTCAGAGACCCGTTCTGCAGCGCAAGAGAAAAGACTTCAAGGTTTGTTTCCCCTTTGTCTTCTATCTTTGTAGCAAATCTGTCACTTGTGTCTGTTGTGCCTTTAGGATACGTGCTTTATGTCACAGAAGGTGCCATTAAAAAGTTGTGTTACTAAATATGGGATGTACAGCAAATTTGAAGCCGCTCAGGAAAAGTCTAATAATAGGCAAAGAGTCGACCGTACACTACAGGAAAGAGGCATCAACGAAAGAGGCTTTGTTGTGGTTTGGCAGGTGTCTAGAGAGATGGAAAGATAAAGACAGAGCACTAAGTGCAAAACTGTCTCACACACATCTATTTGTTTTCAGATGCTGAATCTCAGGGGTCGCAGCAAGGCGAAGAAAAAATCTACTGGAGAAACGCAAGAAGAGAGAGAGAACATGTCCCCACTGATGGAGACAGAGATGGACAGGTTGAAAAGAAACACAATAGAGGAAGAGGAGGAAGAAGAAGAGGCAGAGGGGAGGAAGAGCAGGGACAGCGGAAGGAGCAAAGGAGCGAGCCTTCAGAAAGGTGGAGAGGAGCTGGAAGAGGACGCACGGCATCAAAGGGGCTTCTCGTACCTTTCAGGGAGCAGGGCTTCTGTTGAGGAAGAGGAAACTGACATTGATAACATCTCTGCGTCTGAGCATGAGCAGTCGGAGAGATGGACAGATGTGTGTCAGAGAGATGATGGAGGGGTCAAGGAGGAGCTGAAGACGGAAGAGCGCATCAAACAGCAGCTGTTTTCCGGCGTCTGTTGACACATTGGGCACAAAGCAGGCGAGGAGCAGCTGAGGTCTGAAAAGTTTACAAAAAAATGCCTTTTAAAATAGCTTTGTTGATCTGGATTTTTTTTTTTTGTTCCAACCCAGATGTGGCCGGTCATACCGTTACTAGTCATCATGTGCTGTTACCTTCGATTCGGTCCGCTGTTGCGAGTCTTTGAGGTTGTAGCTCCCATGTTCGGGAAAGTGTTGTGCAGTTCTCTGCTTTGGGTCAGTGTTGCTATTTGATGTATCCTTATATAAAAAGAAAGTTCAAAGCTAATAGAGTACAACCTAGAGCAAGTCTCCAGTCCAAGTATTTGGTGTTATTTTCTTGTATATTACTTCTTTCATGTAATAGGACTGTTAAAAAGAGAGTACTGATTTCAAGGGGCTCACTGTATTTTTATACGTAAAGTATATTATTTAAAATAGAGACAAGATGGGGAAAAGTTGACACAAAGTTTGTAGTACATTACATTAGAGCCTGACTGATACATGCATTGGCCAATTATAGCTTATCAGACACTTGTAGAGGTAACAGCTTAAATAATTAAGAAATACAGAAATTTGTCTTTTGTCCTTGTTGAATACTGTACTGTTTATTTTCAAATTCTAAAATATTGAATTGAATGCACTATCTTGATCACAACTTAGACAAACATTTTTGATAAATTTGGTAGTAAGAAAAAATGTATTTCAGTTGATTACATAGTTACAAATTCTCTGTTGGTATCGGCCAGCTTCTACACCACATTGAGATATTAGATGCTACAATTTATTGGTCCTAAACATTGAAGTTCATATAAATTAGAAAACAAGTATTACATCATTAGCTCTAGTTGAATCTAGATCGTTTTGGTTTCCGTTGACCAGGTTATTGAGATGTCCATCTCTGAGCTTTCTTCACCTCAGTTCAATGGAGGTGAAAGGAATTTTGTTTGTTGAGCTCGTTAAATACATGAAACCAAAACAGCTCTTTCCAGAAGCGATGTCCCAGATGCTCCTCAGAACACATGGTTGACACTTTTCTCACCGACTATTTCTTCAGTAGGAAACGGTTACAGTAAGGTCTGTTGATGTCCAGAGTAAGAGTAATGAAGCAGAATCAGAATGATATCTCAAACCCAACATGTCTGCTGTGTTAGATTCAAGAGAAAATGTAATTGGGGAGAACTGACCTTTAAAGGGTTTCTTCTTTGGAAAAAAAAATTGTAACTATTTATTACTTATTTCCTGGACCACCTGTGACGTGTCTAAGTAGTGTAACGTGAGTCTTTATATGAAAGCAGAGGCCAATAAAGTGTTTGAAAACAGATTGACTCAATTTATTTTATTTCCTTTAAATCTCACATTATCAGCACAAACTGTTTTCCTCATACGAGGAAGAAACGCAAAAAACAACTCGAAAATGAGTCTCAACCGCGTCGCCCCCACTGGGAGACAACAACAAGACGCTCGTAACCATCTCCAAGGGATGTTCAGTGATCCAAGCCAATCAGAGACCACCTGGAGGTTCCATTACAGTGCACCATGGGACACTCACTCCACCCCGGCACTAAAATCATTTATGTGGATGTGTGTGATTGAGTAAAAGTAGATGTGGAATAAGCACCGTGTATGTAGAAGTGTGTGATAGAGGCAGGGACACTTGCCAATATGTGGGAGATTGTTAGGTTTTTGACTCTGAATATACACTTGGTGTGAAGTCTGCATGGGAGTAAAATGTGGAAAAACAACCGCTCCAATGTAACTCAGTCAAACTCGTCAGCCAACCAACTCCACAATTCTTCTGTTCAAATAAATAGCTCAGAGTTATATATACACAGTATAACACTTCTAAGATCACATGATCAAATCAGCAGAGGTATGTTGAAAGAAGGAAATGAGTCACTTAAAATAAAAAATAATTTAAAATAATAGTATAGATTGCTAGTTTGCACTGGTCTTCTGTGTCCTGGAGACTTAAAACACTAGTTTGACATTTTGGGAAATGCACTTATTCACTTTCTTGCCGAGAGTTAGATGAGCAGATCAATACCTCTCACATCTGTCCGCTAAATATGAAGCTAAAGCCGACTCTGTTGGAAGTTTACAAAATCTGCCTAAAGCTCACTATTTAATTATATTAATATATATATATATATATATTTTACATCTTGCTTGTTTCATCCATAAAAAAACAGTTCTGTGCTGCAGTTTTACGAGGAGTTATGTGCCAGACTATTTCTTGTATGGGTGCAAAAACTTGCTGAATATAATTTAGCACATAACCCCCCCATAAATCCACAACACGTTGTATTTACACTCTACACTGAGCTTTTACTCATCTACCTCTTGACAATTACCTGAAAAATGACAAATTATTGCTTCAAGACTTGCTTGCATATTAGTGCCTCAACATTTAGGTTGAAATTTGATGTAGGACTTAACATCACCTATTAACTATTAAGCAAACACAGGCTGGCAATGAGAACAGATATGAAGATGTGTAACAGCTGTGAAATGATGCGTCTATCAAACATACAGAGATGCAGGTTTGTTGTAATATTCAGCAGTGAGCTGAACGCTGTCTTGCTTAAATTTAGATTTTACAGTCTGTGCAGTCCTCCTTTTAAAGATAATAACAAATTAAACTCCTCCCTCGTCTATTGAGAGTCAGCTGCTAGCTTTAGAGTGGGCGGTCCCAGCGGCCTATCGCAGATCAGGCACAGGTTGCAGTAGCAGTGATCGGAGGGTGCATTTCCTCATTTAAATGTCCTTATCGCTGGGATATTTCACTTGGTTTCCATTCTCACCATACCCCATACTTCCTCCCCCCTGAGGGAGGTTTCTGAGAATCCTAAAAAGGTTCTACCACCACTTCTCGAAGAGGATTCTGTCTTTTGGGAGGCCGAAGTCCATGAGGGTTTTCGAAAGTGCTTCGATCATGGGCCGGGGCCCACACAGGAAACACAAAGTCCTCTGCGGGTCTACATGAGCCCGCAACTCCTCTTCTGTGATTCTCCCGCCTGGTCGAGACACAAGGGAAGTCAATCAATTAATCAAGAGTCCCTTCTTTGTCTCCCACATGGAGCTTTGATAGAACCTGTTCTACATGACGACGGACATAAATCAACAAAGACAGGCTGTGGTAGATTGTGACAGTCACTAAATCATCCCTGCAAGTGAAGAAAAGCGTCCATGTGTAGGTGTGTGTGTGTGTGTGTGTGTGTGTGTGTGTGTGTGTGTGTGTGTGTGGGCACTACTTACGGTTGATGAATGGCTGGAGGTGCGAGTCCACATCTGTGCTCTGTTGCGTGACGTGGAGGTCACAGGAGAGCTTGTCAGGGAACTCCCGACACGCCTCGATGATGGAGCTCTGGGAACACAGACGGTAGTTTAGGTCCCAACGCACTGCGACACAACCGCCCATATATATTCCAGACATGTGGACACTGTTGCGTGTGCAGCTAGCAGAGATAATCAGAAATTCAAAAAATCAGTGTCCTAAACACACTTTGAAGAGCAGCTCCTGGGTGTTCTTGGCGCTGTAGCAGAGGTGAGCAGAGCCTATCTTGTAGTCCCGCCCACCAGAGGCATGGTTGAGATGCAGCAGACCGGCTGTGTGCAACAGGATTGAGTACAAGGGGTTGATCCCGACGCCGCCGGCCAGCAGGAGCAGATCCACGGAGGGGTCAGAGGGCGACGGGTTGAAGAAGAAGTCCCCGCCGACACGCATGGCCACTCGAGAGCCCAACGCACACTGAGAGGAGAGACAAACAGACGCTGTCGGGTCATTTAGACACATTTCTCTTTGCTCACTAAGCTGAGATACACCTTTTGAATGCAAACACACAACAAACTGAAGCTGCGGTATGGGTGAAAGCGATTTCACAAGTTGTGCAGAGACGGTCTTTTGAAGTAAAAAAAAAGAAGATAAATACACCTTCATCTGCTTTTGTACACATGTGAGCACACACAAACACACGCGTAATAATGCTTGCATCCTTTATCTGCTGTCGTGGGCCCTGCACTATTCCTGCTCACAGAGAGCAATATCAAACACATGGATCATCAAACGATGCCGGAGCAGAGCGCTGTAAGTCTGCTCAAACACAGCACACACCGCTTTCTGATGCTTATTTACACAAGGCAGGGTAGCTCAAAGCTGTTTATTAGGGCACATCATCAACCGCGGAAGCTGCAAGCAAACACGCAGAGTACAGACGTGGAAGAGAAAGGCAAGCAGGAAGGATACACTAAAAAAAAACAAAAAACAAAAAAAACTGCCTTTTGGAGCAAATCCTTGCAGACAAAATACAATTTTATGCACCAATAATATTTGTATATTTGTATTACCTTTATTTATGCATTCACACAACCATTATTCACCCTATCGGCTTCCTCTATACACACAGACACAAACTTCTCTGGAGTTTTTAGCTTCATTATCACAATTCTACTTCAGAACTACTGAGCAGACAATTTTCAAATTTGCTGAGTCACTTTAACCCTTAACAGCAATCGCACATGATTGAAAAACATCAGGGGTCACAAGGCTGTTTGCTAACGACACCTAAAAGAAAAAAAATGATGAAACCGATGATGATCTAATGAACTAAATGTTTAACTGGGAGTGTTTCGCTAGCTTTTAATGTGACCTTTTAGTACAGCTAGGTGCTCTGATTTGCCATTTTTCTTTTCTCGCTTCCCTTTTTTAGAGTAACCACAGGTGTCATTGTGTGGCAGTCTTCCTTTCCTTTCCTAACTCTATAACACCATAACCTTTTCTCAACAGCCTGATCGCTCCGCTCGTTCTCTTTCTGCATCTCTTTTTCTTGCACCGTCACACTTTCTTCTCCATCTCCCTCGTGCTATTCTAGAATTTCAACTCAATGTCTATCATCTTCCCAGGAAAATGACCACTCTTTAATTTTGGGAATGTTCCGTACCGTGCTGCTCTGCTCTACTCACCATGGTGTGGATCCAGTGTGCTGGAGGGTGTTTGGCGTATTTGACGGCCAGTTCGATGACGCCCTCCCTCTGCAGCAAACCCGGGCTGGAGCACATGGAGAAACCTCCCACCGTCTCCACGCCGGGGATGAAGAAATCCACCCTGCACACAATTCAATATTTGACGAATTAGTCAACTCATTTAGTCTATGTAAGTGGATGTTATGAACATGATTATCCATTTCAAGTTATGTTTAGTAAAACTATTAGGAGTTATAAAAATACGTATTCCAGTGGTTGAAATCGGCTCCTGTACTTCACTCTAACATGAAAATACTGTCTGACAATGGAAGCTTGTTTTGACATTATTATTATTATTATTATTAATATAAGTAGTATTGCATTACATACAAGTCGTTATAAAACATAATTACTTAATTTTAACCAATATTCTTTGTGTTTTCATACAAAAGTCATGTTATTCTCAGTGGAAATATAGCTTACTGATCAGATTTCTAAACAACAGTTAATTCACATGCTGCGTGTTAAAAAACATGCTGAATAGAGTGGCGACCCCTGACCTCAGTTGAGGTGGCAGCCTGTTCCAGAAACCAGGTAGAACAAACCCAAACCAGATGGAAAGCTGCCTGCTAGTTAGTTTAGACAAAGTGTAGCAACCCAGTCTTACAGCCAATGTGGCGGCGTTTGTCCATCAACAAGCGGAGGAGAGAACCTCCAGAAGAAAACAGCAAACACTTAACAACAACAACAACACAATGACCCACCGGTACACGAGAGGGAAACTCTGACTTCTCAACCCTCGGAGGCATCATAAATATGGATCTGCTGAGAAGGTGCACACATATGTTCCACCCACCTCCTCCTCCTCCTCTCCCACCTGGAGATGAACAACTAAAGAGTCCTGTTTCTCTGAAATACTGAAAGTCAAGGATTTCCATCTATTTACATTCATTATCAGTTGCTGCAGGGTAACTGGCTGACGGTTTTATGTCTCACCACCAACGCCCACCTACAGTATGGGCTCATGTGCATAAACTGCAGGGTACTAATTAACATTGACAGACAGAAAAAAAAAAAAAAAAAGAAGAAGCTCTGCCCTCATTGTTGAAGTAATTAACTTTGCTATTATGACTATAAGGGACTCGCTGAAAGTTAAGTTGCGAGGTAAAACATTTCCCAACATCACGCACCACTCACAAGGCACAAGTCACAAGGCAGAGAGTCTCAAACAGCTTTCAAGTCAAAGCTGCAAGAATGCATTCAACCCAGTGTCGATGGCAGTTACCTTCACAAATCTACGAGCAAACTTGAGCTGATCAAGTCCCAAACTATTCTCATCCTTACCCGAGAATAGGCTCTAAATAATTCAGAAGCTTTGATCTTTCTTTAAGCTGATGTGATATATTCCTGAACAACAGCCGTTTTCTTTTCATCAACATTAATCTTGAGCCGTTTGTAAGATTGTAAACTTATTTTTCCCATAAAAATGATGTGAGAAAGGAAAACCAACAGGCCAACGGTAGGACAAAGCAAACACAATGGCACCACCGTGTGGTTACTATTAGTATTGAAGCACTGCCAAGGACACCAGAGGGCTGTTTCATAAAGCTCACTCAGACACCAACTTAGGCCTAGTTTGACAGGTTCTGTTTCATAAAGACAGTGTTACCAACGGTAACTTCTGCTTTGAGCCTAACTGGTCGGAGGCTAGATTAAGGACGCTAATGTTCCATTCACGCAATGTCGGCAGAATGGGGAGAACAAGTGGGGGTTCATCCAACAGAGGGGTCCCTAAACTAGTCTTAAAAACACATCAACAGCTGAGCCCCTCAACAATGCGGTTTATCTAAAACAAAACCCCTCTCGTGTGACAACACAATGTGACAATGATCCTTAAAGGTTTACGAGTTAAGTTAACATGAGCGTCTACTCACCACTGTCCTGCTTTGAAGCTGAAGTCTGGGTGGACAGCTATCCTCAAACGTTTCACCGTCTCGGACTCATCCATGATGCCACATACGTGAGCTGGATACAGAGCCTGTGTTAAGCAACCAGTAAACACACACACACACACACACACACACACACACACACACACACACACACACACACACACACACACACACACACACACACACACAGGAACAGAGCCAGGTTTAGGAGTGGGTAAATAACCTTAGGATGGACTCTCAGCATTTTATACTGTTAAAAAGTGGCACAGGATACAGACGAGATGAGTGTAATCAACTAGAAAATATCAACTCACATTTTGTCTGTAGTTGCTCGACGTCTTCTCTAGATGGTCCACTTGCCTTTTGGAGGACATATTTCTTCTGATATAAAAAGGAGGTAGTCTTTGTAACATGCTTTGGATGTTAAACATTCTCTAAAGTAGTAGAATATTCAAAAACTACAAGTGGACTTTGCTCTCATTATCAGCAAGCATCAACAAACCTTAAATGGCCAGTTCACCTGAATTATAACTCACACCTAATAGTGTCTAGCTGTGCAGATAGTTTGGGTTTTATGTGGGTACGTTTTCACATGTTGGCCATAGACATTTCTGCTGTTGCCCCAATATAACAAAAGAAAGACAAATTATAGTTCCCTTGCTGTCTGTCAGTCTCCACAGTGCCTCAGCAGAGAAGCAGCCAGGACACACAAATGAACACAGCCGGGCACTTTCCAGATGAAACTCACCTTGTGACGGAGCTGGGGCCCAGAAGGAGACCGGGGGCGGCGGGACTCGACCGAGTGAAGCTTCGGGCAGCGGAAGACCAGAAACAGCGGACGCTCATCGCGACCTGGGCTGACATCAGGAAGAGAAGAGCAGAAACAAGACAACTGTCACATGAGGTGAGCACAACGTGTTCTTGCCTTATCGAGTGATCAAAATCCCTTGTGCGACAAGCCAACGAATCAACAGCTGAGCCAACTCAACAACAATGCAGCTCAGCTGAAGCGTCACGAACTCACAGAATAATCTAGTATCTCTTAAAGTCCCGGTGGAACGGTCGTCGGAGTGTTCTCCATATCAGTTAAGTTAAATGTCAACGGTTACATCACCAAACATGCCTCAGGACGTCAGTTTTCATAATGTTCGCTAGCTATAGCTAACTAGCTATCAATGCCGGTTTGTTATTTAACACATACAGCGAGCTTCTTTTCTTACCGAGATAAGATGGACGTCTGTCTTTTGTCAAGTGGTATTCATATTTATCTCCAGTATCGTCAGAATAACCTTGGTCATCATGATTAACGTGACATGACTCTACTGATGTGTTCTTCTTCTTCTTCTTCTTCTTCTTGGACCTGTACTGCAGCTAACGTCTTCTTCTACGATGTGGAGCGCTTGGCATTCAATGTATTGCAGTAGCGCCCTCCTCTGGCGCGTTGGAACGTGGACACACGCGCGCGCACGCACACACACACACACACACACACACACACACACACACACACACACACACACACACACACACACACACACACTGTTTAAATTGATAGGTAACTAAAAAAGGTTCCGAAATAGGAGGTCCGGATTCAGAATTATTAATAACCTTTACAATTATATATATTTGGGATATACGTTTAAAGTCGTACCAATCAATATTTTAATATTAGTAACAATTAGGATGTCTGTAGGAATTGTCCTGCCCACAACTTGACTGTTTGGTTCACTCTCAATGCTCTCATCAAAGTTGTTACAACCATTATACCAACATATACTTGGATTTTCTATGCAATAATCACTAGTTCATCTTTAATCACAAATACAATACCATATTTGGTGTGAGGTTGTTTATTTGGCTTCATCTTGAAATGAAATGTGTCTGTCTAAATGCATTGATGGAGTCTGGGAGCTCACTTAACTGTCAGTTCTTTGTTCAGGTAAACTTTTAGGTCTTTTTAGATGGAAAAATTAAAATGTATAAGTGTAAAAAAACAGGTGATAACGTGTAAGAAACAGATGATCAATAATCTAATTTGGCTCCATCTGGTAAATAGTACCACTCTATTCTGCAGAAATCCATTCTGTCAGTTTGAGTATCATGCTTTAAAACCACGTGGCGTCTTTGTTAGATGCTCTAAAAGTGCTTAAAAAGTTTTCAAACTCTGCTAAAACTAAAGCCTACTTCCTGTAGCTTATAAATACATTTCATAGTTTTAATTACATATTGGAACATGACAAGTTGTCACGCTATACAAGCCCTATCGGGAAAATGTTGTATCTCACTAAAACTATTTAATGGGATTGTTGGTAAAATTGGGGTGTGTCAGTGGTTAAAATAAGTCCACAAAATGGTCCAGCCTGACTACATGTTGCACGTCTTTGTGGTTATGTGTCTTTACTTCTGCAGGTACAAGGAAATGTTAGCACTAGAAATAGAACAGTAGAACAAGCACGACAAGTCTCCAAAGTGAAGGCTGGTTTAGGATGAAAGATACAATTTAAATTGGGCAGTTTCCCATCAATCACGCAGTATAGTGGTTTAAGGTCAGGGGTTTTGTAATCAGCGAGTCCTCATAAGTACAGTTTATTCAACCAAATACCTGTATGTATGTGTGCATAGCTGCATGTTAATAACTGTGTTTGCTGTCTGTTGTAAGAATAGTACTTAGGAGAGACGGACACCAAAAAAACACAAAGAAAATGTCCAGTAAGTGTAAGATTCCTTTCTGCATTCCTGACAGTTTCATCTTCAGTGTCTGCGGTGAAGCTCAGGTGAGTTTCAGATGGTTTACCCGCCGTTTAATAACTTCAAAAAGCACAATGGAAAACCGGCCAAACATCGAAACTCATTACATTCACAAGAACAGGATTCGGCCTGCTCCACCCAAATGCTCTGGACTGTTACTTTGTTTAGTTAGTACAATTCCCCGCTCTATTTGACCCATATTACCATCAGCTGTGAGCTGGAATGTAGGACATGTGTGTACCTGTGAGGTGATCGGCGTTTAAATAGCCCTTAAGTGTTTGTGCTGTCAGAGACGGCCAGTAAACCAGTTCAGTGCTTGTTACTATCCTTAGATACAGTAGCTGCTCACTGCCTTTGACAGGTTTTTGTGAGCTGACTCTACCAGTCCAACTGGCTACCTTCCTGCTGTCTTTCCCATGGCCAGCACGCCACGGCTCAACCTGTTGTTCAATGACGGATCATTTTCAGGTTCGTCACGTACCAAAGACTTACCGGACTCATACGCACAGGGCACATGCGTGATGCAAGCACACTACCGTCATCACACACACACACGAAAACACACGCGTAGACGGGCGCATGTAGTTTGACCTGTCTGTATCTGAGTCAACATAAATATTAATACATGGTTGAGTGAGTCACTTTGTGCTTATAATGTCTCTAAATTGGTCTCAGCCTATGAACTACAAATAATTATTGCATGGTGATAATAATTAAATTCCAGTTACTAACAATAAATAAAAATGACAATTTTACTTCATGTATCTGCAATAAATAGGAAAATAATATATATTTTATTACACTTGACAGCCCAAACGTGTTTGTTATTGACTCCAGAGGTTCAGTTCAGAAGTTTGCAATGGAATAAAGTCAACCATCACTGAGACAGAAACGGATACAGGTGGAGAGTATTCCCTTATGCAATCCCTGATTAAATATCTCTCTACGTCGCTTCGTTTTCTACACACATTCTACACATGCCTCTCAGTCTCATTTGGCAAATATTCAGATTTCACCCTGAGGAAATCCCTCAGTCAAAACTGAAACATGTTCAATGAGACATACGTCTTTGCATGAATGTTTTTTTTATCTGGTATGGTTGAAGTTACTGATCAACTTTCAGAGAGACTAACTGTGGTTTGTGGAGAGGAAAGCAGATTGGCAGATTATGGACGGAGGCAGAGTAAAACTGAGAGGTGATGTGAAAAGATAACATCCTGTGATTGTGATGCTGTTTAGACCAGAGGAAGTTATCTCCATGCGGGCTGTGGGGGAGGAGGACAGCAGGACGTGTTGAAATAATTCATCAATTATTTTAATTAATTCATAAGGTAAAAAATGTCAAACACGGCAAAGATGAACCGATTCCAGCTTCTAAATGTAAGGATCTGCATCTTTTTTTTCTAATGAAATTGAATATCTTTGGGGTTTATAGTGTTGGCTTGAAAATACTAGTCATCATCTTTGGAAATAATCAGATGGGCAATTTTCAGATATTTCACTCATCAAGCAATTAATATAGTTATCATAAAAGATACAACCAATTAACTCACAATGAAAATAATCATTAGTTGCAGCACTAGAACGTTAATCTAAAGGGTCATCTGGATCTGCATTGTGTGTGTATTCATGTGTTTATTTATCCATTGCACTCATGCTCACCTGTGTGTGCAGGATCAAGTACAATGAAGGACAGCATTCTGTGTGTGGTGGAGAGAGGAAATGACTCGGCAGAGTTTCGACTGGGATGGGAGACATGAGGAGAGGGAGTCCCTCAGGTATGCAGGTTATCAGTTGCTGAAGGAGAGAGAGAGAAACTCACATTCCTTTTGCCACAACAACTTTCACTCTAAACTTTGGAGGAGAAAGACAAAAGGCATTACCTGATTCCTCCCCCTCTCTTCTGTCTTTTTCCATTTTGCTCTCAGACTCAGGCCGTGTCTTCACAGAAACCATTGGATAATCCAAAGGCACACCGAGACAGAACAGCCTAACGTCCTGTCCTCAGCTTCAACTTTAGAAACTTGGCTTTAACACAATAGATAGTTGAGATTTAGATTGTCCCTTTTGTGATGTATTTTAAACCTAATGAGAATAATGCACAATATGTCCCAATCCTCTACAAAACTCTAATTATGAATCAGTGAATTAATAAGTGGTGACTGCTTAAACGTTTGTGCACACATGAACTGTATTGTAAACATGTGATTGTGTTTTAAGGAAGTGCACCTTGAGAATGTTGTTATTTCAAGAGGTTTGTATTACTGAGATTTTTCAGTTTCACATAATGTCTGTGTTGGGTTTATATTTTATCTTTTTATAATAAGGCTGTGGACAAATTTATAACTTGTATCACTTACAAGCCATCAAAAAGAATAATTTACACAACGCCATGTTGAGAAAAAAAGAATTTGGCTTCTCATGACACATGCTTTGTCTTTATAGCTCTAGACCATCAAGACAAGCTGCAGGGCATGTGGACCTATATTCATATAACGTGGTGAAGAAGTATTCAGATCTTTTACTAAAGTAAAAGTAGAAATACAAGGATGCACAAATACTCTGTTACAACTAAACATCATGTATTGCAAATGTTACTAAAGTTAAAGTGCAACATTATCAGCAAAATGTCCATACATATAAATAAAGCAAACAAAAAGGCCCTTTTATATTATTGTATTGATATTGATGAATGGCTCTTTACTCTTGTAGCTGGTCCAGGTGGAGCTTAATAGTACTTTCCACCACTTCCATTATTATAATGACCATTTATTATTCCTTTATTATACCTTTATTATTATTCATGAACGTATTATCAAATGACTGTAGATATTACAAATTATTAGAGCGTGAGAGACCTGTGTATGGATGAATAAGATACAAAAATTTGTAAAAAGATGAGTAAATGTATTTTTTCTCAACCTGGCAACCTAAAAGTTACATTAAACATATGTAAATTATTTTTTAACAGTTCATTTATTAGACAATGACACCCCATAAGCGTAATACAAACCCTATTTAACATTTTATAATTGTTTCTTAGTTATCAATAAATCATACTCACAACTGAGTCTTCTTTTAAACATATACCATCTGTGTGTCTGGATATATGTTACTCTATAAATACTAGATGATGCAGCATGTGTTGAAGCCGTGATAACTGAATGTCCTGGTAATGTGTCATTCAGACGGACTAAAAACTACATGAAACTGACCCCATGCAGAGTTGGACTTGAAAGTACAGTGCCAGGACCAGCAGGTAGAGTCACGCGTGACAAGTAGCCCGGCAGGTGAAACCGGTGCCAGGCCAAACTGCTTCCCCTCACTCAATGTGAACTTACAACAGCAACAATTGCACGTCTAGTGCAGTAAAGTTATTTCAGGAGTCTCCTGACTTCTTCCGGTCGAACGCTCCCTCTGGTCATGTCCGCAAAGGGTCTCAATTAAAACCTTGCAATGGAATGTTTTGTTTAATTACATGGTATTAATAGCCACCGATCAAAACAGGCTGCATGCAACTCAGCGGCCCGTTTTGGTCGGTGGCTATTAATACCATGTAATTAAATAAACTATTGCATTGCATTCCTTTGCGGAACAACGTAGCTACAAGTCATTGTGGGCCTAAAGAACTGGGCGTCCAAAAATTGGAACATAATTTGGCTCTCTGGCTTGGGTTGGGTTCAGGTGATACAAAGGGCCCTTTTTTTTAATCTGTCACTGAAGAGGCGCAAGCTCCCATGGGGTATGTTGCCACGCAACCACAAGCCCCTCCTACCATCATAGTACATTCACCTGAGCAAGAGAGCTCACGTGACAGACCCTGAGAGTTCATCCAATCAGGAGTGAGGACAGGTGCTCGGAGAGGAGAGTTTCGGAGGCGGAAACCTGCTGGTTCAGTGGAAGAAAGCCGCTCCTTATAAAAGTGTCATTTGTATTGTTCTAAAGAATTGCATAAGAAGAGTAGAGGTATCCGACGAGAGGAACCGGAGAGAAATGAAATAATTTGGAAGTGGGAGATGCAAGGTAGTATGTAATATGGATACTGCTGCTACGGTCTCTTGAAGGACTGCTGTCACACCAGTGCTCCACCACTGAAGAAGAAGACACCGACTTGTTTTGTGAATTTACATCTCAGAACAATCAAAAGTGTGACACTTACACTTTGCTGCGGGTCGTTTTGAGTGTCCACACACTACACTACACTACAGTAGCTCAGGTAAGAGTTCATGAGAGCCTTGTTTTGCGCATTGTTCACCTGTGATTCACGGCTTGGGTTTGCTCCTCTGTTCTCACGACTCATTAAACCAGTTTTACAGAGAAAGTAACACTGGTTATTCTCAGGATTAGCTGGTAAGAAGTTGTCTCACCAGTGGAAAATTGCAGCTAGAGGAGAAATTAAATCGCATTCCATTTTAAAATCATGATATTCAAACAGAAAATAGGATTTGTGATGAGAGGATGAAGATGTGGAGCTTGACGAATGTAAGCACAATAATGTGTCAGTGCGATATTTTATGAAATCAAAGACATGAAAGTATTGCAGACACCATTTTTAAAGGGATAATTTGATGTTTTACTAGAAATGAGAAAGTCCAGAACATGAAGACCTCACAGATGAGATCACATGACTTAAAATAATGCTGATGCCGAGGAGAAGATCTCAGCTGCATTACTGACGCTATGTGTTTCCTGTTCCAGCGCCCTCCCTCCAGTCAAAGATGACAGACAGGGCCCCATGGTGGAAGGCTTTCCTGCCAAAGAAGAAGAGCGGAGGCTCCAAGGACACCAGTTCATCCCACAGCTTTGACGTTGACTTTGACCCTTTTGCACAACAAACTGAGAAGCAAAAAGACCCCGCAGCCTCCAAGACCAGCGGCGACCAGTCCCTGTCAGAGTCCAACAAGAGCTCCAGCATCCTCCGTGATGACACCTATGACGACTCCCGTCTGGAGTCTGTCTTCAACGAGCAGACGTGTCGCAGGAACATGAAGGTGTCACGTTCAGGCCGGTTCAAAGAGAAGCGGAGGGTGCGCTCAAGCCTCCCTATACAGGACAAAGAGACAGAGAATGTGGCATCAGGGAGGGAGGACATGCGGTGACGGTGAGGAGGAGCAGATGATCAAAGACTGCTTTGTTTTGAAAGATGCTTGAAGAAAAGGAGAGGGCTTTGAGCTCATGAAGATGCTTCATTTTTTTGAGGCATACCAAGAGGTCTGCTGTATGTTGGTGATGATGAAGATGACAAGGAGCATTCAACTTTTAGCACAATACTACAAGAATGAGGTTATGTGGTGCATGAAATACTGGAAATTTGGACATTTTTGTTGATAGACTTTTGCCAGAAGGCCACAGGAACAATGATAAATGACCTGAAATTAATTATATTTGTTCTTTAGGGTGGTTACCGAACCATTTTTCAAACAATATCCCATAATCACAGCTCAAAAGAAGATATACAGTATTATTGCTGTAAACACTTAAGAGCCTAATATGTAGTTAATGTCTTACAGTGGCCTTGTTTCAGTCACGTACTGTCTCATCAATGGACAACTCCTAAAATTACCCACAACCTTTTAAGAAAACACAAACCTCGAATGCAATTTTCTGTGTGATATGCTCCTGGAAAATATTGTCCATAAGATGTTAACATTATTTCTATAATAATAATATTATATGTTTGCTAATGAAGGATATGTATAATGCTCCTTATACAAAAAAAAGGTGATTCTAAAGGGTTAGAAGGATGTTTATGAAGGTGTAAAAGATTTCATAATTATGTGTGAAAAGAAATCAGTCAGCGGAAGAAATCAAATGATGCTTCTGAGCAACTTTTAGTCAGATGCACTTGGCAGCACAATGCATAAAATACATTGAATGAAGGAAGAAATCCAGGATGTTTTATGACATAATGGGTCCAGCTGAAGTAAGACGCTATTATGTTGTGATATCCAGCTGAATGAGCTATGGCCATGGAGCCAAAGAAGTAGGATCCAGATGTAGTTTGCTTTGCAGGACTACTTTATTTAGGACCACCTGTGAATACTTAAATGAAGGCAAAATATGAGAAATAAATCTGATAACTGCATGAATGTGTGTATGTGCATGTGCTTTATTATCATATTCAATCACAATCCAATGGCTCAACTTGGACAGTGCAATGTTAACTTAGTGTTGTCCCTCTTGGGACAGTGTCTTAATAAACACTGATAGAAGAAAGAGTAGCAGTTACATTAGAAGAAAGTCTCATGAACAAGAAAAAGTGCACTTCACTCCTCTTGGCAGCTGCATTGTTGCCTCATCAGCGATTTTCTGAAAGAGGCGATATGTGATTACCACATTGTCTGAAAAAGGCAAACACAAGGAATGAATGCCATGCATATGAAGTGTCTGCAGCGTCAAAAGGTTCAGGCTTAAGTTCTAATGCTCTGCCACTTAAAAGGGAGGAGCACGCCTGTATCACTGCATTCCTTGGTCACTGTTGAGGTTCAAGGTGTGTGTGTGTTGATGTAGAAGGGTTATGACTGGATGCGTCATTAAAAGTCACTTCGTGATTCTCAGATGTAAGTCATTGATATCTAATTATCAGCTCGTTAAGTGAAACAGATTATTCGATATTAAATGCACACCTTTGAACTAGGATGGCTTGTATTGTCATATTTGCAACACAAGGGGGCGAAAATGTGCAATCGTCGAAAAATAGAGTTGAGTGGAACCAAAATATTCTGAGTTGGAAAATAAATCCATCGAGTTCAGAAAAGTCATGGTTGCAGACCTCCTCACCTCTCAGTCCGAGCAAATTAGCATGCCTATTCATACAGTTGGTTCCATTCCACACTGGTGTAGTTCAAGGTGAAGGAAAGTTTCTTGGCAACTGCATGAGTTGAATTGAGGCGACGACACCGAGCCTAGTGTCCTTACTCCCCCCCCCTCTCTCTCTATTGGTCCCGTGTTGAGTGTGGGGCGGTGAGGTGTGGCCTTGCACTGTTCGCCTCCTGCAGGGCGCTCACAAGGGAATAAACAGCCAGAGTCAGATAGAAACCGTTGTGCGCGATCGCTATTTCATGCTTTTTTCATTACTCAATGGGCACCAACGTGAAGTAAAATGAAAAGTTTGTGGAACTTTTAGTTATTGTCAGTTAAAACGCCGGATACGTGTTGTCGACTATAAATAAATAACGCCGTGGAGAGCGCACTATGAGGCCAGTGTGCTGTGGTCTATCTCACTGAAGCTCTCTCTGCTAACAGGTGAATCTCGGATATTTCGTTAAGGTAAGACAACGCTGCTGTCCGTTATTAATGCACAGTTGTATGTGACAGGTGGCAATTCTTAATTCTGCAAATTCGAATGTGTTATAAGGGAAAGACAAGGGTTCTTACAATAACTGTTTATTCAATCGTCTTGTCTTATTACTGTCTACCCAAAGGGTGATTTTAGTGGATAGGTTTGAGACTCGTTTGTTCCTTTTGAAAAACAAATGTGTTATCTTAGTGTTGTTATTTATGCGTGGGGGGCAATTAACTCTCTGTTACACGTCCAACCTGTTATAAAACTCCAGAAATAGAAATCCAATTTATTTATTTAGAATTTGACTGGTGCAACATTAAAAGTAGGCTACTGTCAACACATCAATCACAGACATAGACTACATGAAAACCCATTGATTTACAACATTACACCCTCTCCATTCATACATACAAGATGACCGTTTCATCCTCAAGTCAGTCAGGACAGCCTCAGCTGGTGCTCCATGCCCTCAATCCTTTTGCATGTCATTCACATAAAAAAGTATAGAACTCGCTAGTTAAGGCTGCAGCAGCTGCCACTTCCAGCTGCTTGTGTGTGTGTCATCAGATCTTCCTTGTTTTTTGAAGACAGCATGAAGAACAAGACTTCCTAGAGGTCAAAGAAAAGAGGAGCATTTCCACTGAATGTCCCACGTGTTCCAATAGGGCTCAGCTGACCAGCGTCCAGCTTTGTCCCCTTTAAAGACCTACACTATAGCAGAGTCACAGAGGCTGCTTGACACAGATATGAAGATAGAAATAGCAACGGAGGACAGTCTGCCAGTTGCATAGACGGGAGGCATAACTTGTGCGTGCACACAGAGGGACATAGAGGTTTAACCAAAACAAACTTCTGTTCTGTGTTTTGTTAAATTGCTCAGGAGCAACATGTGCAAATTCCACAAAGAACCGAACGTGCACAGACCTCGCTGTGTTTTCAGTCTTTCAGAGACATGCAAGACAGCTCGTCAAGAATTTATGATGTCAGAAAAGTGTGGAGATCTCAGTGACTGTCGCTGTGGATCATTTACTCGCTGAGTTGCCAACAGCATGTGGAGATTGAAAGACGGTGATATAATCTGGGACATAAACTGTTCCTGGACAGTTGCTGTTTGGCCACTGGCGCTTATCACTTCGAACAATGAGTGTGCACGCCTTTTTCCTGTGGAGTTCCCTCAATGTGTTTTCCATTCACTTACTGCAGCGAAGGCCTTCAGTCACTGAGCGACTGAAGGCTAGGGGTCCATTACTTTTCACACAACGCTCTCCATTGTTCCTCTCGCAAGTCCTGCAACATTGGCATTGTGGGAAGAGCAGGAGGACAGGGGCGGGGGGGAGGATGTGTCAGATTTCTCTAGAGAGGATGGAGCGCTTGCTGTTTCCTGTTTTGCGCTCTATACGCTGGTGAAAGCTCTTCCTTTTCAGGGAAGAGAGCAGGAGGTCATCGAGTGTTCCCCCTTTACACAGTAGCAGCTTCTGAAATAAACGTCCTATAGAGGTGGTCATTGGCCGCAGTGCGCGGATAGGATGGCGTCTTGTTTTCCGTCATAGGGTGTGCATTGTCTTCTGCAGGTATCTGAGGCCTCATCATGCCAGTCCCCCCACCGCCTCCCCCTCCGCCTCCCCTGGCTCCGCCTCCTCCACCGCCACCCAGCGCTGCCCTGCCACCGGTAAGACTGTCTCTCTCTAACATTCTCTCAAGCAATTGCAAACACTCACTCGTGTCCTTCTCACTGACCATCAACCATCACCTGTAGGTTATTTACATTATTGATTAAGGTAATACACACACACACACACACACACACACACACACACACACACACACACACACACACACACACACACACGCACACACACACACAGTAGGGCAGACAGCAGACTCTCAGTAGCAGGAGAGTGTTATGTTTCCACAGCAGGCGTTCAGTGTCCTCATGTTAAATGAGTCGCCACTGCCAGCAAACAAGGACACACCAATATGCTGAATGCTTTCACTGCATCTTCTTTCTTTCTTTTTTTTGTTTGTATCTTTTCATCAGAGGAGCTGAGGTGAAGTTGAGAAGATGGTGTTGACGCCATACAGTTGTTCTCCCCCACTTTTATTATGTAAAAAGATCACATCAAGTAAAACTTAAAACTCTTGAAAATACACAGTGCAAGTATTTATTATTTATTCTCTGTCGATTTTTTGGGGGGATTCAATGTTAATAATTTGTTGGAAAATAGTAAAAACTTTAAGAAAATAAATGGAAAAAATAGTCCATGGTGTCAAACATCTTGCTTTGGCTGATCGTCTGTCCAAAACCCAAAGGAATTCAATTTACAATCTTCTTTATGAGTGCCATAAATTATTTAAATAATTGATTATTAAAATAGTCTGTACTACAATTAGTATCCTGAAGTGGACCCTTACTGTAAGACAGAACACATATTGGGCAAAACACTTGTCACTGCTACATAAAAGCTCTTTTTGTCACTGTGTGACAGTGTCCGTCGGAGCCTAAGCTCCAGTCTTGTGGAGGAGGAGGAGGAGGAGGAGGAGGAGGAGGAGGAAGGAATGCCCTGTTGGCCGACATCCAGAAAGGAGCCAGGCTCAAGAAAGTCACACAGGTCAACGACCGCAGTGCCCCCGCCGTCGATAGTAAGAGCAACATCGTTACCACGCCACAAACATGCACACAGACGCTCTCAGTTAAGACACTAAACGATACTCACATGCATCTGGTGTCACCGACTTCTAGTAATTCTCGATGTGGAGCTCAGAGGAAGGTGATTTAATGGTGTATGTTTGTGTGTTAAGGTGCTGCGGTGTATACGGGTAAAAAGAGAGGAGGGGTGCAGGTTGTATTTAATGTAGTTCATTGGGAGCATGTTTCTCTTTGACCTATATTTAAGAATAGACACACACCAAGTGGACTTTTCAGGAAGGAATGTCCTACAGCAGATAAAGATGCAGGCAGAATGGGAAACTGCTACAATGTATACAGGGGCAAACACAATAGGCAACACATGCATTGAATCTATACAAGATTTATATAATAATGTTTACGTATGTGCTTTATATAGCCTTCAGTATTGTCTAGTCTGTGTGCATTCGACTGCATGTTTCACCTGTTTGCAAGACAAATTTTCAGATTTTTTTTTTTGCAAAGGTCATTAAATGTAACATTAAATCTGAGTAATTAGTTAAACTTACATGTAAATAGTAGCTTACAGTACATTGTCAGTTACACTGAGCCAGGCCAGTTGAAACAGACTGCTCTGTTTTGTGAAAAGGTGTGTAATTGGCCCTCAGGGAGATCATATGATTTGGGTGGTGCAAAATATACTCATGTTCGTGCCTGAACTATTGCATCTTCATGTTGTCGTTTCAGAATTAAGAACAAAATTCCCACGATTATAACACCTGCAGAGCACATAAAGTCTTGTAAAACAATAACCTTTTGTAATAATGTGATAAATATATAATGATTAAAAGACACCAAAAGGACAGTGATGTCATTGTCATTAATCATTAGTAATGTATGTGTACTTGTGTTGTTCCCCAGAGCCCAAGGCTAGCACTGGAGATGTATCCAGCAGTGTTGCTGCTTCTCAGGGCTCATCAGGAGGGACGGCACCCATGGGACCCTCACTGGGTGGGCTGTTTGCTGGAGGGTTCCCCACTCTCAGGCCTATAGGACAAAGAGACCAAGCGGGCAAGACCCCAGGTGGGTGCAAAATGTCTTGCTCTGACTAAATCTAAATATTGTTATACACTATACTGACCACTCAAATGATTCTCTTTTTGTATGTGTATGTGTGTGTGTGTGTGTTTGTCAAAGTGTCCCGATCAAGCTCCTCGGCCTCCATGAAGCCTCTGTGGAACCCCCCCACGCCAGCAGACACGAGCAGCGTCTCCGAGCCTCACAGGACGGCGGAGCTCCGAGGCTCCGTCCACCGTCCGCTCGCGCCCTCGTCCTCTGCACCTCCCTCCCCCTCTCACAGTGGCAAGCACCCACCTTCTTTCCCCGCTTCCTCTCCCCCACCGCCTCCACCCGCCCCGCCCTCTGGTCCTCCCCCGCCTCCCCCACCCCAGGCCTTCCAAGAGCGACCGGCAAACAGGCCTCCGCCTCTCCCCTCCTGCCCTCCTCCTCCACCCCCGACCCAAGTCACCAAGCCCACCTGGCTCCCCATCCAGCACTCCTACCACACCATCATCTCCCAGCCCTCTACTCCTCCTCCGCCTCCTCCACCTTTCCAGCCTCCCTCTGCTGTTCCAGGAGATCGTTCCTCCGGTTGTTTCTACCCTCTGCCCCCCTCCCCAGTCCACTCTGAACCTTCAAGGTTCACCATCCTGCGGGACAACCCACTGGGACCTCCTCCCCCACCTCCTGCTCCACCTCTACCAGCTTCTTTCAGCCCCAGCTGCCCGTCCACGCTCCCCCCTCCCCCTCCCAAGGTGGCAGCAGTGCCCTCCCCAGCCATGCGCTCTCTGCCTCCCTCGTACCCCTGCAACGCTCCGACCCGACGTCCGCCTGCTGTGCCCAGAAGTGCAGGTAGGAGCACACCAAGATGATGAATTGTCCTTTTTATCACCCATGATCTTTCTGAAGAGGTAGATGAAAAAAATAACCTGCTGGCATATTTGTTTGAAGTGAGCTTTTCGAGGCAGTGGTTATTGAGATGGTTTTCACTCATGTTCAAACACAATGTACAGCCATAAGAATGGTCCGTAGGATGGAGCCAACTTAATAAACTGATGATGTAAATAGGCACAAACAAATGGATCTAGAGTAGACAATGGATTTTTTTCATCTCATTTACAAGTTAGGAAGGCACCCTAAAACAGTTGTTTTTGGGAACCCTAAGGGTGGCACAAGTTAAATCTTAGGCGTTGGAAGACGATTTTCATTTAAGGAGGAAAGATTTGGATAATTCTTTATTTTTAATTGTTTTACTTCTATCAAATATTTGCTTTGTTTTTTTGTGGAATACTGTTTTCTGAAAATATGAAAATAACTCTTGGTAGAACTGTTCATAACTCATATGTAACCTCAAGAGAGGTTTAAGTAGACATACATAACTGTCTTTTATAGGGTCACAAGACAAAACAGGTTGGAAACCACTGCTGTAAAATAGTCAGATGAAATACCGTCTGGAGAGGACTTAACCCTGGAATTTTTTTTTCAATTCAACAAAAATACAACAAAGTTTCATCCAAATCAAGCTGCAACAACCTATACAAAATAAAATGTACATATGAAATACAGAAGTCACATATACGATATGTATCTAATATTGTTAGAAATCTGTGGCTATACTCATGTAATACAAACCACAAATATTCATTCACAATGTATTTGTACATTCAACAACATGTTTATGGGGAGAAAAATACCAGTAGAAATATTTGTAGTAACTGTTAGTGGTGTGTCGGAAACTTGTATGAAACTTCCAAACGAGTATAGGTTGTAAACTGCGGCAGCTCTTGCAGCTAGTTATTAAAGCCAACAGGGTTTGTTTTGTGTCAGCAGCATTTACAAGTCAATGCTTATTTGTTTTCAGAGAGACAATGTGTGAATATGATCTTCCTGTCTTAGTTATGATAAAAGAGCACATTGGATTTGGATGTATTTTATTGATGTCTGACACCCCTCTGACTCCTCTGATGTTGTCACCCATGGTAACAGGTGTGGGTCGGCTGGCTCCTCCCCCAGCTCCCCCTGCACGTTCCCCCTCTACGGAGCTGTCCAGCCGCATTCCTCCCCCCCCACCACCACCTCCCCTGCCTCCATTTAGTCTCAGGAATGGACACCTGCACAGCCTGGGTGAGTGTGTCTTATGGTTATATATCTGTTTATCTTACATTTTAGAGGCCTTTTAGTGGATGTTCTTGTCCAGAGTGGCTTGATATAATAGTAAAAGTACAATAATGTAAATTTATTACATTTTATTAATTTAATTCATTAGAATTAGGGCTATCACATTATCAGATTTTTACCGCATGATTAGAGTGGCCAAAAGAATTCACAGCAGCGATATTAGTGCGATTTCTACAGTCTAATCCGTCTTAAACTTTGTCTATTGTGCATTTAGTCTAATTTTAGGCAAATAAAGAGGTGCTGGATTATGTACATGTTATTATCTTATTAGTATTATTAACATGATAACTATATTTTATTTTTCATCATTAGAAGTAAATCAGAGCTTCTTTGTGTTTGCAAAATAATATCTTGTATTATTATTATTATTATAAAGTAATTTCTCCTATTGATGATGAGAGACACTCCTGCATGTGGACAATATGAACTGCTGTTCTTAAAGTAACGACGGGTTAAGAATACCTTTCACACGCACTGAGCAGTAGAAAGTACAACTAACTTGGAAAGATGAAATAAAGTTTTCACTCTATTGTTTTAGTGCCTCACAACGATTTGTATTATACCATTATGTTGTTTTATCTACTTTTATTTAATGGGATTTATATCTTGTTGGTTTGAATATCATAGGAGCAATGTAATTTGATTGTATTGATGAAAAGTGTAACTCTTGGGGTCAAAGTGCTGTAGAGTGAAGGAGACTAGACAAAGGTGGTTTTAGGATGAAAAGGTGAGAAGTGGAGTTTATTTTTGAAAAGGCAGATTACGGAGGTAGAGTTTGGATAACCTTCTATTTGAAAATGAGAACAAAATGGCAGCCATTGATTGTATCTTTACTGTATTTTTAGGAGATGATTTTGAATCCAAGTTCCAGTTCCACCCCATAGAGGACTTCCCTCCTCCCGATGAATTCAAGCCTTTTCCTCGGATCTACCCCAGCAAAGAAAACAGAGGTTACACTCACTATTTCACTTCTTCACCCATGACTTCAGTGTCATCTATTGAGTCTGTCTTCCTCTTCGTCTCTCCTACAGTGAACCCCAAACCACCTGGGATTAGGACACACCTCAGATGAGTCAAGGCCTTACCCTGTCCTTCATCCCCCCTACACACATATCAGGCAGTTAGACTCAACCCTCCTCCTCCTCATGACAATAACATAACTGTCATGGGCTTATTTGGTTGCAGGCTCTGTGTGTATGTGTTGTTTGTGTTTAGTGTGTGTGTGTGTGTGTGTGTGTGTATGTTAGTGTCAAACAGGGTCCCGCCTTATACTGACTATGTGACCTCTGACTTTTTCCAGTGTGGAATGTTTTGAATGTGTTTGAGGAGGAGGGCTCTCCCTACTCATAAGTTACATTCACACACACACACACACACACACACACACACACACACACACACACACACACACACACACACACACAGTCTTCCAGCAGTTATATTTAACATGACACTTGACGCAGTTTGTAAGCATTTCACAGAACACACAGATAGTAAAGCTCTGTGGTCCAGCAGCAACTACTGTACAAGTAGTTCCTTAAGTGCTTGTATACATTTTTGACAATGACCGTCTGTATATAGCCACTGTTAGCAGACTGTAAACCTCATCTTAAACTGAATGTGAATACTGAGATATGCTAACCTTGAGGGTTCATATAATGGTGCGCTCCTGTTTGAGTAATTATTTTTATAAGAAACAAATGCATCTCTAAAAAGAGCTGTTGAAGAGAATATACTGATATTTTAGAAGTATGGATGAGTTTTAAGTTACACTGAGGTGTTATGAATAATTAATGAATGAGGTTTTCTTTCTCACTGTATTAACACATACTAACACCTGTGAAGACAGTGCCACCTGCTGGTTCAATGTGTACAGTATTACAAGGTGTGACCACCAAATAAACCACAGTATTTTGTTAAGTTGACTTTATTGATGACATTGGTTTTAAAATACATAAAAAAAAATCAACCCTCACCAGAATGCGTTTACATTAAAGAGGCTATAGAAACTGAACCGTCTAGATTCCAGTGTGTGAAACATCACCTTGTCCTTTCAGATACGTATTCCATGGATTGTAGCTCGTAGAGAGAATTATTCAGTTAGATAACTGAACTGTCCATGACACAGTAGGCTAAATTTGTGAAAGAAAGAGAGAACACGTATGTTGCTTATGAACAGGGCTGAACAAAATACCCTCTCAGCATCGACACTGCTGTGTCTGCATGTGCAATGCACCTTTCTCACAGTTGTTCTCACATGACACACAGCTGTCTCTAATAATAATAATGATATTGGCTGCATTCCATTTAGGTTTACCAGCGCCAGGGCCTGAGTACTGTGTATGCTGGCTTACTGGAAGAACAGAATATGAAACAGAGTGATTATATTCTTTGTTACATCTGCTTTTCCTGCTATGTAAAGTCATCGCTGCCCTATAAAAATACCCATTTAACTGCTTGATAGGAAATAAAAAATACCAAAGTTCACATTTTCATGACTTAATTTAAACTCACAATCTTATTATACAGATAGATTGGTTTGTTTATCAATCAGAAAAAAATATAGCACTACTTATTGTCTAATAGACCCCTAAAAAGGTAAACTACATTGATCTGGTTATATTTTGTTCAGGAAATAAAGACCAATAAGGGTAATTTCACAGCCAAATTTGGCTATTGGTATCTTCTCACATTGCCTGCCCACAGTATGCAACTATAAGCAGAGATGTTTAAAGACAAAATACAATTTTTGTTAAACTTAAATTTTGGTGGCTGCGTCCATTTTCTTTGTATAAAAGGTGCCATATTTCTAAAGCTTGATTTTGAAGTAATCCAGTATTTCAGATTAGATTCACTTTTTTGGTAATCCAATGGATTACGTTACTAATGACAGGAATTGCCATATAATTTGTATTCAGTAACTGACGACATTTCAAAGTAATTTAAACTAACCATGTATGAAAGACAGAGTAGAGTGTGCTCTTGTAGAAGAAAACACAATAATGCAAAAAAGTAAAACATCACTGGGACTGAGTGGTTGGCCTCAAAGCTTCACACCAGATCAAAACACTGCCTCTATAAAAGTGAAATAATTTGTTGACAATAAAACTCTGTGCCAAAAATTTCCACCACAAATCAATGAAAACTTGGAAGACAGCAGACGAGGGAGTGTTTCGTGGGACAGGATGAGGATTTAAAGTTCATCGTGTTTGTAAGTAAACTCTCTGGAGGATATGAAGCCGTCTTTGTTCTCATCCTCTTTGGCAAAGATGTCTTCCATCATGTTCTCATGTAGAGTGTCATTGGGAGCGTAGCCGTGACGCTCAAACTCTTTCCTCAGATACACTTTCACCTGGAAGATCGAGAGTGAGAGACGGGCGATTGATGAGGCAGAGACAGGTTGATGTTGCTTCTACATCTTATTTCTTATTGATTTTCGATGATCGACAGTTGACCCCGTTGGTGAAAAGCTAATTAAGTTAGGAAAGGGCCCCATATATCAGGTCTGCTTATTATTTCTGACTTAACTTAGATGTCATCTTTATTGAAAGTTGTTCCACAACTGTTTAACCCATCTTTCTCGTTGATGGAGGGCCACACACACTCAGTGCCAGTTGTTTATAGCAGTGGTTAAATATGAAGGGTCTTGAGGTGATTAACTAGTTATGATAGAAAAATTAAATAGATAAAAACCATCAAAATAACACAATCTGAGATTGGAACTGCTCCTGGGACTGTGAATACGCATTGTTTAGCTCTATAGGGTCATAAACCAAAAATGTTGGGAAGGTTGGCGATGGCTAATTCATCTACTTGTGTTTTCTGAACACTCTTGTGTATACCTCGTGCTTGGAGAGCCTCCAGTCATCGTTGAGGTCCATCTCCTGGAAGGACTCATGTGACCTCGGTCCATTTCTGATCTCAAGCACCTCGATGACGAAGGTCAGTGTGCTCTCAGGTGGGATCTTACCTGACAACACCACAGAGCAAGAGGTCAGCTAAACCTGAGACTGGCTATCACCTAAGGTTTCTGTGAGAGTACTTCAGCATGAAGAAAGTCATTTTGGTTTGGTTAGTACTGCAGAAATGATGTCCCGTGTGAGTGAATGCAGCAACACATTCAGAGTTAAATTGTGAGTAAATAAGTTAGAAAACATCTGGAAAATGTTAATGAGAAGCAAACGTAGGTTGCATTAATCGTGACATTTTTGTTTTCGTCGTCGTGGTAAAAGTTAGTTAGGCACAGAAGAGATAGATGTTCTTGTTAGGGTGGTGTGTGCTTACCAGGACAAAGCATAGCATTGTTCACATGTTCCATGTTGAGAAAAAGTGGACTAATATCACCAAATGAAACCTTCATTCAGTGTGGGAGTCCTAGAGAGCCATTCAAAACAAGACAGACAAGTATAATATACATACATGCATGCATAATACACGGGATAATATTTAATATATTCTCAACACCTCAAGCACTTTTAAGAAGACAGTGCTGTGTATCCGTACAGTAGCGTGCAGTGATGTTTGCATGCACATGCACTAAGCCACAGTACCTCTCCCTTCCGTCCCATAGGCCAGGGCTGGAGGTACGACGAGTTTCCTCTTCTCTCCAGAGCACATGTCCTGCAGGCCTTTATCCCAGCCTTTGATCACTTCTCTGATGCCCAGTGTGAACCACACCGCCTGCTTGTCACCTTCAGCTCGACTGGTGGACAAACACAAACATGGAGTGGAGTGTTACAGGTCTGCAAAGGGAGGGACTGTGAGACCCCCCTTTAGAGACAATAACAGGTAACAATATAGGAAAGTAGAGTCAATACCTCTTTGTTACCGGGCTATCTCTGGCTGTAATTTCAAAAGGTAATGAAAATATGTAATCATTCATTATATTGAATTTAACTTTGTAGTGCAAAACCACTTTTTTCATTAAATGTTGTCCAGATTGAAAACTACACCCTAGACAACATGGATATACATCACAAAATGTGGATGTGGTTTAATGGGATTATTTCCTGGCTGAAAGTTTACATTTTTTCCATTAAAGGACAATGCGTTTTGAGATCAATCGCAGAAAGAAAAGGAATAAAGTAAGAAGAAAAATCAAGAATTCTTGCTGAAAATTTCTCACATTACTGATTTTAAATCTCAGATATTAAAAAAGGTCAGTTCACCCAAATCACAAAACATATTTTCTCACTAAAATCACATTATCCCTGCAGAGATATGCTGCCTGTTTGTGGTTCGTGGTGCTTTGAGACTAACTTAACACCATGTTTGAAAAGCTGTGCTTTGCTGCTGATGTACTGTTGGTTTCAGAGACAAAAACTTTAGCACATCAAACTAAAACACCATGGAAGGGAAAACATTTGTATTCCTCTTAT
This sequence comes from Cebidichthys violaceus, assembly GCF_023349555.1. NCBI lineage: Eukaryota > Metazoa > Chordata > Actinopteri > Perciformes > Stichaeidae > Cebidichthys > Cebidichthys violaceus. The sequence goes on along the minus strand of NW_027176329.1, from coordinate 8,489,897 downwards.
TCTTGCTGAACTGACCCTTTAAAGTGTTTTATCACGTGACCCTGATAAAGGAGGCGTCACCAAGGAGATTTAACACGCGTGCACTTCGAATGGAGTAACTTTGCTGATCCGGAGAAAAGGAAAACTAGCATTTTAAGTTTTTACAGTTCATTTCTATGCACAATTGTTTATCAAAATTAAATAAAAAAGTAAATTGGTTTCATCTAAACGAGGTAAAACAAAATGCCAACTTCCGTTATTAACTGCTCAGGAACCACCAGGTGTGAGCATTATAAAGACGGTCGTGTCAGTCATGAAACATACCTGGAGTGAAACATGGTCCCATTCTCAAAGTACCCATCATGATGCACCAGCAGGATGTCTCCGTACTTGGATTTTCGATGACAGAGAAAAGGTCTGTGCAGGACTTCTATCTGCACCTCCGCTTCGGGCAGCTTCCCCCCGCTGACAGACAGCAGCAGGGAGGAGCAGAGCCAGCTCAGCACGGTCAGCAGCATGTCGCCACACTCAAACCTCCAGGAGAAACGGCAGGAAAAGCAGCTCGCGAAAATAGTTTCAAGAACAAGCGGCGACGCGCGTGCAGTCGGTCCTCTACGTGGCAGTGACGTTTCATCATACAGTTTGTTGCAGGAAGTCTTTTTTTCTGGTTGGTTAATTTTTCCTCCAAAAAAACCACGCCCACAGTCGATCCCGCTCACCACTGAAAGATCCACTTTGAAGGCCCAATCTTTATTAGTGTTCAGTGATTTATGAACTTTACAGTCATGCAGGCAGATTATACACTAATCACACTACTGAATCCACTGTGGAGTCATTCTGGTGTAACTGAGCAGTTTTCTTCATGCTGCTGCGACAATCAGAGGTATTTTAGTTTTTGCATTATGACATTCGTTTTTCCTCCTGTCAGGTATTTGAACATTCACTTCCTAAAGGCCATACTTCTACAGCACTGGTTAAAGCAGTCCGCTGTGCACGAGTACACGTTTACATGCAATATCACAGCATTGCACTTCATAAATACATGTTTCCTAATACAATGCACAGGAATAAACACATTTACACACCCCCTGATTTGCATACTACAGTATATATATCGTATCAATAATATATTTGCCTCTTTTGGAATGGGCTATTTTTTCTCTCTCATTACAAAAGAAGTACAGAATACATAATTTTTCTGCATTAACAGTCAGTAAGTCATACACATTGTAACTATTTCATATGATACAATCATTAAATTATTAAAGTATTCCCCACAATCACCAGTGTCCATAACAGTACTGCAGCCGATGGAGTAACAGTAACAGGGAGCTGCTTGCTCCCTGAGGCCAGTAACAGAATTGAACCTCCAGGAGGGAGACAGTCGATTCAAAGCCGACTCTCATGACTTTTCATGGCTCAGAGCGGGCACAAGAGCGCTCCCTCAGTCCTTCAGTTATTTTTTAAAGGGGTGAGAATTCAGTACAAACCCGAAGTATAACCCCTGTGATCAGAAAGACAATTTGCAAAGTTGCAATCTGACCTTTTTTTTTTACTTTCCAGTTCAGGTGAAATACTTGCAACCAGTGGAATCAATGAGGCAAGAGTCGGTGCATCTGAGCTGCCCAAAGGACCTGCAGAAAGACACGGGAAATTATTATAACAAGTAAATGATTGCGCAAAGTGTATCCACTCCAAATCCATGGGAATAGTTCAACATTTAGCTTAAATACTTGAAACAGGAGGAAATAGTTAGCCTGGCTCTTTCCCAAAGGTAAAAAAAACCCTGCCTACCCACACCTCTAAAGCTAACTAATTAACATGCTATATTTTGTTTGTTTAATTTGTTTAATCAGTTGGGGTTATACAGGGAGTTGCATTAACAAATATTTTCTTGGCAGGGAGCACTGAATTCCAAGAAGTCACAGGATATATATATATATATATATATATATATATATATATATAGAGAGAGAGAGAGCGAGAGAGAGAGAGAGAGAGAGAGAGATATTGTATGGATTAAACAAAGAAGATATGACATGTTAAGTGAGCTTTAGAGGTGCTGGTAGGCATTTTTAAACCTTGAGACAGTACCAGGCTACTGTAGCTGTTTTCCCTTCAAAAACTTTAAAAAAACAGTGGTATCAATCTTCTCAACTCTCAGCAAGAAAGCCAGTATCTACTTTCTCCCCAAATATTGATCTAATCCTTCAAGTATAAAGCATGCAGAGCTGTGTCATTAACTAAAGCAATGTGCAGCAAGTGGTGCCAAGAAAATGCACCATCATCTCTGGATGCTTTCAGTGACACCACCGTAAGAGTACGGTAGCTCATTCAAATGACCTTTACAATCCTTGGATGGGTGCAGTATAAATGTGCTGCTGATTAAAAAGGAACTGCATTGTGCTGTCTTGGCATAGATTCAAAGATCCATAGTAGCAATGTGTCCCCAAATAAATGGAATAATAAATGGACACACTGAACGCTTCACATACCCAGGGAGATAGGACTTGCAGGTCTGATAACCAAAGTCTTTTCCATCACACTCCTCAATGCCGTCATGTCGGTAGCCATCTCCACAGTAGGCCCACTTACAGTCTGAAGTGGTGAAAGGAAAGGAGATTAGAGCGAAGTGGTGGCAGTTGGGAGAGAGCAAGGGAAAGGAGACAGACAACGTTACTGATTGCTTTGGCACTCCCGTGTGTTTCAGCGATGCCAATACAGCATTTTGCTGCTAATTTAATTGGACAGAGGAGAAGAAGGAAGTGAGAGGACGGCAGGAAAAGAGTGGGCGAGATTAATGAAAGACCATGGAAAGGTTTCACAGTGCCTACTGCTTTTATCCTGTGGGTTCAGACTCTGTGGTGCACGGTAGCTCTGCGGGGCATCTCACGAGCAGCTGGGTTGGTAACAGCATGGTGGCGTTTGTGCAGCAAAAAGCCTGACCTTAACCTATTTGAGGAATGCTTTTTTGAACTAACATAAATAGTTTATTGTTTTTTAAAATCTTAATTCCTGTTACACTGTATTACAATATCCTACGTAAAGAGGTGTTAGAATCACTGTCTGTAAATCATTCTTTACTCACTTTTTTTCTGTACCTTTACATTATGTGTGCATGTGTTCAACTCAGCCAGAGATGCATGTAACTCACCGAGACAAGCATCGGTGACAATCTGGTTTCCGTCATCGCACTCCTCTCCGTGCTGGGCCTGCACCTTTCCGTCTCCACACACGCCTGATCTGTCCGGGACTTTCTCTGTGGACTGGAACGGCTGGAAGGGCTGGACAAGTGGTAAAGAAATCTTGGCCTTAGTGTCAAGGCTTTGAGGCTAAAACAAGGCTTTATTAGGTGGAGTCATTACCTGTATGGGCCTCCATCCCTCTTTATCTTTGAAGTAGAGCATCCTCTGATCCTTCCTGAATGCTATTGCGTTGTCTAGACGTAGACGGTCCATCTCCTCCTCACTGTTTACCACAAATATCTGCACAGATACACACAGGAGAAAGCGAAAGCTGATGAGTAATTATTGATTCAGTGTGAACAACATGGATTCAGTTTGGATGGAAATATTGTAAGGAAGCTGTTTTATGTCAGTGGCGTCTTACTGCAGGGACTTTATTGAGGCCACCTCGCTGAGTGTAGCTTCCAAAAGGAGCATTATTTGCTCCAAGAGTAGAATCGCAGTCACAGCGACCCGGTGGACCTGGAGGACCCGTCTCTCCCTTTTCCCCAACTAGATAGAGACCTGCAAACAAATAAAAAAGCATGACAAAGATAAGGGTTTAACACACATATGACTACACTTTGATATTCTACAAGTGCTACCCCCCTTCATTCTTCTCTCTCTCAGGTGTTACTGATCTGATGATTAGTGGGCAGCCCTGGCCCCCAAATTTAAGGAAGGTGAGAAGAGAAGGACAAAGCTGTCTTCTGTTCTGTCTGTCGGTGTAGTGTATTTTATTTTGCTCCTTGTTTTGTGTTTATTTCTTTCAAGGATGGGGGTGTGGTAGTCCAGTTTTTGTGGCTTTGTTAATTAGTTCTTACACTGTTTTGAGGGTTGGGGGGTCTCTTATGGCCCCTGGTGTGGCTGGTACAGTTTTTCACCAATTTTTTTTTAATACACTGTAATTTGAGGCTGATTGTGCATGAGTGTTGTGAGTTATTGTACCTGAGGCAGGTGGACCGGGTGGCCCTGGATGGCCATTTTGACCTGACGGTCCTTGGGGGCCCATGACTCCAGGGGCTCCACCATGGCCCTTTGTGCCCTGTGCAAATCCAGGCAACATCCCAATATTATAAAATAAACACACACACACACACACACACACACACTGAAGGTGGCCTACATGACACTGGCACACTGTGTGTGTGCATACAGTAGTGTAGGCTGAGAAGATCTAAGATGCCAAACATCTTAGCCCACAGAGTGTCAGAGCACCACACCAGGGTTAAGTGATGCTGTCAGGATGTGCATCATTCTTCCTTGTCTTTTCTCACCTGCTTGCCTCTCTTCCCCGGCCGTCCAGTAGGTCCTCTCTTCCCCGTGAGTCCTGGCTCTCCCTTTGGTCCCTGCTCCCCCTGGGAAAGGAGTTGAGGAATTATCAGTTTAAATTAGATTCTTTAATGTCGTCATTATTGATTCATTCTTACCTTCTGTCCAAGCATCCCAGGCAAACCAATGGAACCCTAAATAGAGACGAGATGAGAGCTTGATGTGAGGAAAGACATTATCTCAGCAGAGCATGCACTTATTGATTGTTTAATCTCACTCTGCTTCTAAGATAGGGGGCTCAAGAGAGCTTGAAATGTTGAAAGAAAGTGTCACTACTTTCTATTCTAACCAGTAATTGAGCAAACTGTTGAGTTTTTCACTTTTTTTCAAGTCCATTATAACACAGTATGGTGTGAATTGCTCATAGTCAAAGCCAAGCATAAATGGGTATAAAGAATTACACAACACAATCATTTTTGTGGACTTGCAATAAATGAAGAAAATGAAAATGACATTTCTCTACCAACCTTATCACCTTTTGGTCCTGATGCTCCAGGGTCACCATAAAACCCCTTTTGCAATAGAACAGAGATTAAAAAAATTAATAACGGAGTTCATATTTTTGTAGTGACAAACGGTTGCACCGTGAGAAGTAATTCAGAACTAACCTTCTCTCCTTTGTAACCAGGCAAACCCTGAAAAGATACATAGGAATATAACAGCAGATAATAATATAAATGACTAAGATCGTTCTTCTTTTCTTTCCAAACATACACATAATTGTGTGTATTATTGTTGTAAAGATGTGACTAACCTTTGTCCCTGGTGGTCCCCTCAGTCCTGGTAATCCCATGAGACCTGGATCCCCTTTCTCACCCTAAAACCCCCACACATACATGACGGTTCATATTGTATTTGTGATATGCCTTAAACATGTGTGTAAAACCTCAAGACGGTACCTGGAGTGATTCCATGAGACTTACCTCGGGTCCCTCTGGACCAGGCCATCCTGGCAGTCCTGGTTTCCCTGGGAGGCCTGGAGCCCCCGTACGACCCTGCAGGAACACAAACACAATCAGTACCAGCACTTAGTGGAACTATTGATGCAGATTCAGCTCCCTCTTGCTGAAAAAGTGACAGGAAGCTGAAGGAATCTCTTGCTTTAGATTGCATTAAGGATTTAGTTTATTGTTCTCTTAAGTAAAAGTATTAGAAGTATTTAGAATATTACTTAAATAATTAATTCAACAGAGTTAGATGAGACTCTTGTGACTATATGGGATATAGACTGCTACAGCAGCTGGTTATATCTTATCAAGTCTTTATACAATTTGTAAAAATGTGTAAAAATGACAAGTTGTAGTTTTGCGTTGGGAATTACGTGCCAAACTATTTCTTGGCTGGGCTTAGTCTCAGTTGGTTACCTTGTAACTTTCGTTCTTGACATCTAGCTCTTGGGAAGAAAACAAATACAATGTCGAACTATTCCTTTAAATTTGGACTTATTTCTGCTTTTCTGCTAGATATTCTGATGATCTACAGCTTTTAATGTTTGTTAAGTTGCTCGTTTCATGGTCCTGTTTTCCATTACGAAGAGCTACTGACTTTTATAAAGACTAACCAGGTTAAATAGCTTAAGAAACAAATAAGTATGTCAAACTGCCTGCAAAGCTTTAACAATGCCACTGAGATTATCTTGCTCTTTCGCCAGTTGGGAGAGCCAAATGTTTTACAGCACAGCCTCACATCTCGGTGACACCTGGACGACTATCCCAGCGCTGCTGCAATGCTAGAGCAGCATGCTCTCATTTAGCTGCGCGTCATTAAAACAGCAGAATGTAGAGACACCGCGGACCTGCCGCTGTGTGGAGTGATTTATCACAGAGAGCAAAAGCACTTAGGGAGATTAAAGTGCAGAAGTGGAGTGCTGGAGAGCCTGGATCAGCAGGACTGGAGTCCAGTACAAGGGCTAATGGAGCCAGGCCAAAGAAAGGAGAAGAGAGAGAGAAGCAAGAAGCAGAGGTAAAGGAAAGAAGAGGGGGATGACAGAGAGGTGAGGAGCCGGAGGATGACTGGAGACATCCAGGGATGTGATCAAGCTTTGCTGTGCGGTTCCAGCGGCTACTGAGACTAATGCAGCATGACCCATTTAGCGGCTGCATGAGGATATTCTGAGCACATCAATAGACAAATCACATCACAGAGATTGAGGATGCATGGAGGGGACAAGGGAGAGAAAGATCCAGATCACATTATTCCAAGGGCATGCAAGATGGACTAGAGAGAGATGAGCGAGAGAACGAGACATGCAGGAGGGGAGGAGCGGCTCACCTTTGACCCCGGACGTCCAATTTCTCCCTGGAGGACAAATGAGGGAAGAGGAGATGTAGCAGTCATTAGAGCAGAGAGGGACACAAGGACACACGCACAAATATGTCTATAGCAAAAAATATTAGAGATATATTTCAAGACCTATAAAGACAAAAACACACACCTTCTCCCCTTTTGGTCCTCTTATGCCGGGTAATCCACCCTGACCCTGAAAAATGACACCGCATTTATATCCAGCTCACATATTCTAAAAGAGCGTGGTACATTTGTAGAAAAATCAATACTATAAAGGTCATTTTGTTTCATTTCCATTTAACAATACGGCTGATTACACAGCCTGATGGATATCCTATGATTTAATCTGACTGAAGAGTGGTGCAGCCGCTGTGAGGTTTCCAACACTGAGTAGTATTTTTTTAAAAGGGCTTTACCTCTGGGCCCTGGGGTCCTGGAGGTCCTGGAGATCCTGGAGGTCCAGGTGAACATCCAGGTATCACAGGTTTTTGTTTTTCCTGTACCTCTCCACCAAAAACACTTGGCTCTAACACGCTAATACCGTCCTTCAATCAAAGATACACAAAAATCCAAGAGAATAGGGTTTTAGTCAGAGACCTGCTGTGAGTGGACAAATGTGTGTAAATAAGGTGTATTTATGCAAGCAGGTGTGTGTGTGTGTGTGTGTGTGTGTGTGTGTGTGTGTGTGTGTGTTTGTGAATGCTTACAGGGCTGCCCCGCTTCCACAGCTGAGGTGGCGGAGGGAAGAGTGGCGGCGGAGGCGGTGACATGAGACAGCAGGGGTCAAATGTCAACGGCTCATCCAGAAACCTGAGAGCTGAGGGAAAGACATGATGGGCATGATGTTAAAAAAGCCCATGCAACATGTGTTCCTTCCGTTGTGAGTCTTACAGTTCACTCACACAACTCACTTGAGTGGGCTGAGAGGACGCTGTCCATGTAAGAGTGACGGGCCCACGCAGCACACAGAAGAACGTGGAAAGACACGGCAAGTTTGACCAGATCCATCCTGACGGTTTACTCTACCTAAAGCACTGAACACAACACACACACACACACACACACACACACACACACACACACACACACACACACACACACTCTATTTTTGCTGAGCTTAATACAGTTATAATGCAGCTGTCACTTTTTCTTACTTCCTCTGAGGGTGTCACTATTTTATCAGCCCCTTAACTTTAGACCTCTCTCTCTCTCTCTCTCTCTCTCTCTCTCTCTCTCTCTCTCTCTCTCCTCATAAACTTGTTGCAGCTCCACACTGCAGCAGATGCAGCCACCGCTGTAATTCCAGCCGTGCACCAACCCCCTACAGCCTTGTGCCAGGATTAGACCGGGGGTGGGGTGGGGTGTGTGTCACTCAGGCTTATTATGACTTCTGCCACTTTATGACATAAGTCATAGTAACATGCTACGGCTAGCACAGATTCATGCACACAAACATTACAGTATGTTCATATTTCCTTGGATGCAGGAAGAAAACCTTCAATCAACAACAATTATAATCGTGTGTTGAGCTACATTGATGGAAATATGCAGCACCGGGTTCAATCAGCTAATTCATACCTTCATTATTGCTCAACATTTTCCCTTCTATTTTTTTTTCTTAATAGAGACCTGATGGTCCAGATGCGTTAAATGAAAGCAATGTCATCCACATCCATGGCTTTTAATACACAAGATCCACCTTACCTTCCACTTGAAATTGTGCCGTACTTGTAGACACGCTGTCTGGCGCTCCTCCGCGTTAAATGAAATGCGCGTTGTGCAGTCCCGAGGACTGTGGCTCCTCTGCCATTTGGCGTGCTGTGGACAATCTGGACCGCTAATAAATCTGATCCACTTATCGACCCGCTTCTTTCCCTCCACCGTTCAATAACAACACAATTGAGGAGAGAGGACCTTTTTTTTTTTCCTCCCCTCGCTAAATGGCCAGCAGAGGCCACTGAGTGGAGCCAACACCGCGGTGGCAGCTCAAGTCCCTGCGGGTCTGGATCAGAGGCTCATTAACGCTTGTGTCTTCTGGATCGACTTCAGGGCAGATGTCTGAATGCCTGATGGCACTAACAGTATAAGTCGGCATGCAACACTCGCTTGGCACGTTTTATGTCCTCAGTGCTGAAGGTCTCTTCAGCAGTGAAATGGCGCCACCTGCTGGATGTTTTTGTTCAAGGAATGAATAATAGTTAAAATCACTATTCAATATCCTTACATAACTTCACTCCCCACTATTGACGTATTTTGACATGTTTATGTCTGACAACAAAGGTGAGAGACATCTGCTGTGCAAATATAGAGATGACATAAGGTGTATTTAAACTTCACTCCATGCCTAACAAATCTCACTGTCTTGTTAAATGTGTTCATTCAAACGCCTACTTAATTATATTTCATTATAACTGTACTAATGTTTATTAGCATCATGTTCTTGATGTTGTCCCCATACTTTACTGTATTGTGTTAAATACTAAAGACATGTACAATTATGTGGCATTACTGACTAAACACATTGAGTAAATTAAATGAATACAATATGACCTAAATACGTCATTTTAAAGTGGAATGAAACAATAAATGTGGAAAAAAATGACCCACTGAAATAATTCGCAAAAGAAGAACATTTTTATTGCCACGTCCGTTGACTCAAAGTATAAAAACCGTAACTCAGTTTAAAGACCATCATATAAATGTAAGCACTTATTAAACAGGCCATTATTAGACCAAGTTAAAATATTTGTTAGTGTGCTATACTTTAACCATACAAAAGCACCACTGCTTTTCCAGTAAATGACAAATTAGTTTGACCTCATTGTTCTTAAGTCATAAAGACACACATTCATTTAGAAAAAGAAGGAATACAATACACTCATTTTAAAGTGCAACTTCATAACATTAAAAGCGATTCCATTGTTTTAAAGAAAGGAGGAGGGGATAAGACAGACAGTCCAGCACCATTTAACAAAAAAGAAAACTACACAACAGAATGAGACTAAACAAGTACTTAACATAATAAAATAGTTTCTGTGAAAACAGTGGGGAAATAATTAGGTAAACAACTCTGTTTTGAGCAAATGAAAATGGATGGCTGTCTCTTTAAGAAGCCTTGACTGAGAAATATCTGGAAAAGCCACAACTTGCAAGAAGGCTGACTCATACGATAATTAAAGACAGTCTCCTACACACAGAAACAGTGTTGCAGCAATGTGGTAGCCTATATATACTTTTAAAAGTATTGCAAATTGTGAACTCAAAATTAAAACAAAGAATGCACTGTTTTCTTTCCTAAATGTACAGTGTAATGCTTCTGTCCACTGCGTGCGTTTTGTGTTTTCAGTATATTAGGAGGTGGCGTCCTTTAAATAGGCTATAAGATCATGTCTTTCATTTTTCCTTTTGATCCCACTGAAGACCATCTTGGTACCAGGAATGTACTTCTTAGGATTTTGAAGGTAGATATTCAGAGTTTCCTCATTCCATGTAATACCTAAAACACACACACACACACACACACACACACACACACACACACACACACACACACACACACACACACACACACACACACATTAAAGGCTTGCAATATATTTTCATGAACTCATTTGTGTAAATAAATGACAAATGCATTCTCTCTAACTGATGACTGTGTTTAGGTTTTCATTGCCTTCTGTTAGAGCAGAGCTCAGAGGCAGAGAGCCTGCCTGTTCAGACCCGCTGCTCTGTCCGACAGGTAGAGGAAACACAAGGACCAAGCTGCTTCTCAGCACTATATACTGTGACACAATTACTGCACACATCTAAACATGGAGATGTTATATTCATGGCAGGAAGGACAGATGGATACCATGGTAAAACCAAATTAGCATTCTCAGTTGACTGAATTTTTGGGGCGATGTGATGATCTCAGGTATTCCATTCTGCAGGCACAAGATGCATTTTATGCATAACATAAATAATCAGACTATAAATGGCGGACTGCAAACGTTTTTCCTGTGCTCTCCTTTGAGAGTAGGTTGACCATGCAACAGAGGTTACCATGATGTTCTATAACAGGTAAATGTGGACCAGGTTTTTCAGAAAAAAAGAAAAGAAAAAAGCAAGAGTTCAGTTCAAATGAGCCAATTTACTAAAACAAAAGTATTCTGTTATGAGACAGACCAAAGTAAACAGTGCCCTAGCCAGCACAAAATAATGCACATGTCCTAAAATTGTAGCTGATTGTTGCACTTTGCACATTGCAAAACCTTTTTGAAAAGAAAGAAACAAACAATGTAACATTAACAAAAAGGTATATATATGTGTGTGTGTGTGTGTGTGTGTGTGTGTGTGTGTGTGTGTGTGTGTGTGCATAAGGCCTCCGCAACTTCAGGTGTGCACCGTCTTTAAAGCAGTTTTGCCACCTATGAGTGGTGCAAGACTCTTAAACTTCATAAGAGTACACAGGGCTGCACACATACTCTTGTGTTTCTAACTGTTAGCTATATGAATCTGACTATCTGTCATAGAGATCCATACCTTTATCGATGTTGGCCTGTGTGTAGGAGAAGCCAGGTGCCTGTCCTGTCTGCCTTCCAAACAGACCCCACAGATTGGGTCCCACCTTGTGTTTTCCCCCCATCGCCACTGTGTGACACTGGGAACATTTCTTGACAAACACCTTCTTCCCTTTTTCGATGTCCCCCATGACACAACAGCTGTGAGGAGAGGAGCTGATGGCAGTGAAAGGGTGCTATAGTCGGTCACAGCCTATTAAGCTGCAGGAGTGAGTGGAAAAATACAAAACAAAACGAAACAGAACGTAAGAGTAGAAATAAGTAAACGGTCTGGAAGTATTTCAGACGTGATATAACACAGGACACACGAGTAGTTAAGTAACCCCACCCTTCCGGATTGAAGAAGTCCTGAAACACGGGTTATTATGTAGGCTACAGAAAGAACTGGAGAGGTTTAAAAACAGACCTATAAAAAATTGTTTGTTATGTGACGTTAGGCTAAAGCTGAAACTGAACAACAACTGTTTGTTTACTAGCGTGGTGTTTTTCCACCGCAGGAAGCCACTGAAAACACAACAAGACTAATAGGACCAAAAGATAAGCCTTACCGTGGGCTACCTGACGGGTAGTTCAAGTACCTCCAGGTAAAACTCTCTTCCACGTTTCAAAAGTCTTGGACTTGTTTGTTGTTGGTGTGTGCTAGCGTGAATTAAGCTTCCAGCTGTAAAAGCTTGCGGGTTTCAGGGACACGGCTGGATGTGAGTCTCAAAGCATTATCTTTCAAATTTAGGAAAAGGGAGCGGTTGGGTCGGGTTGAATAAGATGTGATAAAACACATTGCGCAACGCGGTGAGGACGACGCAGCTACAGAATGCGGGTCACACCCACACTGGCTCCCTAAAGCAGGTGAGGTATGTTTACAATGTGTGTGAATACATTTACTGATGTAGCAAATTAAATGAGATGGTTCACTGATACCAACCCAAGTTAGAATGGGTCACTTTTACTTTTTGAGGGAATTATTTGGATTATGAATGAGCGAAATGATTGTGGTTTGAAGCAGGAGAACAAGTTTCTCCACATGTTGTCTTTGTGTCACTGAGCTTTAACTGGCTCTCTGCATGCTGTGTAGACATTAACCGCCTCCTAAAGGTAGCCCTATACATATCCTAAAATTGTCATATTAAAAATATTAGCACGATTATGACTTTTAAGGAGCATAAACAAAATCCAATTGTGTCTTAGATACAGTTGTAAACTGATTTATCGATCAAACTGATTTAGCACTGGTAATTAGGACATAAGAGCTCTGAACATGCTCCTTCATCACTATGTGCTGTAGAGCCTTTTTTTCACAGCAGCATTTTAACATGTCACAGTGGTCAAAGCACAGGTGTCAATAATCAAATTAACGATTCCTGAATTGATTGTCACGACATTATTGGGACACTTAGAACGGAACAGAGCCATCGTTAATGTTATTAGCAACACCTGTGCTTTTCCTATCAAGTCAAAATGACTGCTGTAAAAAAGGCACTATAGCTCTTTTCATTGCCATTCAAGCATGAATGTGGTTGCCAGGGGAAAAGCTTTGGTCCAGCTTTACTTCCTGTGTTTTATACTGCATTAATTAACAAACATGGCAGGAGAAAAAAGCAAAGCGGCCCATATATAATGTTTATATTGTTAAGTTTGAAAAGGTCTAAAGGCAACCTACTAATGGTGCCTCTGTTCCATTTAGGTGTGTCTTAGTGAGCGTTATTAGTGAGCCAGCATAACACCCGGGCCTAGAACGGACACACCTAAATGAAATGCAGTCATCATTATGTTTTTAAGTGCTTTGCTCATCCGTGAAGAAGGAGAGCAGATACGATTCAAGTATTTTATCGAAGTAAGAGCAGGGATTGAAAATGTGTCATGTTGTGATACTTAGACACTTGATGAGTAGCCTTTGTTGTTATAACACATATCAGTGTCACTATTGAGGTCAGTCGACCGGACAATGAAAGAGGCGTTCCCTGGGCACGTGCATCTCTCTCTCTCTCTCTCTCTCTCTCTCTCTCTCTCTCTCTCTCTCTCTCTCTCTCTCTCGCTCGCTCGCTCGCTCGCTCGCTCTCTCTCTCTCTCTCTCTCTCTGTCTGTCTCTCTCTCGCTCTCTCTCTCTCTCTCTCTCGCTCTCTCACTCTCTCTCTCTCTCTTTACCTCTACAAAGATAGAGGACATTATTTTGAAACCCATCAAACTGTATATATTTTATGCTTCCCTTTGGTCCTTTGAAGAGCGTGTGATTTGTACCCTCTGTGTTGGTTTGGGGGGAACTGTGGAGCAAGTTCAAGGTGGAGACTTTGAGTTGGTGTTTGTCTCCCTCTCTTGGTAGTGAGAATGTGTTATACTATCTTTATGGTTTGAGTATACCACTTACACTTTATGGCTTCTCCTAGCAGTTAGATCTGTGGTTGTGTGTAGAGAATTGTGTCTTCATCTACAGCTTTTTTTTAAAAGAGAAAAATATTATGCAGTTTGCTGAATATAAATACTATAACAGAAAAAGTAACACTTTTGTGGAAGTATCATTCTAAAAATGTAAATCTAAATAAATGTATTTTTTTTAAATCTCTTACAAAAATGAAAAGAATATGTTCATTTTGTTAGATCCTGAGCCACCCCACTCATCTAAGTGCTTTTCACATATAATTATTAATTATATATCATTTTTCTACAGCAGGAGTTTGAAGATAAGGAGTGTCCTCTCTGGTTCTTTTGGTACTTTAAGGACCAGAAGCCTTATACAAACACCGTCCACCAATATGAGACAAAAATAGTTTTTTCAAAAGTCAAACCCAATAAAAGAGCAAAAAATAAAACCCAAACCACTTTCACAATAATATAACTTTATTAAAATGGCATGCATAAATTTAAATATTTTAACTTAATTATTTATTCTTGCACATTTGAATGTTTTTGTCTTCCCAGTAAAAACACTGTTTTTTACATGCTATAGTAGACCTCTGTGTTGGCCTTTCTTATCCTCTTTCATCCTCTGAAGGACTTGTCTTGTATCTCCATCTCTTCTGAGCTGGTTGTAAAGTCAAAATCTTTAGACCTGTGGGAAGAGAATACATAGTTGGCATTATTCATAACAAACAAAACTCATAGACATGTATGGATGTTAAATTGAATTGGAAATAAAGGGTGAAGAGTTGCCTACCAGTGCAAGTCAGTGTTTAATAACTTCTCATTGACCAGAGTCCTAAGAAGCCTCCTATACGAACTGCTTCTCCCAAATCTCTGAGGCAGCACTGGGTTTTGTGCTTCTCTGACTTTAGGGCCCTCGGCAAACATTTGAATCACCCCCCAGGACCGACCAAACCTCTGAGGCATGTTGGGAGTCGAATTTGGGGACTTGTCGTCAACAGGAACACTCTCCCGTCCGAAGCGCATGGGCATGTTGGCGTGCAGGTGGAGAGGCTTGGCGGTGGGCGGGTACAGCTTGATGATGTGCGGGAGGCTGATTTTGTTGGTTCTGGGGGCCACGAGTACGTTGAAGCTCTCGAGATCCAAACTCCTGCGGATTTCACTCTTTTTTGGAAACAAAACATGTTGAAGTCCAGATCAGACTAACTTAAGAATATTGTCACGTGTTCCTTACTGGACCTGAAACTATTAGTCGATTAATCCATAAGTCAATTAGTCAACATAATCAGTTCACCTTTTCTTTTCAAAAAAAATGCCAATTGTTTGCTGGTTCCATCCTCACAAATATGATGATTTGGTAAAGTATATGATTTAGTAAATGATTATGATGCAAAAGCTGAGGTGTTTAGTTGGTTGGACAAAACAAGCAATTTAAATAAGTCGTCTTAGGCTCACCTTGAACTTGTTGAAAAACTGACTGATCAATTTATCAAGAGAACAGTCGAAAGATGAATCGATAAACAAATCAATTGTTCGTTGCAGCTTTAGTTTTATATTCTTCTTTAAGTTTGGCCACATCATTTCATGTTATTTCATTCAGCAATCATTTTGTACATTCACAAACTATCAAAATACCCTCCAGTAAAAAGGATTTATTTGACTGACGTTGTCACTTAACATTTTATTATAATTTTATTTGCCAATGATGAAATAAAAACCAATGATGTTTTCACAGTTGCTCTATAATAATGTGTAAATGTGATACCACTGAATAGCAGTTGTTATGTTTCTTAATAATAACCCAAAAAGTTGGTAATTTTCCGTATTTGTCTAATACACTTCCTTTTAAAAAGATGTATGGCCTCATGAAAAATATTTTTAGTAAATTATAATTGGTTATATATATATATATATATTTTTGTTGACAGATGCAGTGCACAAAACAAGGATAGTAGTGCTGAAGCTAACTTGTTTTGTCTATAAAATGTCAACAAATTGTGAAAAAGTCCATCTTCAGTTTGCTTGTTTTATCCGACCAGAAGCCCCAAACCCCAAAATATTCAATTTACAAACAAAAATGACAAAGAAAAGTATAAAATCCTTACTTTTAAAAAGCTTACTCAGCAATTGTTTGGCATTTTTGCTTGAAAAATTACAATTATCAATTGACAAAATCAATAAATCGACAAGTCTTGTCAGCTGTGAAGGAAACCCTAACACGACGAATCCCGCTTCCCAATGGAATAAGAATCTCTAGTTGAATAGTCCTTACCTGTTGGTGTGGCTGTTTCTTGACAGTGTGTCCTCCATCATTGCTGCTCAGCAAAGTCTTATCACTGTTGATTGATTTCCCATAGACCTGCAAGTGAGACGCCGCCTCCCCTCCAAGACCCCCCAGCATCAGGAGCACTGACAGAAACACAGCGGTCAACATGTTAACGGCAGGAGACATGTTCTCTCAGGACAGCACCAGGACACATTTTATTTCCTGTTGACCACACTGTTATTAAAGACCCCTGAAAACATACGTCAGCTGGCTCGCATGTGATAGACACACCTACACACACACACATACAAACTAACACATACACTTATACCTTCAACCAGTAATTCAAGCTGAACAAATTCCTATCTCAATAATTATCAAGCTCTGAGAAATATATTTGAAAAGGCATGTATGCCCTAATTGGGCTGATGAATGAACCAGTTGGTATTTTTGCCAGAGGAGATCATAACTAAACTAAAAACAGAGGTTCTATAGAAATACTGAATGGCAGACCAATGCTCATGTGCTATAACTAGTATTGTTCAATTCCATAGAGGCTGCATTTTCTTTTTATGGCAGGCTTTGCTAATTATATCCTGCTGGCAATGTCATTCAGGAACACTTTTTTTTTTTATCTTGAAAGCATTGAAATTAGCTGATGTGACACTTTTTTTTTTATCTTGAAAGCATTGAAATTAGCTGATGTGATTTTTTTTGTTTAGAGTTTTGCAGTCTTTCTTTCTTGTTCTTAATCGTACTCCTAGTTGTTTGATGCATTCAATTATGTCATGTGTTGTCCCTTAAATTTATTAAAAATAAATGAAAATATCTCAAAAATGATCTGACAATCTTGCTATACATAATTTATTTGAAACATATTGTAAATTGGCCCGTTAACACCTTCATTATCCTTATCATTGACATCATTGCTTGTTTTGGACACAGTTAATGAAGAGCTGCACATGCAGCAATGGTTTGGCAATGGTTACAATGGGAAGAGGAGCACATACTGGTTGAAGGCCTTGTATAATACTCTGACCTGAAACAAAGATAAAAACAAAATTAAATGTTAGAAATGTATTTAGGGAAATCCAGTGTTTTTCCAGAATGACAATAATACTTACAGGACAAAGATATTGTATATTTTTGTTATTGTCAATTAATCCCACAATAAGACCATAAATTAACAATACATTTTTCTATCTCTCAATACTTTCTGACCGAAGCCTGTGTGTCTCAGCCCTAAGCTGCGACCACTGAAAATGTATCAAAATATATACTGTGTATATATATATATATATATATATATATATATATAAAATATAATATAATATTTACTGTTAAAAGTGGCTATGTAATTTGTATTAAAAAAACAAGTGATTTGAGATAATAGTTTGTTTGGCTTTTACTCTCCAATTTGGTGCGCTAACATTGACGGTAACAGAGTCAAAGTTCTTGTACACATATCGGCTAATAAAGCTAATTCTGATTAAGTAAAAACTTAACATAGAATTTAAAAAACAGATTACAAAAGAAGGGTCAAAATAGATGCAGCAGAGGCCGAGGTATCCAGTACCCTGAATCCTTCAGTCCCACAATGGTAAATGCTAAATGGACTTGTACTTGTGCAGCGCTTTTCTAGTCTTTCTGACCACTCAAAGCGCTTTCACACTACGTCACTATGTCATCAGTCACCCGTTCACACCCATTCATACACTGATGGCAGGAAACTACCATGCAAGGTTAGGGTTAGACCCTCCATGACTGGTGAACACCTACATCAACTCCATCTCCCCAGATTGTAATGCAGGCTTTCTATTAGATATGGTATTATATATTATATATACAAGTTTTCTATTATATATATTATATTATATTTTATATAAGTTATATACTGTATATAAGCTTTCTATTACATATATTATATATTTGAAGTACAAGCCAAACCTAAGACGACACCATCAGGGTGGTTTTCTCATGCTTGACAATTCGCCACAGAAGACATTAAATGTCACATTAAACCTTCTTCAAAAGGTACTCAAATGGGCTCCTATCCTGTTTTGAAGTTATTTGTTGTTGGTCTTACTTTGGCGCAAACCTGAGACAAACCTAATAACAGGCGGTATCCCGCTTTGCTAGAACTGCAATTCATCTATTGGAACTATTGTATCTAGCAACCGTTGGACTACTCAGCTTTGACAAGTATTTAGCAACACAGGAGTGGGGACGACGTCACTCACCATTCCTGTTTCTGCCCGTGTCAATAGTGTATTTAGATGCACAAATGACTCAGACAGAATTTGAGGAATGTCTGGTGTGAGACGCAGGCGGATAATGACAACTCTGCTTTAATTTGATCCATGCGTCATGACCCTGACATTGTTTCCATTTGCCATGTTGCCATGTCAAGTCCTACCCTCAACACAGTGGTTTGAAGCATCTCAGTGGAAAAGTATCTCAATCACGGAGAGAAGCATCTGGTTTCAGTGATTCAATATCAACCCTAAAATGTTTTTTATGGCTAAGGTTTCGGTCTATCTTTCAGTATTATCATTTACCTCCCACCTCTCCCCAGCCCTTCTCTTTGTGCTCTCCCTCCCTGACCCCAGCCCCCGGCTTGCAGACTATGGGGTTCTGGATTTACGATCCTGTCTCTGACACTTATCCAGAGTCTTATCCACAGAGGGCTTCCTATACCTCGAGCTCTCCCTTTGTTCTTTCACCGAGCTCTCCGAGCACTCCCCCAAGGACCTTGTTCTCCGCCACTGTAATTCTCTCTTCTTAATGTTTATAATGTGCATCCCTTGCCACCCTGGCGGCCTTTTCATCTTTCCATTTTCTTGCCTTTGGGCCTACTCTCCCTCCCCTCTTCTCTGCTTCTACATGGAAACAGGCACAGCTTCCTTGATAGAAATACTGCCCTGCAGGTTTGATTTAATACACCTTGAAGATCCCATTTACAGTATAACATGCTTTTGACTTATTGTGCACCCATGTTTCATCTCATTTGTATGAGACGAAGAATTTCTTGAAAAAGTTCATCCGTCTGTCTTATAATTTTTTGTGAAGTCCTGGACAACTGATCAAGAAGAAGAGGAAGACTGTCAGAGAGACACAAATGAAAATAGGCTGAAGAAGAGACAGAAACAGGAAGCAGATTGAAACCGGCCACAATGACACCATTGATCCTCGTCTGTCTGTCTCTCTGTATGGTATCTGGCAGCCTTCCCAGAATTCCTGTCCAGGACCGGGACACCCTCGGATTCCCGGGATGATTTGTGTGAATGTGCTGTTATCCCTCTGTTGAGCTGATTTATGAAGAGTTTTATCTTCCCCCTCACTTAGACATCAGGCGGGTCATCATCACAACACTTTACATGCCCGTACACTCAGCAAGGAGACACATTCATCAAGTCCTTGTGACGGGTTATAGTTTTATCAATGATCAAATCCATTTCTGCGGGATCACTGCATTATGATGTATGGCACACCAGTCAGACAGACACACAGCCTCATACCGCTGTTCGTGCAGCCGCTGTAATTTTGTGCTGTGTTGTCGTGGAGGGATGATGATGGATTTGTGTCTCTCACGAGACCACATCCAATAAGAGAAGTGACAGAGTGAAAACTTTGAGCCTACGGGAGGTTCAGGTAACAGACATGGAGAAAGACAGGAAGTGGGGTGTCTTTCTTTCCTCAGAATGTCAGAAAGTTTTATGTTAAAGTATTTAACCTACCGCACATGCAGAGGCCTGAGCATTTCCTGCCCCTCACTGAAAGCATCTCAGGAAAAGACAATAAATTATCCTGATTAGTTTCCATTTTAAAACAGGTAGTAAAACTGTGCAACACCTAATAAGACATAATATTACTCTAAAGACATTATTTTTGTTATTGGCAACAAGTCCCAAGAAAAGAACAACATGAACAATGTGTTAATCTGCAAGTTTTCATTTCACCCAGTCTGTTCGTGGCTCTGTCAGACCCAGAGTGGTTAGTACTGAAGGGATGAATCCAAAAGGCCTAATAATTGGATTAAACAGCTGGGGACTGTAGTTTTTATCAAACATTACTCCAACAGGAGAAAATAATGTGTTTGTTTGGAACTATTTTGGATTTGGTACCATAAAACAGCTCCACAACGGTAGGGTTGTCTCAAAATAAACTATGATGCCCATGTTCTTCATAAAGAAGAAACATGTCAAGAAGTGCTTGTTTCGCTGAAGTCAATTTAAATGTTTACTACAATGGAGCTCTATGGCACAGAAGAATAAGTTGTATTATATGGCTACAAAACATGTTAGTTAGGATTAATTCATTGTTGGTTTTGGTTGATTAAAGGCTTCACACTTGAGACCATTTTGAATCATTGCAAGCGAATTAACCCCTCTCAAAGTGTCTTGAATAATACTCTGAAACAAGGACATTTTTCTTTGTTCCTGAAAAGCTAAAATTACTTTTTACCAGACATCATCAATTTCTAATTTGCTGATTTGTTGCTGCCTACATGTCACCATGATACAGCTCTGTATGCAGAAAATAGAGGTATGCACATATTTCTGTGATCCTACTTAACTCAATATGATTTCATATGATTTGGATTTATAGTCAACTATGCCTTTAGTCAGCTAATCAGAATACAAAACATATGTTGTGTTCAGGTGCTGAGTCAAATAAAATTACGTTTTTGTTAGCTTTGATGAAAAGCCAGTTTGGGATTGAAAGATACTCTTTCCATCAAAGAAAGGGAGCTTTCAGCAGTCCTGAGAGTGGGGAGGCAAAAACCTTTATTCAATTGAATCTGAGACGATACTAATTCTCTCTGACTTTGATTTTTTTTAGCTCTTTATTTGTGCCACTTTCGTTCAACATTAAAAACGGACGAGAATCGTTTGGTTTTGCTGCTTTTTTGCCCATAGTTTACTTAAAAATTGAGCGTGTTTTACCTGTGAGTTCTCAGTTGTCAAAGTTTACACACACAACCACTAGATGGCCCTCTAGGTTTGGATGATTAAATCCGGGGTTCAGAATTTATAGATTTGTTTGTAAGAGCCTCTTTTCTGTTGTGTTTCTTGAACCTTTTATTTCCCGTGAAGCAGTTATTCAATTTCAAGTCAGTGTAATTCCTTTTGTCAAGGAAATTCATCTTTTGTTGTATTTAGTGCAGAATAGTCTGAGTCTTTAAACAACATGGTGCTCATTGTGAAACGTGTCGTCCACAAGGTGGCACTCTAACACACTTGTTCTCCGATTGTAGAGGAGGAGGAGCCCCTAAGAAGAGGCGGGGAGTCAGAGGAGGAGGCCGACCTAGGAGAAAGAAGGAGTATCCCTCAAAAAGGGGAGGTGCTTTCAGTCATGTTTACAAGGGGAGGCGCTGAAAGCACTGGCCAATCAGAGACTTGTTAAAATTCACCAATCAGAGATGGAGAAGTAAAAGCCAGTAGAGGCAGGCAGGAAACTGAGTAAAATGACTGTTGATGAGAGAGGGGAGGTGGAGGATGGGAAGGATGAGGGGAGGAAAAGGGGCCCTGTGAGAGGTGTGTGTGTTTGTGTGTGTGTGTGTGTGTGTGTGTGTGTGTGTGTGTGTGTGAGTGTGTGTGTGAGTGTGAGAAGCTTGGTAGAAAAATCTGCTACAGCATATGTTTTGCTTATTTTTTTATTATAAGATATATTCCTTTTCCCAAAACTATAAACGCTAAAGGTCCGTTCAAGTGTAGATAGATAAATAACGCGTTTGGGTGGAGAAGATGATCGATTGAGCTGCAGCTGCAAAATACTGTGATGAAAGAAATAGAGGTGAAAGATGTGTATTATGACAAATCAAAACTGCGAGAAGGATTGTCTGATAATATCATGGAACAAGATGCCAGCAGATACTTTTCTGCTGTTTTGGTGGGAATCTCTTTTGTTAATTTTGGTGTTTTCCTTTCTGTTACCTTATTTAAATGTTTACGCGGCCATTATCTGTTGACTGAGAGTCATGATCCCTGGACTCTAGAAACATCTTTAAACCCCGGTGCATAAATCCCAAAGACACTTGTGTCAGTGAGAAAATAAGCTTGCATTGCTCAAGTAAAGGCTTAGATTGTGTACGTAGTATTAATGAAAAATATAATAGTGAAGGGGGAAAGGGAATAAGAAGCAGAAAATGAAGTTGTGAGTAAAGAAAGTGTTTCTCCTGACCTCTGGGCCTTCTCTCTGCTCCCTGTTGGCCTGGCCGTTTGACCGCTGCTCAGCAGGTCAGTGGAGGTGAAAAGTCATCTTAGACACCCACACGGAGAGCTACACGATGACCTCCAACCTCTCTCCACCATGCAGCTGAACCCTGTGCAGCACTTAAAGCAAAGCAGGGAGAAAAGGGAAGAGGAAGAAAGTAAACAGTGCATTATGTCTCATTCAAGCCACTTGTAATTTGCCACATGGAATAAATCAGACTGAAGTAAAAAATAGAGCCCAAGAATTAAAAAAAGGGTTTTGTCCACTGTAACCACAATGATGGAGATGGGACTGTTCAACATTATCACTAATTGATAACATGAGACTTTCATACACTGAGTCAGAGACAGGAAGCATGCGCTGCCTTGATTCATTTACTGCTCACTTTATGTTGCATGCTAGATGGGGGATAACATGAGAGGAAAAAATACCAGACTTTGATTAATCATTGCTGTTTTGATAATTTCTCACTGTGTCTTTGTGCTGTGCTTATCTGCAGAGTTGTAGAAGTCAGACTTGGCAGGTCAAAGAAAAGGGCTCGGTTGAAAATAAACACGAGGAGCCTTATAGAGTGCAAGGAAACACTTTTCAATTGCCTCATAAGATACTTCATTAAGATATGGAACTTTATTATAAGAAAATTGTGTTGTTATTACACAAATAGGGTGCAGGGAAATCTATGAAAAATATCTTGAACATAATGAGCTTTGGTTAGTTCACCAACTAAGGCTGAATAAGACAATCGTAATGTTAAGTAATGCAAAATGTGTGTATAGTTTGCATTATACGTAAGTTATACCAGTGTGTATGTGGACATACTATCTATGTTGAAGTGGTGAGAAAGTCACACAAAACCCTTAATTAAATCAGATATAATATAACAGCCTTCTAAAAGTCCTCCATTCAAAAACGGCTTCAGTTCAAGTATTGAAGTGCCTGCACTTAGCTGCTTTCAGTTATAGTATAAACACTCATGTTTCCTTTCCAGGAAGCTTTCAACCTCTGATGCATTAAACAACATAAATTAAGAGCATACAGTAGTTATGCTTTATTAAGTGTGCTATTATGCTGTGATGTTAGTGTGTGATTATATGTAATTTCTATGTTAAATTAAGAAATGCTATTTGTGACATGTGCTTTTAAATTTCAAATTTGTGTATCTGGCTTCAAAAGAAAGTGGTTGGTGGGTTGTTTATCTACCTCTGTCAAAACCTTGGCTCATAGAAAAAATATTAAATATTGAATATTAAACAACAGGGCCTATTTACATTCTCAGGGAAAATTGAGCTGAGTTGGAAGAGATTGATTAACTTTCCTGGATTTTTCATGGTAACGGTGCAACATGCGTTATTCATTAGTTCATACAAAAACCTGAGGACTACATATTTTTCTGATGTAGCTTTGATAATATTTAAAAACAAATATGACTCATCCACAATTGTTTTTGCATGGTATACAGAAGCTAGAAAAGTTAAATGTGTTTTAATTTTAATAGTGATTAATTTATCTTTATCAAATTCATCACCATGATTATATTGAAACTCATTTATCCATCTCTTTTTAAGAGAAAAGCAAATAAATTGCTTTGAAACAGAGGAGGAAAAGAATAGTGTTTGACAAAACGGAATGAGTGTGTACAGCACTCAATAGGATACTGCACATATTAAGTTTCTATTTATTTCCACATATGCACAAGCTCTGTAACTATTCAGTGTGTGTGTGTGTGTGTGTGTGTGTGCGTGTGTGCGTGTGTGTGACCCGTTATGTGTGAATAAGATACTGTTATCCTCTGATGGTTTGTGATGGTTCTCTTGTAAAAGCATCCCTACTTTCCCCTCATTTCCCCTCCCTTTCCCACTCTCCCTGTGCCATTCCCGGCAGCTAGAATTGGAGTGTACAAAATGTGCGTGTGTCTGATCCACACACAGGAAACTTGATCTGGACCATAGCTTTCAGCACAGCCTGTAGATCCCCAGAGTTTTGAAAGAAGACAGAATGAAAGAGAGGGAGACAGGGAGAGAGTCCTATTTGACCTCAGCAGAGCTTTTCACACGCACACATACACACGCACACACACACACACACACACACACACACACACACACACACACACACACACACACACACACACACACACACACAGTGTAGTGTAGCACTGAGTGGTGGGGACAGCTGTGGGATAGTGACATCATCTTTAGTTGCCGGCTGGTGTACTTGATCTAGGCTGAGGGGAAGATTGAAACCGAAACACCAGACTGCTCTCTGGACCCACATCCTCTGCCAGAAAAACCCTGTGTGTGTGTGTGTCTATGTGTGTGTGTTTGTGTGCTCGAATGCACGCATTTGTGTGTGTAGAAGTTTAAGAGCACCAATGAAACCACAGCATTGGACCATTCTCCACTTTCTCTCTTTCTTTCTGTCTCTCGATGTCTCTCTCCCTTCCTGCTGATTGATGCGTTGTATATATTCTTCGGGGTAATCAGATCCTTTTCTTCCAGAGGTTTCTGTAAATACAGTCTGCTTGAAATGACAGTCGACCAGGCAGCCAGGCTGACTGTCTCTGACGGGGATTTAGCCAACGCTCCGAAAGCCTGGCATTGTGCTTTGGAGGCCCCCGAGGGCACGAATGATGCCTCCCTATGATGAGGCTGACGCACGCTAACTGTGATTAGGGCATGTGTGTGTGTGTGTGTGTGTGTGTGTGTGTGTATGTGTGTATGTGTGTGTAAGGGGGAGAGGGGTCATCTAAGTTCTTTGTTAGCGAAGATGTGTATATTCATTAGACATCTGACTTGATCTGAGCAGTAAATTAGCTGTTACATGGAAATGAGTGGAGCAGCGAGGTGGTGCACTGATGTGACTTTTTGCGGTTCGGTGAAGATGACACAAGAGGGAGCACACACACCCACACCCACCCACCCACCCACACACACACACACACACACACACACACACACACGCACACACACACACACTGGGAGCTGTCAGATACCTACATAGTCAGATCATCACCATAATCTCCCATTGCCTTCACTACCTAAATCATCTATTGCTCTCAGAATATGTGAACAAACAGCCAAACCAGCAAGCAAGAGGCATGTGTGCATGCATATGTCTGTGTGTGTGTGTGTGTGTGCGTGTCTGTGTGTGTGTGGTTTTAGTCATTTAGCCTGAGCATGGGAAAAATGCAGCTTTAAACAGCAAAACAAGGAACCGATACCACAAATAACGAAATCCACAAAACCCCTTAAACAAAACAACATGTTTTGGGGTGGCACAAAGACAAATGCAACAAACTCACACACAGAAGGAGGATTAGCTATTAGTGACTATAAAGTAACTAATAAATAACATGAGCTGACTAAATTCAACTCTGCAGACAAAGGAGAGCAACAACCAGTGGAATAATGAAGTCACATAATAATGTGTCTTTGCCCCATGATGATCATTAACTACACGTCTTGGTTTGCCCACTTTTTATGTTTTTCTCCATTACGGCAAACTAGGTAATTATTGTGACAAAACAGCCTCAACTCAAGGTGCACTTAATAGATTTCGTTGAGCTATCAACCATGTCACATGGTCTTAATCAGTGGGCCTTTTTAATAAAAAAAACCCCCAAAACAATAAAAGTGCTATGTGGTAGGAATCACAATAGTCACTGAGCTCCCATGTCAACAGATCAATCTCCATGACAATTAAAAAAAATGCTGTAATACAGTTGAAGGCTCCAGAAAGGCTAGTAAGTGAACCATGAGTTGAGTTTGTTTGGTCAAACTACAAGTTCAAGAAATAACTTTTATGTGTATAATGATGGAAAAAATCTGATAACTATATTTTGTATTTTTAAAACAGGAAATATAACCACATTTCAAACAGTAAACTTCAATGGAAATTAATACAAATTTACACAAAATATGAAAAATCAAACTTAAATATATAAAAATGCAGGGTACAACATTTGCAAGCTACATGATCTGTACTACAATCTTGTTACTTATCAGCCAACACATACCCTTATATCTATATATACATATGTTCAAAAGTATTTGGGCACCTCTGTTCAAATACTTTTGGTCAGGAGCTGTTTGCCAATGTTTGGTTCCGACCCCTTAATTCCAAATATGACAAATTGCAACGGTACAGCAAACAATAATATTTTATATGTTTGCAGTTCTGTGTCAAAAGTTTGGAGAA
Source organism: Cebidichthys violaceus (assembly GCF_023349555.1). Taxonomy (NCBI): domain Eukaryota; kingdom Metazoa; phylum Chordata; class Actinopteri; order Perciformes; family Stichaeidae; genus Cebidichthys; species Cebidichthys violaceus. The sequence goes on along the minus strand of NW_027176329.1, from coordinate 8,463,480 downwards.
GGTTTTTTTGTTGTTTCAACATAACAATGACACAGATTGCCACAGATAAAGGTTAAAAAATTGAAAACTGAAGTGTTAGAACTTGACTTGCCTGCACAGAGTCATGGAATAAAACCCTATCCAACACCTGAGGGGTGAATTGGACTGCCCGTCCTCACTAATGGTCTCGTGGCATAAATGGAGCAAATCCTTGCAACCAGCCTCCAACATCTTGTTGAAACCCTTCCAAGGCCCCGTCCACATTCTTAGTTTTAGTGCCCACATAATTTTAGTCAATATAAGTAAAAACTGGACTCTTCAGTCAACAGTTATCTATATGTTTATTTTGCTTTGGCAACAGTGTTTCGAAAACTTTATGCCAATAAAGCCCATTGGAAGTGAACTGAATTGACACATTGAGAAACAAGAGAGTGAGAGACAAAGAGACAGAGAGAGAGAGAGAAGCTAATGAAAGCGAGCAGAGGGCTACCACCCACTGGAGTAGACAGCATTCACTGTCTCATTCTGCAGAAAGTCAGCATGGACACAAAAGGTACAAATACCATCTGGGCTAGGAGGCTACGCTACATCCAGAGACAATAGGGGCTCAGTCACGCTGCCTAGCCCAGCCACGGCCATCTGCTCTTGGTGAGAGTGAGTGGGAGAGGGGACCCCCTGTACCTCCAGGACCCCCGCAGGTCCCGGAATACAGCAGGATGGTAGACTGAAATGAAATCAGCATAATATTAGAATCAGGGTATGAAAATATGAATGAAGACGATCCGCTTCTCAACACGGCCACAATAGAGGTGGTGACTGAATGAGGCGTGTGAGGCTTCGTAAGCCTCCGACACTGGGAATGAGAACACGTGTGGTGGTTTTCTGACCAACAATGGTTGATAGGAGAGAGCAACTGTTACAACAGCGGGAGGAGAGGATGGTTCGGAAGGGAGAGTGGATGCATGCAAACATCTATACATACACCATGTAAGAACAGATGCACACACACACACACACACACTGCACAACAGCGGCTATTCATCCTGCAGTGGAAAATTAAACAAAGACACCAAGAGCCGAAGCCTTTGACTTTAGTTTCATCTCGTGTGTGACTGCTCAGAAAAGTTAATCTGGGATCGTTTGAGCTCAGAAGTGTGGTAGATTAAAGGAGATACAGATCCCTCTCCAGCTATGACCAGTCTATACTTTGGCACGGTGAATATTCATGCCGTGAAGTCATGTCACGCCATAGCATGACAGTGAAGCAGACAGAGGGAGAGAGCATCTCAAGAATCTAAGTTTGGGATTTGCAACTGGGGCATTGAACCCACATGGAGCCAAGCAAACCCACACTGACACACACAAGCAGATTTATATATATATATATATATATATATATATATATATATATATATATATATATAATATAATATAATATTTACTGTTAAAAGTGGCTATGTAATTTGTATTAAAAAAACAAGTGATTTGAGATAATAGTTTGTTTGGCTTTTACTCTCCAATTTGGTGCGCTAACATTGACGGTACCAGAGTCAAAGTTCTTGTACACATATCGGCTAATAAAGCTAATTCTGATTAAGTAAAAACTTAACATAGAATTTAAAAAACATATATATATATATTACAATATATATATATATACACAGTATGTGCCACACATGCACATTACAAACATGCAATCATGCAATCCATGAACACCCATACCATCTATCTGCTAGCATCAAACCAGGGAATTTGACATTTACATATCATGTCTCCCACTTATTGCTCAATGAGCCTCTTTGACTTTTTTATAGGTCGCTGTCTATGTTTAGCACGTTTAATTTCTGTAACAGTGACAAAAGTTTTATCTTAAACCTGCAATAGCTGATTTTTTTGGCCACCTGGGGGCAGCAGAAACAAGTAAAAACGACATTGACATGCCACCTTTAAGCTTGTTAGCAAACAGTTGCTTATTTAAACAACCAGCAGACACCGAGCATCATTTATTTATTTAAATAAAAATAAATTAAATTGTTGTTGGTTAATTGGTGGTGCAGTGCTTAGGATTGAAGAAGGGTCAGAACTTTCTCTGTGGAGTTTGTTTGTTCTCCCCGTGTTGGGAAAGAAAGGACGGTGTCGGTTCACAAAAATTAAATTTCCATACAGGGTCGGTCAATCGACTCTGTGTCAGCTCGATGTGCAAATGCTGTTTGCAAACGTGTTTGTCATATCTACTTCATAAGGTGATAATATGTTGATGATAATATGTCGATGTTGTGCTTACAGTTTGTTGTTCTGCAACAAAAAAAAATAAAACAGGTAACTGATTTACAGATTTTGGTCATTTATCACAACAATCTAGCCCTAGTTAAATACGTAGACAAACACCAACACTTGCCTGTCATCAGCAGCTTTTGTTAAACTGTATCAGAAGTAATGACAACATGTCAGCATCTGCTCTTCACAGATTCTTTTATGTCAACATCATCAGCTTAAAGCTTTTGTGTATCAACTTGTCTGTGCATCCTCTCTGATCTCACTGTCACTGAGTGTTTACACTCGGCGGTTTGTGCAGACAGGTTAGCAAATGTTTTAGGCCTGCATTTAAAAGTGATTTTGTGAGGATTGTTTACTTACATAGGTGCAAGTGTGAATGCTTGCAACTGTGCTGTCTGCCTTGAATTTATGAGTGTGCAGCTCAAAGGGAAACACCTGAATTAACTCAGAGACGCTCGATGTCAAGCCAGCCACTGATGAGAGATCCCGCGTCAGAAATATGCCTCGCACTAATGAACGGTTTTGTTCTCAAACGCAACCAGACACAGAAAGTGTGGAAATCCCCCTCAGTTGCTGACAGACAGTTGTCAGAGGCCTCAGATTAATGAAGGAGTCTCTCAGTGAGCCGGGTCCTAAAGGCCGACACAGCTCACCCCCGGGGCTCAGGTGACCTTTAAGCGGTTAGAGGTTTAATGGGAACACAGGACTTGTTAAAGCTGACAAATAGATATTGTAGCAAGCAAGCTTTGATGTTTTAAAAAAAAGAATATTCATATAAAGAAACATTCATATAAATAGAGTTCCATCAGTCACAGCTGATGTTAGTTGAATGCAAAAGTTTGTGTTGCTTAGAGGAGGATTGTGGTTTGTCGGATTATTATTTATCATCATAAATCATCATATCTGATTCAGCATGGGCCTCACATCTGTATGTGTATTGGCCTGATGAGATGAAGGAGAGTACAGTACAATAAGACTTACAGTACAATGACTACAAGGGTCAGATGGTTGATGTCTGATGATAGATAGTAGATGTTACGGAATTTCTTAGTTCACCAGGAAGCAATCTCCGGAACCCATCGACTATTGGTCTTATGAAAATTTAGCACAAGACGTCATTGTTTACAGTTGAATGAGACGTGAAAATGGAGTTGGAGATGAGAAATGATGTATACGGCTAATCTGTCAAAATAGTTTGTTGCACTTATTGTATTTGTTTGTTTCTACACTGTACTTTTGCTCTGGTTCATGCTCTTAGATGCTTGTGTAAGCAAGGAGATGCACTTATGACTTCTGGTGACTAGGAGTTCTTTTGAATACCTATGTTGAATACACTTATTGTAAGTCGCTTTGGATAAAAGTGTCTGCTAAAACAATAAAAATGACTGTAATGTAACTAAAAAAAGAGCATGAATAGCTAAATGGTTGCCCAAAGATAGCTGGTGAGTATCGAGATTGCCCCTTTTGCTCTCCACACGGATTTAAACCCGCTCAAATCTGTTGTGTGTGTTTTTGTGTGTGTGTTTGTGTGTGTATCTGTCCGTCTGTCTGTCCACAGCTAATCTTGCATACTACTGAACCCATCAGCCTGATTTTGTGCTAATTTATGACTGTATGCTTAAGAACCTCTCATGGTTGCAGCAAGTGATCAACAACTGCTTCAGCGGCAAAATTAATTACTGGCACTCGACTACGCAAAAAACAACACTTGCATTCAATTGAGCCAAATACGTTGGTTATTTATTTGGTGAGTATCTGATAAGTCTTGTCCCATCGGAAAAGGCAACATCTGTGTTCCAAATCATGTCCTGGTGATTTACATTGAATGTCATTGTTACCAAAGAGTCTGGAATTTCATTCCTGCTTGTAAAAGTGAAGACGGGAATAGATGGAAGCATTCGAGGAGAACCTTTCCAACGAGTAGCCAGTAGAAACCTACTTACAACTATACAATAAACTCTTTGAGAAGCAGTTCGGGAGAGCTAAAACCAGCAAGCTACTGTATTTGGCCATTGTGATGACAGTTGTGGGTTCATATTCAATCTGCAGGCAAAAAGGATTGAATTTGCAGAATATATTGAAACCATGTGCTCTATGGACAGACTGACTGTGCAGCAACAATATTCAGGATGCTTTACTTCATGAAACGTATCTTCCTCTAACTCTTTCTCTCTTTCTGTCTTGTATGTGTGTGTGTGTGTGTGTGTGTGTGTGTGTGTTTGTGTGTGTGTGTGTGTGTGTGTGTGTGTGTGTGTGTGTGTGTGTGTGTGTGTGTGTTTGTGTGTGTGTATGTACCTGCAGGGCAGAAAGAGGTTTGTGACAGGCTTTGAAAGGTACCTCATGGTGGGAGACCTCCCAGCTGTCAAACAAACCAAGGAAACAAGAAATAAAGAAGTTCAGTATGAGGAGAGTGACTGACTTGGCTGAGCAGATTGGGATGGGTACATACAAATGACTGAAAGGCAAAACATTATAATAATAAATCACCCTCAGTCGCTCCCTGTTTTCCTTTTCCCTCTTTCACACTTTTCATTTTTTTAACCTCCCTTTTGCAGTATAATTTCTCACTTAGCTCTCTCATCTCTCAACACCCGGCCCTCACCTGGGAGAATTGCAAAATAGCAGCACCCGGCTTCTTCGCACAGGCAAATCTAAATACACATTAAGTGCTTTGAGTGGCGCAAACTTGCCTGAGCATGAGAGAAGGCAATCTGTGTGTGTGGAAAGAGCTGCTGCCAAGTATGTAAGTAGTGACTTGCAGTCAGAGGAAAATGTACAGAGACAGAAGAGTCGAGAACAGGAGGAAAAGAAATCTGGGGAAAAAGACTTAAAGTAGAAAGTAATACAGTGTGTAGGGAGTTGTAAGAAAGAGTGGGAGATCTGTGTGTGTGTGTGTGTGTGTGTGTGTGTGTGTGTGTGTGTGTGTGTGTATTTCCTTGGTGAAAGGCTGTTGACGGTTTAGTTGGAGTGTGCTGTCAGGGCCTGTCACCTTGACAACCAGGCCTGTATTTCACTCACTCGCTAAAGAGAGAGACCGAGAGAGGGCCCCTGGCTTCTAACCCCCCTGTCAACCCCATGTATACACTCACACACACACTCCCTGACACACCACACACACACACTCTTTTAGACACAAACACACACATATAGCAAATTCATCCTCCCTATTCATTTAGCTCACCCAGTGCTCGATTCACTCCACAGAAGTTACACAACCTGTTTACGTCGCAATATGAGAGTCTGGAGCAGCAGCTCACCTGGCATGTAAGGTGAAAACAACAGTTGTATAAGGTCATGGGAAGCATCGTGTTTCTGGGAGTGTTTGCGTGTTGTGAGGTTCACAGGTGTGTTTGGCCTCATCTGTGTAAAAGCACGTGCTGGCCGAGCCATTTTCTACTTCAAATCTGTCACCACAACTCGACAGAAAGAAGTTGAGATCACAGCGGCAGCCAAAGCAACGTCACCGTGCACAATAGACGGGATGGGCAGATGAATGAATAAGGGACGCTCTGAAAAGTAGACGAGTGGGTAGCTTGAAAGACGGATGGCCTAATGGACGGATGATTTAAGTGACAAGAGAAATGACAGATGCTGCCGGATAAATGGATGGATTGACAGATAGATGGAAGGGCGGACAGATGAATAGAGACGCAAAGTGACAAAAAAGCAAAGACAGAAAAAATGAGCACAACAGATATAGATGATCTCTCAGGTAACAGCAGAGAGAAGACATTGTGTTTAGCTGGTGAGTGATGAAAAGGATGACCACCAAATCTGACCAATACTACAGATTTATTTGTACACATTTGGCAGCTAAACCTGAAGTGAGAACCAGCATCTAAACTAGTCCTGGCTCTCTGTTGGAGAGTGGACTTCCGATTTACTCCGCTTGACTGGAGGGGCAGAAAGGATGGGTGGGACGAGGGGGGAGGCCTGGCATTCCCCTGCTTCTTCTCAATAGAGCCATCTGATGCTGAAAAGGGTAGATCCTCTCACTCCCTGCCTCGCACCGTCACATCTATCAATGCTGTGGCTGAAAGGCGGGACGAGAGAGCAAACGAAGAGCTGTCAGGGAAACACATGCACACTTCCCATCAAACACACACACACACACACACACACACACACACACACACACACACACACACAGACAAACACACGGGTTGAAAGGAGGGGTGGGAAAGTTTGACTAATACATCTGTACTTCATAATTATGTTGCGTGCCTCCAACACTCATGAGGCTTTTGTCAGTGTCTTGCTGTGAGTGTTGACGTCTTGCTATTTATGTCCCTGGTGTTGCCCATTTGTTTTTGCTGCTGTCTCGGTTTACTGTCTTTTGTCATTTGAGACAAACTGTCTTGTAGAGGCTGTGATATTAATCAGTCGTTGGGCATATTTATTGTGGATCCAGCACACAACACGGGCATCAAGCAGTACTTCATTTTTGGCTTGTAACTGTCAACACTTCTACTCAGTGATATAATTAAAAGACAGGCTGCAGCTTCAGGATGACTGGAACGTTTTTGTTTCCTCTGGCAAGCAATCTTTCAGTGCAAGTCCTTCCACATGTAAATTGTTTGCAAAAGATACGATTTAAAAAGAAAAAAGACGAAAGTGATCTTGAAATGCCTAAAATTTGATTTCATCAATTTCACTCTCTACTTTGTGGACAGACATCATGAATTTTGTTTTAAAATAGCCTATCTTAGTTTAGCTGTGATTTACATAAAGCTTATTTCCAACATTCAGGTAAAGGCTTGCACATGTATAGCTTCAGCAGCTATGCCATAGCTGATATAGAAAACCGTGAAAATGTAATGATCTCAAAGCTGTATTTGTCTTTCAAGGAGTAGTTTGACATTTCGGAAAATACGCTTATTCTCTTTCTTCCAAAAAGTTAGATGAGAATTCAATACCACACTCATGTCTGTCCGGGAAAAAGTCTGGCTCCTTCCAAAGGTAACAAAATCCCAAACCAGATCAGGGACTACCTCATCATCATCGTGAGGTTGTCAGGCAACCAGGCAATTCAAGGAAATGACTCCCAGCCAAGACATAACCTTTCGCAAAAAATGGAGAATTTATAGTTGAGTGTGACGTTGTTTGGATGAGCGAATCTGAAAAGAGCTTCAAGCAGTAATAATTGGCCCGTTGTGAACAGGCACGTTTTTAAAAAATGTAATAATCTTAAAAATAGGAGGTATAAATTAGAAAATTGATTGATAACAATTGATAAAACATTTTTTTTTTCAAGAGCCTTTTTTTGTGGTGCATGCATGAAAAAAACATCCTAATGAAGCACTAATGTACCAGAAAATATAGTGCAGTGAATAATTGTACTTTAAAAGTCAGAGGTCTTGAAAATGTGTAGTGATATCATATCAAAAAACACTTTGCTATTGTTTGTTAATTTGCACTATTAAATGATAACTCAACTTCTGTACCAACAAAACTTTTGTGGGAGCGATGCAGTTTTTCCTTCTGTCAGGGGTTCACAGCATTATTCTAAATTGAAATCTGCCAAAGACTTATATTTCAGTTTAGCTGTAATTTTGTCTTGATGCAGAGACTGGTTCATTATTTGCAAAGTGTGCAATACTGTTATAGCTAAAGTTATCATTTTTCATCTGACGACAGAGAAACATATTTTTTCTCTCTCTGCTCGTTGATAGATGTGGCTCAGCCAGGACTTTTCACTTGTCAGTCAGTGAGTTTGATGTTGAAATTGTTACAAATGTACACATGCAAAAAATCATCTCCTCCTTTTTCTTTTTTTCTTTTCACACACAAAACAGACAAACACACACACCACACCCAGAAGAAAAGTAGTTGCTTTGGACTTGTTGAATTGTGTGGCTATAGTGAAGCTTTGTGAGTTTCTCTCATGTCACTCTGCACCTCACAGCTGTGGGACAAGAAGTGTTGAAAACTTAAAGATACAGTATAACCTGTATAACCACACACACACACACACACACACACACACACACACACACACACACACACACACACACACACACACACACACACACACACACACACTTACAAACCACCGCACACACATACTGTAGGTAAGCACAAGCTCAAGTTTGTGCACTCTTTGACATGCGTCCGCTGGCCCTCCAGTCTCGTCCACACACATGCATTCAGGTCTCTTATTCATTAATCTTCATTTCAACACACACTCTGGCCGCCGTCAGCACATATGCTCCCAACAATCACTTGGCACTGTGCACTCTCTCTCTCCCACACTCACACACACACAAACAAGCTCTCAGAGGGTGAGATCTGATTGCTGACACTGATATCAGGTCCCCCCCCCCGCTGCTGAGCTGTCCATCTGGCTGCCCGATCAGAGGACAGAGTGCGGGGTCCTCACTGCGGGGCTGCTGTCACTGTGCATTAGGAAAAGGCTGACAGCAGATCCGAGCTGACATTGAGGATAATATTGGCATCAACAGAATCCTTTGGTGCCGGTATCACATCGGGGTTACGGTGGAACACGATGACATCCGAGGTGGCCAGGTGGAGTCGTTTTGAGAGCACAGCGTTCCCAGATGATCCAATGGATCTTTTCCTGGAGTTTGCAGGAGTTTGAGTCACGTCCAGGGGACAAAACCACGTGGTGTGTGAGAGCTATTAGTGGATAAACTTTGGAGAAGCTGGGACGCCCTACTTTTAGTCCAGAACTACATTTGACAAGACGTTTATTCTTTTCCAACCTTTTTCTGTGGTCTGATCAGTGAGTTGTGCTGAAACAAATCCAGACCTCATGAAAGATATCATGTCGATAGAAAATCACATATCACCCACACAGATGAAGTGCCAATCCACTCAATTTTTACAATGTTGTTTACAAAGTTCCCCAAATAGTGGGAGCCGTGTGTTTAAATCATTTTTCTAACAGGGATGACTGAATCCAGTCCCCTCCAAGCCTCTGATTCACTATAACAGAGACAAATAAACTCCCATGGCTGTGTTTGGCCAAGCAAATCAGTGCTGTTGAATGATTCAATCCCTACGTTTATTATGGTTTTTACGCCATGCATTCCAAATGAAGCCCTAAGCACGAACAGGCATGTAGGAAAAACCAGGCACTTATGCTTTGTATATTTCTCTTTTTTCCACTCTCTGTCTGCAGCTCCCTCAATAAGCCTCTTGTTCTGAAAGATAAATTCTTCGCCATACTGTAATAAATGCAAACAATGCTTGAAAAAATGTAGATAAACTGTACCCCCTGTTTTCACAGCACTGGCTGCTCATTCACAAATTGTATTCAACAAAAAGGGCTGTGTGGGCTATAGTATTTTACGCTGCTGTCCCCAGCTGTGACTTGGCTGTCAGTGAGACATTTGGGGTGATGGCTGGGGGCAACAGGAAGGTTTAGGTGTTGTAATCAAACTCCCCTTATTCCCCCCAGGCTCGTTACAATGCTCAAATTCTGCACTAATTGGCTGGCGAGCCAGGGACACTGTCTGCCCAGTAACCCCCAGAGAGAGACGAGAGGAAAGGAGTATTATTATTTTAAATTTGTCACAATATATAACCTTTAAGTCGATTTTCAACATGGCGTGAAATGTAGCTGTGGAAGCAGACACAGACTCCTATTATTATGGTTTAAGTGTAAAAGTGACTCAGGGGCTAAACATTCACCTGCCTCTCACATTCACAATATGGATAGTGTGTGTTTTCATAGAGATTTCTTAAGGATACTGCAGATGGATTTTGAAACTAAATAGATTCTGACTTGGCCAGATACTAAAGATAATGAAGTGTAACATAAAAGTTGGTGATGCAACTGTGGTTTTTCAATAATTGGAATTGGAAGATAAACAATCTTCCTTTCTCTGCTCTTCTATCTCTGTAACCCCCCTCCTCCTTCGCCTGGCCCGCTCCTCCTTTAATCTTCCTTGTTCCCCGGGTGCCTCCCTTTCGGAGGTTTATGGCTCACAGTTCTTTGACTGCTGAACCATTACCCCAAAGAGCAACAAACTGAACTGCGGTCACACTTTATAAGCTGTCAGCTGAACCGTGCTCCTCCGCCGACAGGTGAGGAATGTTTTCATTCACCTCTCTGCCTCTCTGTGGGTGTCTCACTCTCTCACACACACAGTTAAATGCATCTTTTTCTCTACACCTGGGCGCAGCACTTTAAAGATGAAAGGGAAGGGACAGCAGAAGACAGAAGATGAGAGGTGGAGGCGAGCGGGAAATGTGATCCATCATCAGACGTGTCTTCCTTTTCAGCTCCTGAGACCCCCCCCCCCCCCCCCCCTTGTTCCTGTGCGGTGTCCCTGAATCAAAGCAGACGTGGGGCCTTGTCCACCTTTTTACCCAACAAGTCCTCCAAATTAACAACAAGTTGTGTTTTTTAAATTGCTCTTAGAAAAATAATATTGCTATGGTTGAAGTTTGGTTAGGTTTCAGGCACAAAAGCAGTTTAGGGAAAGCTCTTGGTTTGAGTTAAAATGACTACTTCTTTTTTAAGGCTATAAGAACTTTGTTTTGAAACGGAGAAGGAACAGAGGTCCCCTGTGTTTTTTTTCGATGTGTTGTTGTCCCATTTATCCACCCCGACCGTTCTCCTTCTGCAGACACTACTTCCTCCTTTTGTCCCGATGGAGAATAACCATAATTACTATGTCTGCAAGAAGGCTTTGACACTCGGGCAACTGATGCAGTCATTTTTCTTGGGAGGACTGTCACCTTTCACCAAACAAGAGCTCCGGAAACACTTTGATAACAGAAGAAAAGTTAGAAGCTCAAACTTTGCCTGAATATTGGCTTACCAGACAGCTATTGGGCTTTTGATCTCTGTGTTGATCCAAACTAACTGTGGATTTATTTGTGCCCGTGTGGCTGATTAGCGCATGTTTGATGAAGGCTTGGGTTTCTCGGTCTGACCCATGCCCACCCAGCAGCCATCATGGGTATATCTGCTAACGGAAGAGAGGGATTGCGGGAAAACATGGAGGCCTGTGGTTGAAGTGTCACCATCGCTCAGCATCCTTTGGCCTTGTTGCCAGTCTGCACACATACGCACACACTCACGTATAAAAATGTCCCAGCCATCAGCTTGTATGTGGCATCAGAGTTCTGACAAAGACAAGCTGGCCCAGCAGTCTCGATTTTAACAAGCTCCAGCTGAGGGTGGACATAGGCCACTGTGTGTGTGTGTGTATGTGTGTGTGTGTCGGCTGGTACCCATGGTGACACAAGGCAGCCTGTGTATGTGTCTACTCCTTCATTTCCTGTTCCTGTGAGGCAGACTTTCCTCTCACAGAACATGGCAGCTCACCGTCGGGGGGCAAATGGGCCTGTTGTGAGTATGTGTCAGTGTGTGTGTGTTCTCATGGGCGCCTGGTCATGTTTTAAAGTGGGGGAGCAAACTTGGAAAGATACATAATTGGCAGGGGGTCCGGAGATTTTCCTGCATTTCTTCACCACCTAACCTCTTTGATTAGCCCTCCAATACATCCCAAATAATAAATTCAACCGGGTCAATGCAAGATATTAAAAGCCACGTTTCACTTAAAAGAGCAGATTCTTTGATTCAGCTCCTTCGCGAACGTCCCATCTCCACAGCCGAATCCTGTCTGATCACCACACTAACACGCTGGCAATGTTAGCTAACAGTGACTTGCAAATCGGCAACAGAACAATCCTACTTTTATTAAATTTAAGGTTTGGCTGGAGTCAGTGGACCTATGGTTCATTCAACTATCTTTTCTTATGTTCTATGATTGCAGTTAAGCTAAATGTTTCTTACATTTGTAAAAAGTTTGACAGACTGACCAACAGACAAACCATGCTGCGGCAAATGATCAGTGACGGGTCCGACTGAACCAACTCAAAGGTTGGTCCAAAAATGTGTGATCTTTTCATTACTCGTTGATGTTGCTGAAAATAGTAAAATGGTCAATGGTCATACAAGCTGCTTACGCCAAGGGACTAGTTTATTTTTTAAGACAAAAAGTTACTATAACTTTGCCATCCCTAATTGAATAATGGGTATGTATCTTCTCCACTTGCTCAATTGCTGAGGAGCCCTTTGCTGTTATAGATGGGACTGAAAAGTCACGCGTTCAAAAAGGAATCAATCGCACTTGTTGCTGATTGAGCCATGACTCCGCCCCTTTGCTCTCCTACCGCTTCTGCCTCTACTCCCTCCTCCACCTCCTCCTCCTTCTCCTCTAGCTCTCCTCAGCTGTGAGTGATTAAGTTGAGCCAGAGGGGCGGGTGGTGGAGGGGCGGCGGGAAGGTTGGAAGGGTGAGAGGAGGGGACAGGGTACTCACTCACTGACTGAGTAATGGCTTCCAGAGAACCCCGACTCCCTGGCTCTGTGCATCACAAGGGCTAATCAGGAGTGACGGCTCGGCCCGTTTGGACAGTGTAAAGGCAGCCCCGCTCCTGTCAGGCACAGACATGGACAGCCACCCCCCCCCTCTTTCCCTTCACCACAGGACCCCCACCACTAGGCCGCGAGTCTCTGCCACAGCCATCTGACAGGGAAATGTTGGGTAAGGAGGAGGAGGGGAAGAAACAGAGAGAAGAAAGGCCAAAATGAGAGAATAATTCGAGCAGATTTGAGGCTGAGAAAAGAGAAAAAGCAGCCAAAGAATATTGCACAGGGAGATACATGGAAGGAAAATGTACAGTTGAGTGGTTGCTGCGGTGTGTTGGTTTCGTATTTGTGCGAGCTTGTGTATCAGATTGACTGTGTGTGTTTAATGGAACCTCTGCGCAGCTGGGGAAACCCATCGTGTTGATGTAACAGCACAGATCTCAGGCAAAAGCAATACTGAGGTTACCGTGCCTGTGTGTGTGTGTGTGTGTGTGTGTGTGTGTGTGTGTGTGTGCCGAGGCGTGTGCATCTACTGTATGTGTACGTTTGCAAGGGTTACAATGTGGTGTGCTGATTTTTGCTGGTTCCACAGTGATTGGTTTCCATCACGCGTCCGAGGGCTAAACCATCGACAGCACTCCCTCCTTCCCAGCAACCTGACTTCTTTTCATTTTTCAATTTCACTTTCATCAACCGCTGCCGCCTGTTTTTTCATTTTTCTATTTCCAGCCGATGACAGAAAGCGTGTGAAGTGTGAAATTAGAAAGAGCGTGTGTAAATAATGGCGTGTAACGCAGAGAACACACACGTGAAGAAACACGTATGAACACACACTGTTGCATAAGCCATGAGACAAAACTCATTACCTTCAAACTGAGCAATGGGAAAAAGTGAACCGAATGCATAGACTCAATTCCAAATGACATAATTACATACAGGAGATGATAATGGGAATTCTTGTTCTTTGATTTTATCAAGTGGGAATTCAGAATATTGTGCAAATCATACAAAAAGAGCCCTGTGTTACTTTATGCCACTGCCTGAGACATTATGAGCAGAGTTTAATTGTGTTATTCTGTCCTTTTGGGCTCTCTGTGAAGAAGCCTGTGTTCTATGTCGCTCTTTGGCGCACACACACACACATACATGCACACACACTCTCTCTCTCTCACACACACACACACACACACACACACACACACACACACACACACACACACACACACACACACACACACACACACACACATCTTGTTCCCCCACCTGGGTTTAACTGTCTGACAGAGTGAGATGTTGGCGCAGTGGAGGACTGGAGAAGGAGGTCAGGGGCGCAAGGGCAGTCAGGTCCCTCAGACGTCCATCAAAATGACAGGTACCCCGGCTTTAAAACTCCCCGACCCACCCCAAAACCTGGTTTCCCCCCCTTTTTTTTTAAAACTCACATACACACACACTGAAATAACAGGCCTAAAAAGTAGCCCCGCAGCGAAGGAGACCAGCTCTCCGCAATTAGGACATTCTGCGGCCATGAAATCATTCTGAAAATTAGCTCCAGGAAGCAATAGGAGGGAGACAGAGTCCTAAAGAGAGACAAAAAGAAAGGAAAAAAATGAGAGTGAAAGAAAAAGGGTGAAGTTAAGAAAGAAAGAAAGTGTTCTGGACCTCCTCAGCAGTCAAACGAACAGGCCACATGTGCTGGCAAGGCGAGAATGAAGGAATTTAGAATTATCCCAGATAATGACGGCTGTTAAGATTAACAATTAATCCTCTGGCCTCATGACATGTTAGATTTGGATCTGGGGAAACAGCTCTAAAATGTGCAAAAGGGCTTCAACAAGGACTCAGTCAGCTAAAAACTGTGTGTGTGTGTGCGTGTGTGTGTGTGCGTGTGCATGTGCTTCCGATGGCTGACAGTGTCCAGGCCCGAGGTCCTGACAGGAGAAGGAACCAGGGTTCGGATCTCAGCTTCGGACCGAAGAGACCTGCTCTATGTTCTCCATTCGTCTTGGACATGGCAACAACAACGTCTGTTCCATTTTCTGCAGATCTGTAGCTCTCCTGTCGCCGCTGGTTTACCCTGCTGTGACCTTCTGCCATTACACAAACAGCATCTGCCAGCGATCAGCCTCCGACAAGCCCTAAGTAACACTGGGACAACATTAGCCAGTGCCACCACAACCCTCAGGTCATGCTGTCTCTTAAGCTAAGCATTTGAGAGATAGACTTGGGGATCACTTGCTGCTGGCTATTTCTACTAACTTTAGAATAAATGGATGTGTGTGAGCCCAGCTGTGGGTTGTTAGTAGCGAACTCAGTTCAGTGAGACAGGGGCAACATATGGTTGGATGAAACGATTGAGAGTTGAAAGGAAGAGGTGTAAATCGCAATAAGGGAAGACAGAGAAAAGCCTTCGGAACGGGGGAAATGTGGAAGAATTGCAGAGCACAGCACGGACATGGTCCAAAGCTGAACTTTTCCACCATCCTAATCCAGCAGTATCCCGCCAAGACACAAAGGATCAAATCAAAATAGACACACACAGATAAATGGCAGCTTCGTAGTGACGTGGCATATGGGCATGTGTGTGTGTGTGTGTGTGTGTGTGTGTGTGTGTGTGGGGGGGGGGGGGGGGTCTGCCTGTTCATGCATCACTTGGATTGTGCAAATGCAAAACCAGTCTGCGTTCATTTCTACCTCAACATGTTCTTCAAACTCCAGATTTTTCCCATGCAGCTCTGCTCACCTTGGACGGAAAAAGGGAGGACGTGTGGTTCCAGGGATCTGTAATTCAGATCTTGTATCGTTAACAACATGTGTTTTTCTCGACATGGGGAAAGTCTGACAGTCGAGCGAGGATCACGCAATCGGTGCTAATCAAGTGATGGGAGAGGTTGGGAATTCCTTCTGAGGCAGACAATGGAGCCAGCAGGGTGTTTTTGTGGTATCCGGAGCAGCAGGCATTGGGAAATCAAGTTCAGCTGAGCAGTTCCACACACACAACATTATTTGACAAACATTTGGCAAGAGCTGAACCCATCTTGATTAAAGGCTGTATGCTTGTGTGATGCATGTTTCTGCTGATGACAAGTTTCTTTCCTCGTGTTGTTGTAAGCGTGTACGGACATGCATGTCTCCTGTCTGATTAGCATGCTATTTCTTTCAGGTGTCCCTCGTTCTCCTGTTCTTTAATCAGAGCTGAGGCCCCTGTCATAGCCGGAAGGAAACCCTGTTCCAGGAAGTGCCTGCCTGATACTGCACAGCTGGCCTCGCTGTGCCCTCAGTGCCAATCAGACATCTATTAATCTGAGGAAAAGGAAAACCGCCATTCCCATCCTCAGTCATTCCCAAATCTAGTTATTGTCGAATCCTGTTCTTAACAGGAGGTGTGGTCTTTTGTGTGTTTGTTTTGAGCTCAGTGATTGACATCTTGTCGATGGGTGTGACAGAAACACACACCGGTTACAGTCCATGACTCAACACCCCTGCATAAAATTTTCTGAGGAATGTTCTTTTTTTCTTACACACAAGTCAAACTCGAGTTGCATCTAAAGTGCACCATGGGTCATTGAGCCCTCACTCAGGCGCTGAGTGATGATGTCATGCTTAGGAAACCACCATTGGGACAGCAGGAAGGAAAATAAGAGCTGTAGCATGAAATGAGGGGAAAAGACAGAGATTGGAGGCGACGGTTGTGATGTGAAGGAGGGCGCATTGGCTGAGAGTGTGCAGTGCGGTTGCTGGCAGGCTGAGGGTTTTTAATAAACAGCCTGTTGAAACATGACAGGAATATTGGGTGAAATCATGGTTGTTTTACTGTGATGACTGCAGTGACTCCCTGGACCTGGGACACAAAGCAGACTAGGACAGGGCAAAAGCCAGAATGTCAGTTTTTATGATTGCCAGTGGAGACACATTTGGTTCTGATGCCTTTCGACAAACTGGTGTGTTCAGTTCTGAGTAAGAAAGACCCTCCAGAACACCAAATAGGACATTTTTGTATATCAAGAGTCAGCTTGTCAGATCGTAGACCAGCAACCCTCTTCCGACAATATTCTAAACAACCTTTCTAAAACTGACAATCCACTGTACGCAGCGATTGGTCAGGTGTGCGGAAGTGATACAGGCAGGATTTGAACTTTTTCATTCTTCCCACAAAGCCTTCCATCAGTATTTGTTTGTACAAACAAGTGTGACACCATTCATTTCATGGGCAAAAGAGTGTACGAAAGTGTGCACCACTATCACTCTTTAAACAATGTCTACAGCTCTAGGACGACAGGTTTTTCACGCCTTTGAGTTTGAACTTACAAAACAGCAGTAAACATTGGCCTTCAGAAGAGGTCAGACAACACATCATACAAACTAACTGGTTTCAAGTGTTACCTGGCCTTTAGTGATCCTCCAACGTCATTGCTGAATCGTTGAAAAGTTGGCTGAAGTGTGCTCAAATTGACCAAGAAGCACATTTTTGCCTCACTTGTTTTACACAAATGTGGCCACTTAATTGCTTTTGTAATTTATTTCCCCCAAAACAGCCAATGTACTGATTGTACAGATGTTAGCTTTAACTAGCTAGCATCACATGTGCTGACTGTGTATGTGGAGTGAGAGGACTCACCCTCTTAAAACTTACCTCTCTGACCAATCTTTGATTCAGTTCGTGGCCATCTACAACAAATTGTGTCTGTTTGAATCAACTCAGTTTTTCCTATGATATTATGTGTAATCGGACCACCCTAAAAATAAGCTTTCTGTTCACTCTGACCACACCTTGAAGATCTCAGTACGAGCTGCACACATCAGCTTCTACAATTCCTGTAGTCACTCAGTGCCTCTGCCATGCAAATCCTGCAAACATGGAAAACAGAACAAAACAGTCCTCCCCCCATGGCACTAAGTGCTTTCAAAGGCAATTTGGAGGACAGAGAGGATGCTGATGGGAGCAGAAAGCAGCCTTGCCTGCCCTGATCCTTCGACAGACGTATTATGCTGCTGTTAGGGTGAGGGGTGAGAGGTTAGAGGTGAGAGGCGAGGGGGAGGGTGCGTTTCTGCAAGGGAGGGGCTTACCTCCTGATGATGGCTCTCTCCCTCATCCGAGGACCAGCTGCCCCTGACACATACACACACACATATGCTGACATTCATGCATAAGCACACTCTACACATTAACCCACTCAACCTCTGTCCCCCCCAAGCTCCAATCACTTCTCTTTATTTTCAACAAACACTTCTTCACCATTTGATGCCAACATTATTCACCTCTTTTTTTCATGCAGGTGCTCGATGTCTTTGCTAAATCTGTCCTGCAGTCACAGTTTGATGTTTACCCAATCCGCTGCTCTCTCTATGATCGTTGACAGGTTTTAGTATAAAAGCACTAGTCTCAGTTTGATCATGTCGCTAAATCACAATGGCACTTGAGTTGCAGCTAATAAGAGCTGTTTTTGGTGCGACTGCAGAGCACCATGGTGCTGCGACGTCGCACGAGCAGCAACGGGTGCTGAAAGCCTGTGAGAGGTAAAGGCCTACGGGGCAGATGTTAAACACACTGTGACTGAAGGGAGACAGGGCGAGAGACAGGGCTACTGTCAGAGCCCGACCGCAGCACAAAACTAAAAAAAAAACCATACAGCACCTGCCATGGAGAACAAAAAAGATGCTGGGTGAAATGATTTTGTTGATTTAAAGAGAATGTGTTCATCTTTCAAGATCAGGCCTCAAAGTGTGAAACATCTGCACGGTGAATCAAATCTAATCACGCTGTGATCAAAGATCTCACATCTCTGGGAAAGGGATTGCATGCATTTGGCAAAGAGGCCACGTTCTCCATTTCTTTCCCGGGTGGTGCGATGTAGGTCTGAGCCGTCAAGGTGATGGAAATGAGCACAGGCGCTGATCTGCAGGCCCGATCGACACGTGTGCTGGCCCGTGAGTGCTCCGAAAATCTCCCCTTCTCCATCTCTGTCATCTCGTCTCTCCCATGGTTTCCTCCCATGGTTTATTATTACAGTGTAATAGCTTCCATCTGCCTGTCAAGCCACCGGGTAGACCGAGATCAGGAACAAAAGACAGTGAGAGCCAGAAAGACAGAAAGAAGGGCAGAAGGGATTTTTCTCTCCAATACAAACACATGGGGGGGCCCTCCCTTCTCCTCCTCTCAAAGTCCCTGATCAGACCAAGTCAAAATGCTGCAAGTCACTTTACTCTTTCTGTCCGGGATATTATAATTCAGCATGACTTCTGGACAGCTTCATGCACAATTAGGAATTCAGCGGCTCTGGGCAAGAAAATGTGATTCAAATTAGTGCTGTATTACATTACTGTTTACTTATGATCTCTCCTGCCATCTAACACCCTCTCAGTTTCTCTTTGAGGTTGTTTTGTGTGTGTATATATATATGTGTGTGTGTGTGTGTGTGTGTGTGTGTGTGTGTGTGTGTGTTTGGACGCATGAAAGAACTTACATGTATGATTTGTACACATACCCAGCAGGAATTTATTTGTATAAGGATGAAGTTTGCAATTTGAATTCCTAAAAAACTCACAGCATTGTCCAGGAAGTTGTAGCCAGAAACACAAACACATAAAAACTTGTTATGTAGTTCTCCTCCCAAATCACACGGCAATGACCGGTAGCAATCAGCTGTGTTACAAACAAGCGTTTGATGTGTACATCTTGGGTCAGCGGAGGGGCGAGGGAATACTCACTCACAAACCACACAGGGCCCCTAGTCCTCTGATCTTGAATCAGATTAGCCCATCGCCCCAATTACAGCCAATCAAAGCCAATTAAATCCAATTATGACCAATTATGGATAATTAGGATGCCCCAGAGATTGATAGCTCAGAGAGATGGGGCAGCAGGCTGTCACTTTCAAGAAACCATGACAGCCATCGTTTTTCTTTCTTTTCTTTTTTTTGCTTGAGCCGTCCACTCCATCTCTGTCCAACGAAAAGTGCTGGATCTCTTCAAAGGACGCCCGTCAACTTCAAAAAGATGTCACAATCAAGAAATCAACCTAAAAATATAGATAACACAGGACTGCGTCTCCCTTTGGCATGTTTATGACTATTACTTGGAAATTATGGAGGTTCCAACTGAAAACTGGAACACTGAAACGAATGACCAACAATCTGCAGTGTGCTGTTATTAGTGCCAGTTCGAGATGGATTTCCTTGCTGCCTTTCTAAAACGAATGACCACTTTGATTGTCAGGCATTTACCACAAAATAATCCGCTCTTTCGAAAGTTGGGTATTTTGGTTATGTGGTTTGCAAGCTTCATGTAAGAGGAGGCAAAGACCTGCTTTATACCCACTTCTAGACCATTTCGATACTTAAAAATGCCACTGTATTTTCTGTAGTTTCCCTATATGTTGAATGTTTTCGCAGTAGTTCAAGCCCTCTCAATGGGTGCTACGGAATGTGTTATTTTATGGCTTTGAGTTTCGGACTGCCAGGGCGTTGATGTTTGACTTGGATTGATGCGTGATATACGGATACAAATTTCCATCTCTTAGACATTGCACAGACATGGAGAAATGTGGAAAATGAAACAGATCTGCAGTTTAAAGTCAAGCTGACATTCTTGAGCTCCACAGGTCCATCGCGTTTGTCCATCAAACCGTGGGGCTGCTGTCAGTCAAAAGGTCAACCTCTGACCACGTCCTGTCCCGCCTCTTGTTATCATTCAGTCCACTTAAGGTAGTTACAGCATAGCCTTTCATTTCAACAATTCTGTTTTCCATTCTGCAGAGCAATTGATGTTATCGTTTTGATTAAAATCACTCCTCAGATATTTGGCTCTAATGGCTGACAGAGAATAATGAGGCCTGTTCGAGAAAAAGTCCAGCCAAGATAAAGTGCAAAGAGTAGTCTTTTGCTGTTTTGAGCATTTTGAAGATAGAAATAATTACTACAAAATACTCACGTAAAAGCTTCCTTCTGTTTCATTTTGTCAGATTTCCGAGATAGTGCCTGCAGGGTTTTCTTTTTGCATGGGAGCTGAGCAGGTCTGAATAACCTCAGCCACAAAGCTAAATGGTGACCCAACTTTGGATGAACCCCATCATTGTTCATTAGATGAAATTCCAGGTGTTTTTTTTTCATCAGTCTTTCTATGTCTTTCTTTTGTGTTATGTAAGTATATCAATGTGTGTTTGGGGGCTTGAGTTCAAAGGAAACGTGGAGGATAAACAAGCAGACTTGCAGAACCATAGAAGGCTCTGCAGTGACTGCCCGGTTTAGATTGACTCTGCCTTGGTTTATTTGTCTACGTCATTGAGATAAACATCACAGCAACCCTTCGACAAGAAAAATGAACCTGCCAGAGGATGAAGGCTCACACTGGTGAGCAGAAAGCACTCACACATGTATGTGTGTACATGCTCAGATGTAAAAATGCACCCCAAAACACACACGCTCTCTCTTTATTTTACACACACATTCCTTCATGCCCTCCCCGGGCCCTGCCATGAAGAGACCTCTGTAAGAGCTGTCAGTCAATGCCGGTCACCATGGAAGTGACTCAAGCTCGTTACAAAGGCCCTTAAGAGTTTCTCACATGGCAATAGGGAAGGCACACAGAGAGAAACAACAAAGAAGAAGACAGAAACAGACAACGAGAGACTCACCGGGAGACACGCCAAAGCTCGCGAGGCACAGATATTGACTGACTGAGCGAGTGAGATGCTACGTAGATGAAGATGGATTGAAAGGACGTGATGGACAAATGAGACAGAAACATGTTGAGATAAAGAGGTTGGGAGGCAGAGTTGAAGTTGAGAAAAAGCTGGAGAGGGAGAGACAGAGTGGGGATGCATGATTTACCATTGCCTCCATTGCTAGCCTCATTAAACACGGTTGGACACCCCTTCACTAACAGTCACACACTCTCACACACACACACACACACACACACACACACACACACACACACACACACACACCTACACTTATACACACACACACACATTAAAATATATAAAAACTAAAAGACACAAATATATGCGCTGCACATGCACAAAACAAATGTTTCCAAGCCTTTTCTGTACATTGCAGGGCTGGAAGGCCAGTGCGGGTGGTGATGCTTGGCTGAGGTGGCAAAAAAAGCCAGAGGGAGCGTGGGACAATGGGTCAAGAGGTGAGGGGTCAACGGGTGCAAAGGGGGCCGGGGCAATGGGCCTATGGCTACGGGGTCAGATGGGTGTGTGGGCCGCGGGCAGAGTGCCAGGCTGAAAAGCACTTGGGTGGGCTTACTGCGGGTCCGATGGTTGAGAGGGGCATGGAGTGGAGGGTAAGGGTGGAGAAACGTACTGGAAGATTTTCTTTGATCAACTGCATCAAAATAACCCACCCATGTATGCAAAAAGATTCTTAGGAGTGGGTCAATGCAAAAGTCTGGGTCGTGAGGACAGGAGAAGAGAAGAGTACACAGGAATGTATGCCCAGTACAAACAGTATGACATGAGGAATATCATCTCCAAACTGTCTCTCTTTCTTCCTCTCAACACACACTCACACAACCCTGACTCAAATTTAAACCACTTTTCACCCCAGTTTTGACTAAGCGACAGAAGTGAGAGGCAGTCAAGCTGCTGCTTAAGACTCAGTGACACACAGTGATAGAAAACAGCACAGAGCAGTGACAGACAGAGTGAAAGGGAGAAAGAGAGGGGAGGAGGAGAGACAGTGAAAAAAGACAGAGGCCTTCAGTGGAAGAGAAAAATACCCAGCAAGAAAGAAAGAAAGAGAGACTTTTCTGAAAGGAGCCTGAGAGGATGAGAGAGAGCCAAAGCGAGAAAGATGAAGGGAGAGGCCAAGAAGAAGGAGAAAGAGCAGAGAGCAGTGCCGAAAAAGAGAAAGAGAGAGAGAGTTAAAAAGATTACTTTCAGGTTCAGAGACGCTCTTTCTGGCTGCTTACTGGCTGTCACTCAGCGCCTGGCTCCTAAGGGGAGGGACGGCTGGCTCTCATTGGTGTCTTTCACCTGTCAATCGGCCTGACAGGTGGACCATAGGGCCCCATGTTGTGGTGCGGAAACTGTCTGTCAGCCACGCAGCAGCTGCACATGACATCATCCAAGATCAGGTTTGGAGCATACATACACAACCTGTGTGTGTGACAAAGAACATACATGTTAAACTATGGAAATGAGATACCATAAACACCTTTTGCCGCCCAGCAACACACACATGTACATCAAGGCGCTCAACTTGACTCCCTGTGGATTGCACATCACAGCCTTGCCAGTCCCCTGGCTGTCCTCCCCTCCGCTTTGCTCCCAAAAAAGCCCTTGTTACTGGCAGGACAACAACCCTGCGACATCAGCACACCAGACCACACACACAAATACACTCACACACACACACACACACACACACACACACACACACACACACACACACACACACACACACACACACACACACAATGCATCTGCACATATGACAGCTGGACAGTTAGACAGCCAAAGAGGAAAGACAGATTTGTGCATACATCGTAGCTGTAATTAGCCACACACACAAACGTAGAGAGAGATAAACCCCGTCTCGCTTACCTACACACACCGACACACACGCACACACATAAGCGCAGAACACACACATAGCTCTGATAGAGAGGGCTTGGCAACGAGACAGCACCCATCTGTTTTGAGCTAATTTAACATGGTCACTAAAACAAAGCAGACAAAAGCCCGTCTTGTGAATAATGATGAAGTGACTGTCAACTGAAAAACACTTCTGGTTCTTCTCGTGTTCGATTCACTCTTTATTGGCCCACGCAGCACAATGCCGCGTTTTCGGTGGGACGTCTGCATGTTTAAAGCCGGTGAGACGTGAGCTCCTGTTGTGCACTTTAATGGCACACAATAAATTTGTGCAATTCACTCTATTGTAATGAAGTTTATTGTCAAGAAGTTCACACTATGAATGGTATCATATTAAAAGTTGTTTCAGTCATGGTTATGTAGGCCTACAGTTCAGATTTTTTTCAAAGTTATGATCATTGTCAAAGCTGACGATTATCATAACATGTGATATACAATATGTACAGTGGTGTAAAGTAACTAAATACATTTACTCATGTACTGTGCTTCATTGCAATTCAGGTTTACTTATTACTACTTTATACCTCTTCTTTGCTATTTTTCAGATGAAAATATTGTACTTTTTATTCCCTTATTACACAGCTATAGTTATAAACTGGGATTCCAATTTTATTCTCTATATATATATATATATATATATATATATATATATATATATATATATATATGATTACTTTATAAGATATGGTACATTGTTTTATGTAACTATAAATGCATTCATACTAGTAGTTCAATAAATCAATAATATAACACTGACTGGGACCATTCTGCATAATGAATACTATGACTTTTGATAAATTATGTATATTTTGTTGCCAATACTTCTTGTGCTTTTACCTGTAATGTCTTTTTGCAAAATGGTATTTCTTATTTTTATATTATTATTTTTGAATTCTAAGTCAATGATCTGAGTACCTCTTCAACCACTGATTATATTGATTAATTACTGGTGGAATGTATCTAAGTATGTTCAGTCAAATGCTGTACAGTGTACATTTCTACTCCACAAATTTCAGAGGCAAATATTGTACTTTTCTCTCCACTACATGTACAACTGCAGCTACAGTGTAGTAAGTTAATTTGATACGTATACAAACAATATATATCACTGTTTTAAATGAAACTGCCCAACAGTATAATATTTACTTCACATTAACCAGCTACAAAAGTGAAGTTCTGGATGAATGTATCAATATTTATGATCCAAAATGTTATATACAATAATATACTTCTCACAGGGAAAGTTTAAATAAATGTTGCTTATAATACATCTACATTAGGTTTTGAATAGCAGACTTATAGTGGAGTATTTCACATTGATGTATTGGTAATTTCACTTCAGCAAAGGATGAGAATAATGAACTTCCTCTGCTACTCAAATCAGGTGACAGTATTGTTATTACTGTATATGCCATGAGATCAGACTTGTACATACAGACAGTCTCACATGTGTGTTCCTGCAGACACACACTACACACGCAAACATACACAACAGATGGGGAAATGGGAACTGTTGAACCATATCATTGTGACAGCTATTATGACGGATGACTGTATCATCTTGGAGAGGAAATCCCTCTCTCTCCTCGCTTCTTCTTCTTCTGAGGTCTGATTACTCACCAGCTTGTCTCGGATGTTTTGTATTGGGGTCAAAAGGCGACATTTCAAAGGTTGCGGAAGAAAATAAAACCATTAGGCACATACATTAAGCAACAAAGATTAAAAGATATTGCCTGGTAAATTACCAACAGGATGTGCACTCAGTTTATCCATCTTTTGATTTTTTTCTTTCAATTTTATTAGACAGACATTTTGACTTTGACATAAATTATTGTTAACCTACACAATGATGTTTCTATTTTTTTTTGGTACATTTTTTGTCCTATATATTTACGCTGGTAATTACAGAGGAAAATGTTTATTGTCTTTGTATAACCCCATTGATCTTCAGTTTACACCAATCAAACACAGGTATGCAGACATCCTTTGTGGAAAACGGGCAGCTCTGCTGAATGTCCTCGCCTCTGTCTGTGATGTGTTGCCTGCTGACAGTTTTGTGCATTGGCGAAAGCAACCAGGAGGCTGTTCAGACACCATGACAGTCCACAGATTCTTTGAATGCCACGCATGGACGCACCAAGGGTTCAGACTCGTTGCCTGGACACTGTTGCTAACAGTTAAATTTAATTTGGATCACATAAGGTTGCTCCTCACAAAAGAACATCCTGCTATTCATATGATGTTATAGGGTGGGTTACTGATATTATCTCTGAATTGTATGTCTTGATGTATCAGCTGAATGAGATCAAGCTGATGACTGTAAATCTGTACTCTTATGGCACTGACCTTTGGAGTAATAAAAATGATATACGGCATGAACAAAACCAGCGATTTCTCCTAAGAACTGCTGAGTGGGAATGTTCCACTGCCGATACATGCAGAGAGCAGCCAGCCTTTTGTACAGCTTTCTCTGTTCCTTTCTTCTTCTCACTCCGTCTCTTTCCTCTCATCTGTTTTTCATCCCTGGTTCCGCAGCTTAAAGCAATGTTGTTATTCCAGATGCCATGGTGCTATATGGAGAACAGACAACACGAATATTTCATTGAAAATATGAAAATATGCCAGCATGCGGATATCATTATGGCAGCCTATGTCATTTAAGGGCCCCCAAAATTACCTCCAGGCCTCATGGAGAAAAATAATAAGTGTGTGTGTGCATGCATGAAGGCTCACATCTCTGCATCCTCTGCATCTGTACAAAACTCAGATGTGCAGATTTCAAACACATGTCTGCCTGTTTCTTGGAAACCTTGATAGCAAATCATATCTAGCGCTAACCCAATTAGCTTTACATCTGGCTTAGAGGCCGAACAACCTGTGACAACGCAGAGATAAATAAAATAAAAAAAAACACAAGACAAACTGACATACACAGTCTCGGAGGCAGAAATGAAGTGCAAGAGCGCCATATACATTCCTCCTACGCTCACTGTTTTATATCACTCAGATTGGTGCAGGGGAGCCAGTCTCCGTGGGGCTCAGTCTCTATCTAAACCTGCCTCCGGTGGGTCCTGAAGGTGCCCCTTTGCCAAATGAGCAGCGTAAAGCATGCCCCAAGGCATGGCCCAAAACGACACCCGAACAGCAAAGCTGTCAGCTTATGAGCCAACACACTAAAACATGAGTGCAGCCGAACCGTTGGGTTTTATAGCCTACAACTCGCAGTCACAAGCCCTCTAATGCCCCGTTTAACAAGCTGAAAATCCTCCATTTATTCCCCCTCCATCTCCCTTTAGGAGCTCCTCCATTACCATTCACAAACAAAGGCGGGCTGAAATATATGGCAGTGAAGGCTAACACTTACGTGCTAGCGTAAATGGTGTTAATGCATGTAGGGAGGTGAGGGAATAGATGGCGCTACGAGTTTGCACTTGTGCATGTTTTCATTTGTGCATACGATGTGCATGCAACAGTGTTTTCCACAATAGGGTTAGCCTCAGCAGGGAGAAACGATTTTCATAATGCAGTTACATCATCAATGGACACTAAATAATATACACTGAAACGGATACTGATGACACTGTTTAAGAATTTTTTTAGGCTGGGTACTTTTTTGTGCAGACCAATTTGTGATTTGTGATATTGGGCTTGATAAAATGTAATTTACTTGACTTGACGTGCAGATGCACAAGTTGTGTGAGTGGATTGCAGCATAAGGGGAGGGAACTGAAGGAGAAGAAGAACAGGGAAGAAAAGTGATAGCGCTGTGGGGTCGGAAAGTTCGGGGGAGGATGGGGGTCACTCTCTCTGCTCTCCCGTCATGAACACAGGAGATTGGATGAAGTCTTCATCAGCGTTACACTCCACCAGTCACAGTCCTGTGAAACCAGCACCGTGTCCCCAGTACACACACACACACCTCCTCTCACTTCAACAATGCTGTCACTCATGGAGGCCGAAGAGACACAGGGAGTGCTCCATCATGGGTGTTAGCTATGGGGATCAGTTGCTTTAAACAACAGAGGAGGGGTGTGCTTTTGCAGCCTATCATTTAACAACTGCAGATAAATACCTTTGAACTTTTGTCTCTATTTATTAGATGTATTTCCCGTTCAAATTGGTTTGTAAGAACAATAATGTAGCATCACTAACAGGACAAATACTCTGGATTGACTGCTTGTAAAATTACCTTCCCTATTTTTATGCATTTAAATCATTTCCAGGTATTTATCATAATTTAGTTTAATTTTAATTTTAGGTTTCACCACTTTCTATTGAAGTGGTGCGTTCTTTACACATTATTTAATTTTACAACACATTATGTGGGGTCCTTTTACCAGCTCTGGTAGAAGAAATTAAATCAATTTTAAATGCACGACACAAAATACCGATGAAAGCCCTGTATTAAGGGGATCTGGCTGGCTGAGTGGTTATACTTTCCAATGAGGTTTTGTTTGTTTGTTTTTTTGTTACTTTTCCACCCTAAAATACGGGGATTGGAAACATGCAAACTATAGTGTCTCAGTGGCCTAACGAACCAGTGGTCTTGGAGTAGGGAAAATGCCCTGCGAGCCAAATTGTTTTCCCCTCATAACACCATCTGTTTTTTCTTAGCCAAGCATGGCAAATCAGGGTCATCAGCATTAATATGCGTGCTTGCTTAATCTGTAAAACCAGCCGTTATAGGGTTATGTGAATTTATCAATACTAAAATTTAACTCACTGTATTCCAAACTTTCCGTTTTAATAAGTGTCAGAGGTGAAGACGTGTGGAATGAAAAATAAAAGCTGGCCCAAATGGTAGTTGTAAAATTTAAATTCCCAGAGGCATGTGGAAATTGAATTCCTTCACAATTTTTAAGGATGAGCAGCAACCCAAAGCACAGACCAGATTAGCCACACTGATCTTACACCAATACACCTCCAAACTATTTTTTGGACCTTGTGTTTATAGCTTTGGGGGGACATGTTTATGTTCCGCGCCGTGACAGGACTAGAATTCTCAAGAGTGCTATGATGTGGACAGGAAACTCTGAATCTCTCTCCCTCACAAACATCGTACACATTTTCCCTCTCCTCACCCAATGCTCTAAAACAACAACTTTGACACGATCTGCGCCGGGTTGCCGGTAACTCGAGAGCAGCCTGCTCGAACACGGAGCGCTGAGGAATCCTGTTGCTGTGAAAGAGGGGCAGTCAAGGAATCAGTCCACACTGAGGCGGGAAGAAATCGATGGGGTGGATGGTATAGGGGGCCTACACAGGACCCACTGGGCCTAGGCCCCTGGTGAGATAGACCCAGGCCATCTGGATAGGGTGGCGGCCAAAGAGGCCGACAGGGGAGCCCAGTGTTTTTGCCACAGAAAAGAGGAGCATTCACCACATGTCCCTTACAGTGGAGATGGAGTGGACTGGGATCTTTGGTGGTAGTGGTGTTGGTAACGTATAGTACAAGTACACAAGCACACACAAGAAATCCTTCTCCCTTCTTATGGTCACAGAAGTGCAGTCAGGCCTCTGTAAACATCTGTCAGCCATTGCCTCCCTCGTCCACCCCACCTCCCCAGACCCCAGCAATTCAGCGTGCCCTTTAACCTTCGACTGAAGAAAGCGCAACTGTGACTTTCTGCCAAAAACTAGCAAAGAGTTCAATCCTCTGACAACTACCTCAAGAGGGGAGAGAGATTTAACTGCGTGTCTGATTATGGATAAATCAGTCTTATCATAACAGCAAATACTTGTTTGGCTCAGGGTTCACAGTCCAGGAAAGAGGACTTTAGAGAGCACAGCTGTACGTTAGTGATTACCAGAGAATGCAGCAAAGTGGAAAACCCTCGGGTTATTCACTCTTTTCAAAGGTTCTTATAGTTAAATACTTGAAAAAACGTCCAAAAGTAAAACATAAGAGATATATTCATCTGAAATACTAGCAGTTAAAGACTTTTAATTGCATATGGCAGCAAGGAAATTCAAGCTGTTGCATTTAATAGACAGACTATATTATCTTTAAATAATGCAAGATTTTCTTTCCTGTTTAGTTAACCAGTAAGTTCAACTAATAAGATTTGTCTGCGGTTTGGACAGTCAAGGCTCTGATCTACCATCATCTCACCCACCCTACCTCCCACAGGAGCCAGACCAGCACCACAGACCCCTGGACACAGAACAGAGCCCTCATCAGCTGCCTCTCTCTGGGGCCTCAGGTTTCCCCTCCATCCCTCCCGCCCTCTCTGCTTCCAGCAGCCCCCACAGGCCTATCCTCCCCACATCAATTACAGCCTATCCCCCGTAGTGCCGGCCCCTCCCTCTGTGACCCCAGGGGTTACAGAGTCAGCGAGGTCAGAGGTTGTTCTCCCCACTGTTACCCCAGGCATCTCTCAGAAGTCTCTGCATCTGAAACCCTGCGGCTCTGCACAACCTTCGCCAAGCCAGGAGACACAGGGATCCCCCTGTTCTAGTCAACAATGGTCTGTTCCAAACGTTACCCCTAAATATAATTTTCTTATGCAATTTTGCATTTGGTAATTATGTTACCACCCATAGGTATCTCCATATTGTCATTCATTTGTAAAGTTACACTGCAACTTTACTTTCTCAGTAATCTTAGATAGATAGATAGATAGATAGATAGATAGATAGATAGATAGATAGATAGATAGATAGATAGATAGATAGATAGATAGATATTAATCCCACGAGGGGAAATTTTTTTGCTACAGCAGCAATTATGTTACAGGTAAATAAAATAACAGAGTACAAATCTTAAATATCAAATGCAAATATCAAATGCACAATATATACAATAAGAATAACAGAGTAAAAAAATCTTGCACTTTTCCCTTTCTGTTTCTATCCAAACATTTTTAGGATTCTACTGTGTAAATTTATGTCGATAGCATGTTGAAAATATGTGTTCTTACTTGGTCACATGCAGTGTGTTTTGTAAATAAAACTAAATTAAATCAAAATGAACAAGAACAACTGAGAGTCCATATACATGTCACTACAGAAGACATTTCAGTTTTACCTTACACAAGGATCAAAAATTTCTGAACCAACTATGTTTCAACCACATCATAAGAATATGAATATGGAAAAAGGCAGCTTGTGGCCATGAAAATCAATCGCTAATGGGGTAAAAGGGTTTACTCACACATCAGTTTCCTGGAAGATACTGGAATATCATGGCTTCCTTGCTGAGAAAAAGTGCGAGTATAATCAATTGTAATGTTTTTACATTTATTTTCTCGTGAGAGGAATGAAAACTATCTTTAATACTAAATGTATGATCTTTGTGGCAATTTCTGTACACTTTAATCTCTTTAAATCTATCATTAATGTTGCCAAACATATAGAAGGAGAAGAATTGCTTTTGAAATCAATTCCACTGATTTTGTTGTAAATCTCATAGTGAATGGCCAACAATGAAGGGATGTAACACACAATCAACCTGGTTAAAAAGCAAGTCGATGAGCTTGATCGTTTCGTTGACCACAGAGTTTTGACGCGGAACTCAGCCTCACTGAGCAGAACCGTATTTCTGTCATAGTACCCAGACCTTGCAGTGTCAATACCAGACACATTATCTCTAATGGGAGAGTCTGAGGGTGGAGGGAAGAGGAGACAGGGAAAGAGAGAGAGAGAGACAGAGAGACACGGAGAGCGTAGAAGCACGGTATCTCTATTGATTAACTGGAAGAGGACCTCCACTCCACCCTCTCCTGTCCAGACATATGGGGTAATAAGGACCACTCTTCTCTACTGCCGTCCCCCCATCTCCTCCTCTTCTCCCCTCACCCTGCTAGAAAGCCTTTTAATCAGCCCCCGGGGGAATACATGGATATGATATGGGAGAAAAAAGGAGGGGAAG
Source organism: Cebidichthys violaceus (assembly GCF_023349555.1). Classification (NCBI taxonomy): domain Eukaryota; kingdom Metazoa; phylum Chordata; class Actinopteri; order Perciformes; family Stichaeidae; genus Cebidichthys; species Cebidichthys violaceus. The sequence goes on along the minus strand of NW_027176329.1, from coordinate 8,432,401 downwards.
CGAGACGGAGGAGAAGGAGATAGGGTGAGAGGAGTCCATAAGTAAAGGAGACACAATAGCTACAGAAACAGAGCGGGTACAGGGAGAAAATGGCGTGATAGGCCTGAAAACAAACATATCCTATAACTAAACATTCATATTACGCACAAAAATGAATACAATTTTTGTCCGTTCACTTTCTTCCTTAAAGTTACACATAAGAATCATTTTCAACTTATTTGTAGCACTGCATATGATGGCGTGCACATACAGTATGTGTGCGTGCGCCAAGCACATCTGAGCTGATATCGTTCCAAAGCTACCAGGTCACCTCATAAAGGATCTGTTTTTCTGCTCGGCCAGGGCCATTTTCCTCTGTTTATGTAGGGCCTTTCTGTTTTCTTTTCCAAGTAGAAGGCTGCCAATCTCTGCGAGCCAGACCAACTTTATCAAGGCGTCCATCTCAGTCTCTGACATCAAATCCACGACTGCTTCTTTTCACATGCTGAAAAAAAGTTTGAAAAGGAAATCTGTCCGCGCCTCACCCCATTGCTGGCCCCTCAGCCTCTGGACTCTTGAGACATGGTGAGAGAAAGGGAAGCAGGGAGGAGAAAGTGAGGAAGAGCTCAGTAAAAATATGTGTGGTTGAAGCAGGTTTGATATTTTCTTTTGTTATTTTGAGTGAGATGACAATAGTTTTATCTCTATTCAGTTGAATAGTAAAGAGCCTTATAGAGCTGCAACATTTCAATTAGTGAACAGGTCCAGTTCCTCAGGCTCCAGTTGAGTTGGAGGAAATAACCTACAGGTCAGTCTTTTTAAAGCACAAAGCTTGGGCGATAGCGCCTCCTAGTGGCCAAAGCTGCGTTAGTATTTTCTGAACAAAATGATTGCTTTGCAAAATATTATCACATGAGACACTGACAAAGTTTGGAGTTGTTGCGTCTTACATGGCTTAGTATGGTATTAAAAACAGCTTTCATACATTACTGTCAATAGAAGATGTATTACTGCTGCTTGAATAAAGAGGAAACCCTGCTAACTAGACTAACACAAAGCAGTCCGTTTCTTGCAGACCGGTGGGACACATAATATAGAAGAGGTCTGTCTGCCCAGTCCATCAGCATTAAAACAAAACCTGTATTGAAAAGTAAAAAGAATAAAACCCTGAAAATAGCAATGTATTTTCATTATTACAACCCAATTTGCAGAGGGCCAGCCCGATGTAAAATTGCTTCCATATGCCTCCGCTGCGGGGCGCCACACAGTCTGCCAGAACGGCTATCATAAGTTTTATGATGATTTACGCTCTGTGATTGGCTGATGCATGGCGTTGGAGCTGGAGAGTTGAACCAATAGGAAGTCCGAATTTTGAATCGTTTGTGTGATTGGCTGAACGCGGATGTCAATCAAGCAGCCAAGGGGTCTGGAGGCAGAGAGCGGCCAGTCTGTTGTTTTGCTCTCTGGAGGACGGAGCTCCGCTGGGTGAACCCGTCCAGTCTCTCACACACACACACACACACACACACACACACACACACACACACACACACACACACACACACACAATGACATACTGCATGTCACAGACACTCTCACTCACTGGTATATTTACACCTCATGGATGAAAATAATTAAATTTATCAAGAATAAATATATATATTATAGTTCAAAATGTTGTACATTTATCTTATATGAAATACATTTTAATTCAATTTTTGAAAACCATTCATATTATGGTAGGTTCTTATTTACAAAAAGCCTAATTATTGACCACACAATTAGAAACAAGTACATATCTAGTACTTTATGTTTTTGATTATTAAAACAATGATTGTTATAGTAATTGGGGTTGGAAATTATAAAATTGTCAATGAAAAAAAGTTTATTTAAAAAAAGTTGAATTTGCTTTGCCTGATAAAAAATGAAGTATATTTATAAATGAATCAATTTTTTTTTTAACTATTGACACGAAATTAGATGAACATATTTCCACTGGCTTATTATTTTTTTTAGGAAATAAAACAAATATATAACAATATAATATAATATATATTTTATCAGAACAGTATCATTTTTAATAATCATACATATTGGAGAATATTATTTCAAATGTAATATCAGTCCTGCAAAATGAAATAGGACTGCATCTACAGTATTTAACTTTTGTCTTTTGCTTTGCTCATATATTCATCTCATGTAAGCTGCATCAGATAAATCCACTGTGCATTATTGAATAGGCTCGGTTAAAATAATATTTCTCACCCACATTTCATGAAGAGCGAAACTACGTACTGCCTCTGTCCCCAGTCTGATAATAATTAATTAATTAAATAAATAAAATGGTTGTAAAACATATTATGTGAAACATTTAATTGTGTACTCATCATGGCCTTAAATCTGACTCGAGACCCGTGTTTAAAGAGGACTTTCAAGGCGAGTTTAAATTGTCATCCCTGGGGTAAGAAATAATAATAATAACGACAAAATAGTCCCATGGAAGTCACCTCGATTTCCCTCAGGTTTCCCATGAGTCTTTGCAGCGCCTAAAACATGTGCGCACGCGCACTAGCCTCCTGCACGTCACGTGTAATTCCACCAATCAGCTTCGTCCTCAGAGGAGTACGTAGGAGTGATTTAAGAGCTCTCCCCTAATAAATCTGTCAGAACTTCACAAAGTTGATTTAAATGTGTTTCACATCGTTATGAACATACTTGTGGATTAATCAATGACTGCACGCTGGCGTCACATCAATTGGAGTAGACTACTCTTCACAACTTTTTTATAGCGACGCGATTTGGAGCGTTTAGACTCTGGATTTGTTGTGCCGCCGAGTCAAATCTGTTAAACTCACACCAGGCGGTCCTCAAATGTCATTCTTTTTTTTTCAATGGGCTTTTTTTTTACCTTTGCAAAACGTTAAGTCGACAGTTTCTCAATGTGTGAATGTTAGATTATTGCAGTTGGTCTATAACAATGCTGCAGTTGCATCCTAAATAGCAGATAAGCTCTACAGCACGTTTGCCTCGTCTGCACTAGACTTGTGCTCACTCGGCAGTGAGACTCCGGGGTGACCTAGACAATGTGTTTTGAACTTGTTGTGTTGAACTATACGTGTTATAGCCGCTTATCATTGCTCCCATAATTGAATACGAATTCCCAAACTTCTCGTATGATGTCATGACATTTAAAGGTCTGAGCAGGATATTTCCAAAAGGATTACTGATTTTCTTTGCTCAGAAAAACTCCACTACAGCAGCCACTCAGACCCGGAGGAAGTGTTTTTTATTCATTTGAACTTCAACAGCTTATTCATTGCATATACTGTGTGATATAATGCCAGTGTCCAGAGTTTTTGTATTGTCTACATGCGGGTTTCACATTATATGTTATACGTCAAGTCTGGAAAACGACGTAAATTCAAATTGTATCTGGTAAAACGCACTCTTACTCAGACGATGTCTTGCCGACTAGTCGTTGTACACACTGTCCCATTTGGTAATTATTGAATTGTTTTCATTAAGTGACCTAAGAATATCTGATATCCATTAATGTTACCATTCTTCGACAGCAGGGGTCGCAAATAGTCCAGGTCACAGACACTCTCCAAAGACCAGCCCAGTGACTTGAAGTCCTGTTTCCTCTGACAATTTATATCAACATTTATATGAAAATAAAACGGAGAAATGTCAAATTGTATTTGTTTAATCATAGCCTACAGCAAAATATACACAGTGTGGAGGAAGGTATCTACGTTTGCCTGCACTTTTACTTACTTACAGTGTAGGCCTACTTGCCTTTTGTACTACTTTTAGATTATTACACTATTATCAGATGAGGTAGAATACAACTTAAGTGTTATTGCACGAAGTACAAAAACATGAGAGAACAAAATACAGTTTAGCATCCAACCAGAAGTGCAAAAAGCAGTAATGTCCAGTGTAATGTGCATATAATATACAGATAACAGTAAGTGGTGGATACAAATATGGGGAGATAGATACAGTATGAACATGTGCAGCAGTTACAGAAGGTAAAAAATATAGTGCACGTTTAAGTACAAGTATTGCTAATAGTGAGACATTATGTTCAGAATAAACAGCTGGAGGTAGGCTACAGAGCAGATATATGCACTGTAAACAGTATATGAATACACTATAGGTCAGATGTATGGACAATAGTAAAAATATGTATGTGTATGTGAGATTATAAGGCCTCCTGGTATAAGTGCAGTGTGTAAGTCAGTGTGAAGCAGACTGTGTGCAAATGTTCAACCACTGGAGGAAGGTGCATAGGGGTGGGGGTCCAGGGTGGAGGGAGAAAAATAAAAAGTTCAATCAGGAAGGTGTGTGTGTGTGTGTGTGTGTGTGTGTGTGTGTGTGTGTGTGTGTGTGTGTGTGTGTGTGTGTGTGTGGAAAGTTTTCATTCCGCATAATGCGTACTTCTACTTCTTATTTATATGCATTTTTTTTGCCAAAACTTTCCCTTGAGCAAAATTTGGAATGCAAGACTTTTATTTATACGGATGCTTCCTCCACCACTGGACATATACACTCGTACATACTGTATGTATTTTACAATTTTCTTCCACAATAAATGTTTTCTAAAGGTGAAATCAGTGTCTGTTTTTAATTCTATCTATCTTCTGTTCTTTTGATTTAGCTCAAGTTTGTCCTCACGCTCCCCACTTAAGCTAGCATATAGCCTTAGATAACTTATCAGTAAATAAGTGAGACTCCGGATGTTTGAGTGTGTAATGGTATTAGTATTATAAAATAACCTCTTTTGATATTGCCTTGAAAAGGGCCACTAGTGTATGCCTGAGATGTTGGAGGACAGATTGAGCTCCTCCAACAAAATGATGTTAGATAACCTTTATCATTTGTTTTGGGTAGGTGGTTCTTGTATAACTTATGATTGCAAAGTAGAAAAACAAACAAACATGGCACAAACACATATATAGGGCTTTCCATTCCTTGTAAAGGGTCAGTTTGTGTCTTTGTTTCAGGATAAATTAACAAGGAGCCTATAAATTGCATATATCCAATTTACTAAGCTGGAGGGGACAAACTCAAAAGGTATAAGGGGCAACTTCAGCGTTTTTCAACATTTTGGGGATTAGGGGAAATGTGCACAGACACTATGAGTAATGTGAACAATGAGGAGTTATTATAAACGAACGATAGGTGTATTCAAAATTAAAGGTCTTATTATAAAATATAATTCAGATTGAATTGACAACATCCTAAAACCACTGACAAGACAGACCTTGAAACCTCCAAAGGATTAATTCAGGGTCAAGGATAAAATTACCTCATTACATCATCAACAACATCATCAGTCTGAACGGCAACATGCTGATCTGAGAGTGACCAACCTTTCAGTTCAAATTAAATAACATGTATTTTTGTGCTCGATCTAATAGTGTGTTGTATTTTAGAGCCATTGTGCAATTTAAACCCAAGATTGAACTTTTGAGGGTTAAAATTCCCTCTGTCTCCTCTCTATCACAATGTATTCCAATATAATAGTGCTGGAGTTATTAAAGTATTTGATGTTTCACTGAGAAAGGCAACACTACAATATAAAATGAAATCCTGCATTTAACATTTAACTTGAGACGCTATATCAGAAAAATAATCTCATTATCCACAATATCCCCTTTTAGATTGTAATTAAATATAATTGGATTATTATTACTGATGTAGTGTAAGCAGCATTTTAATGTTGAAATTGGTAGAGGTGGAGCTATTTTAACTATTTTATATAGTGCTGGGTAGTTTAATCCATAACAATGCACTGTATTCCATAAACTGACATGTTTTTAAAGAAAATGTAGTCTGGAAAGTAACATTTTCTTAAATAGTTTACCGAATCTAGACTTTATATTTCACATCGAGTATGAAGTGATTTGTTTTTAGAAGTCCAGAGGGTTAAGTGTTTTGTATAAGTCAAAATGCCATCATTGGCGTTCTGCTTTGTTTGGGGTTAGTTACAGACAGATCATAGTTGAACAAGTTCAAATTGTAATTCAGCCGATTACCAGTAGGCTAAACATATAACAAATGCAGGTCAGTAGGACAAACGTCCCGGAAATACAATTTAACAATGTTCCTGAGAAACTCCTTTAAGATTAATGAACTGTTGGAAATATGAAATAAATACAACAAAGGGCAATATTAAATGTTTTTCTGAAGCAAAATCAGCAAGGTTTCTGCTATTATTTCTGTGCAAATGTGTGTTGTTATAAGTGGGGTGGGGGCTGGCGAGAGTGAACAACTGTCCCTTACTCTCATTGGTCAAAATTACAACGGACATTGTTTTTGTCCAATCACAATCTGTTACGGCGAGCGCTTTGGTCCAATCTGCATTGAGCTATGCAAATCCTGAAACGAAGTTTCCCCAGTAGCAGCACGCGACAGTAGTGACAGCGGTTAGCTTCTCAGATGTTTCATTTTCTATTTAATTAGCGACGCCGGAAAGGATTTGATAGCTAAGTGCCACCGACGAATAACTGATGAGCAACGTCTTCGCTATGTTTGCGCCAACAGATTCCGATTAACCGGTGATTAAAGCTGATAGCTAACTGCTAACAGCTAACTAGCACTACTATCTAACGATTTCACCGGCACAGGCGGACCTCTTTGTCTGACAGGGGAAGGCGTGCTCTTTTGTTAGGCTTTTCCCTTTGTCCACTCGGGAAAGAGGAACTGTTGGGTCAGTATTTCACTGTTATCTGCAGCCCTTAAAGCATTTAGAAAATGCAAATCGCGAAAAAGTACTTGTCAGAAGGCCTTATTCAGTTAACGATCTTACTCAGTTTGATTGGAGTTCGCGTGGATATCGACAGCTACTTAAGCGGCCATTATACGCCTCTGATAGAGATTAACTTGGGTCCGAGCTCAGCCTACACCCAGACACCCTTTCATAATTTGAGAGACACTCTTGACGGATATAGTGTGCACCCAAAATGTCCCGAGTTGGACTATTTCTTTGCAAGTCGCCGGCTCCTAGACGAGGTGAGGACCCTTGGCTCACGGCGCTTCCCCACACAGTTGAACGCATGGCTGGTGCACCAAGTGTCTGCCACTGACAAGGCTGACTGTGGGCCTTCAACCAGCAACAACACTGACACCAACTCAGGGCTATTAGAAAGCACCGGGGACGAAGCCAGGGATGACAGTGAACACCTGCCCGACAGTGGCCAAGAGGTGTGCCAAACAACAACAACAACAACTGAACTTGGACAAAGGCCTTGTAGCACCGGAGCTTGCGGGTTTCTTAAAGAGGCAAGTGTGTGTGAAATGTATCAGAAAGTGAAACAGACTTTGCTGCTATGTAAGCTAACGTTATAGGACCAATACTGGTTGGCTGTCCGGCTAAAGTAAAGTTCGTGGACAGACAGAGTTACAACTTCATCAGTGCTTAGCACTAATGCTAACCATTAGCACTAACCCATGTTACACAATGGTGGGTGTACATCCAACCAGTAACTTATTGTTATGGGACCTATTCTGGAGCACCAGGAAACAAGACACACACACACACACACACACACACACACACACACACACACACACACAATGTAATAACCTGTTGACAAAACTTGAAATGTTCAGTCACTTTCACTTTGTGTGGCTCTTCCTGTTCTGGGTAACACATTGCAATTCAGTGATTATGTTCTTTCCTAGTTAGATTTCATCATAATTCAGTAACTCAGTCCAAAGAATACTTAACCGGTCCAGTTAAACCAGTAACTTATAACCAGTTAGCAAGGCAGCCAGACAGTGGTGACTGTTCACTGCACCTGTCACTCTTCAGGAACTTGCCACATTATAATTTGTATTGTAATCTGTGACTTCCAATATATATAAATAATTATATATATATATATATATATATATATATATTAATTATTTTCCCCCAGTAATCCAGTTTTTCTAGCTCAGGATAGAAACAGCTGCTTGGTGAATGTTATGTCCTGAGGGCAGTTGATGTCGCCAATTGTGTAACTATATCCCCTTTCTTCAGACTCAACCACCAGCTGTGGGCCTTGAGAGGTGGAGAAGTGAGGCTTAGACCCAGACCCTGTTTGCTTACACAAAAGCGGTGGTCCATACTTATACCCTGCCCCCTCCCAGGGTTCTTGTTCACATGTATAATGTGATGTTGACACATGTTTTATTCCTTAACCACTCTTTTGTAAATAGCTTAACTGCTTGTAGGGTACGTTTTTTTTTTTTTTTTTTTAGTTTTTGGAAATCCAGTGCTTTAAAAGAAAGGACTACAGTGGTGATATTTGAAAATATCAATAGTTATCTACATTCAGTGGGTCATTTGGAGCAGGAAAAGCTACTCCAGTAGAAGTCGACAAGCTCAAACAGAGCTCGGGCAGAACTCGGCTGGTGTAATGTACAGTCTGTCATGTTTTTGCCTCTAGCATTAAGTAAAAACTTACTCAGCAGTCTTTTCTCCTTTTGGAATGGGTGAGAATCCAACTCCTGTTATCACTTGGGCACTGAAAATATTTTTTTGTCTTTGTTGGGATATATCAAGCAGATTGTGTCAGTTATCGACGGCTGCTGCCTCACATTAAATGCTGTACTTTGTTTATCAGGAATGTCTTACAACATCTAACAGGGTTGGGTCATCTCTGAGAGTAGTTAGCTTAACTGTTAGTATATTAAAATGAACCCTAAGCCCCACTTCAGTACACAATTACAGCTGCAATGTGTTTCTAACATGTGTTGTTAAAGGCTCTGACCTCAGGTGACAGGACGATGAAAGGAGTTTTAAATGTAGTCTATACAGTCGCTCTCTGTTCCCTCTGGTGTTGTGACCACCGCTAATTAAAACAAGCATTTTATCTGTCAGAACAGTTCTTTTCAATATATTTCTAAGATATCTAATTATCTAAACCAGAAATGTAATTGTCTTTTGATGTCAGCTAACAAATCAACTCTTTTTCTCTTTCATCTTTGACTCTCCTGATCCCCAATTATGTCTTCTGCCTTTCTTTGCCTTACCAGGAGGAGGATGTTAAAGTTAAAGAGGAGGAAAAACCTGCCCCACTCACTCAGCTGGCTCACAGTTCCACACTGGAACAAGAGGTATGATCCCGGTTTGTCATAGTCGCCTTCGTTTATTGCTGTATACTGTTAAAAATTTGGCACATCGTAACATTTGCTTTTAAAAGTTCCGGTTCACTGAAACAGCGTTTTTTGGTTTTATTGTAGTGCTCACTACAATGTTTGTCAGTCTGTGACAATACTCTAGTCACACTTGAATAAGGCTTACAGTCACGAGACAGTGTTGAAAATGACCGTGTACCTATTTTTAACCATAAATTCATGTTCTCACATGACTCAAATTACACTGTTCTGATGACAGTGCTGTTGTGGTTACACGGTGTAAGATTAGGGGATGTTGAAGCACAATCATTATTGAATGTCTTATAGGGAAAGTTAACAATCCTAATAATATATACAGTTGGCTTTTTCAAGAGGATTTAAGAGTATAAAATGGCATTTTCAACAGCTTTCTCTTGTGTTTTGTGTTTTATGTTTTATTAGCATACACTGGTATGATTTTGAACTCTGGCACAAATACTTTAATTCACATTGGAGACATAGCATAACCACACCACGTACTGTGTCAGTGCTTTATTCTATGCATTTCCTTTTTGCCTATTTCAGAGTCTTCTTGAAGGCATCACTGCACTGTCTGACCCAGCCCGCCACCAGCCTCCCACCATTGATATTGACCAGCACTGGAGCAATTTACTCTCTCTGTCTGTCACTGACCTCGACGTAAGTTTTGGCCCCTGGAAATGTATTTTACTTGAAGCCTAATATTGGTTCAAACAGTAATTCAGATGCATAAGGAAATAAATATCAGTATGCATGTCTTGTAATGAGTTTTTCTTCTAAATTGCAAAGAAAATCAGCTAACATGTGTGTCTCATGTGTAGGACTTGGACTCCCTTGTTACGGAGCGTCTGTCAGGTCTCGACACAGACATCCCCAGCGCCATAAGCCAGGATGTCAGTTTGCATGATGCTATGGTAACCAGAGCGTTTGGTGTGGCGTCTGAAAGAGTCGAGTCCAGGCCGGTCGCCCAACAGCAAAGAAACCTCTTTCGACTGGAATCCACAGGCTCCTCGCACTCGGACCCATCACCAGGGATGGCAGTGGGCCTGGCTGCTCTCCCGTTTGCATCAGTATGTAATTTAACTGGAAACGTGTCGTCGCATAGTGCGCTGGGTGGCTGTCTGGATGAGGCAGTGTTTGACCAGATCAATCAGCTAGGTCTGGAAGGCCTAGACACCCAGCTGATGGGCTCTCTTGAGAGCATAAACCCGCAGGTCCTCGAGGACCTGGACTCTGACTCGGGTCTCTCCTTGGAGAGCAGCTCTGGAGGTCCAGTCTCCCCAGGTTGGTTCAAATCATTACATTTCTTTATTGCCACGGCTTGTTAGGTCAAGACATTGTTTGTCTTACATACTAATACATAAATTAACTCCTCACTCGTCCAGGCTCATCCGAGATGTCATCGTCATCCAGTTCATACTGCGAGGACGAGTGTGGAGCTACAGGCTACAGCAGTGAGGTGGATTCAGTCCCCTCAAAGGGCATCATGGACTACAACACAACGTGGTCCCCCATTGATCTGAGTGAGAGTGTGTGGCATGACCACAGCTACTCATCTCCTGCTTTCTTCAACCAGCCATCGGTAACACTTCCTCACAAAGGTATCAAAGAGGAGCCTCTCAGTGACGACGATGGGTCAAGGTTTGATGACAGGGATCTGAGTCGCGATGAGCTCCGCGCCCGTGCCATGTACATCCCCTTCTCTGTCCTGCAGATTGTCAACATGCCTGTGGAGGAGTTCCTAGAGGTCCTCGACGGTCACGGCTTCTCCCCTGACCAGGTGACCCTCCTGAGGGATATCCGCAGACGGGGAAAGAACAAACTGGCGGCGCAAAACTGCCGAAAGCGCAAACTAGATGCCATCACAGGGCTGCAAGAGGAGGTGGAACGGTTGCAGGCTCAGAGAGGCAGGCTGCTGAAGGAGAAGCAGCTTACAGCCAAGACAATGGGTGCTGTGGGCCAGCAGATTAAGCAGCTGACCAGAGACGTCCTGGCCCGGCTGAGAGATAGTTCAGGACGGCCCCTGAACCCAGAAAGATTCACCCTGCAGTGCGGGGCTAATGGGAGGGTTGTAGTGCAGCCTGTCAGACGGCCTGCTGTCTCCACATCAACGGGTGCCAAAACAGACAAGAGGAAGAAGGACAAAAAGCAATGATGCAGTATTGCCAGCTGAGACTTGAGCTTTTAGATTTGGGGATGTATTTGGACTAACTTGCCTGACTCTGGTTTTGGGATCTCCTCTTTTTGCCTGTGTGTGTGGATTCACCGCTGTTGGGAGCCCAGATCTGCAAAAAAAGCAAAGACACTCGGAACATAAATAATACAAAAATCTCTGTAAATAAATTTTCTCATGGGGAAAAATGTAGCTTACACACTGGACATTTTATGCTTATTGAAGATGGACAATTCACCCTGGGCAGTTTAAGGGATCAGCTAAGCTGCCGACAATGCTACCAGTCTTGTGCCTGTTAACATTCAAGTCAGTGAGGCTTGAGACAACCAGACATGCCTAAAGTCAACATGGCCAGCAGTGAGACACTTACTGGATAGGGATGTCAGAGGAGGATTCTTTTTGTTTGTTTGTTTGTTTGATTGTCTCCATGTAATCTTGCCTCTCAATGTATACCTAGTCAGTATAAGGAGGTTGAAGATTGTATTTATTAAAGTTTCTGAGGATACTGAAATGCTTATATGCATCATGAGACACTGTCAACTGCAGTATCTTTTTTTTTTTCATAATGGTAAGTTTATCTCAAAGTGGTGAGAAAGGGGACATTGCCTATCTGAAGTTTACAGCTTTGTTTCACATATTTGAGGGCATGTACTGTTCAGTAGAAATTTGTACTGAAATGTTTTCCTTATGTCTTTATGACATACAATATACCAATGATTAAATTGACATGGCCTTAATTTGCATTGGATAAATGTTTTGGTTATTGTGAGTACACATCATAACAAAAGTGTTTTATAAGAGGCTACGTTTTACATTAATAAGTAATTTGTTTAAAGCACAATGTTTCTTAACCCTTTCATTTTAATTACGTAAGAGTTTAGGCAAGATTATATTCTACCTCACACCTTGGTTTATGTTATAGATTTTGGCTACTTGAAAAAAAAAAATCTCATTTTAGGGGAACTTAAATGCACTCATTGACTACAAATTCTTCATTATGAAAATGGCCTTAAATGGACCTAAACAATCCCATTTCTGGAAAAAAAAAAATAAGTAAAAAATACAATCACCAACTTTATTTAATAAGATTGTCATTTGGCTGTTGCTTTTTATATACTTGAGATTATCAGAGTTGAAATAAGTATCTTGTAAAAGTTGCCATCTTATTCATCGGCATATGTCTTCATACAGTCAGATGGGTGCGTTAAATGGAAAAAGGAGCATAAAGTAATGGTGTAACTCATGACATTTTTTTTTCTTGTCCCTCACAAACTTGTATTTAATTTTCCGGTTTGACCAAGAGTTGTTTACTTTTCTGTTTGTTGAAATTTCAATATGTTTTGGGGGCAAATGTTTTTGATTGCATGGTGATTGTTGACTGTTGATAGTATGATTTTTGCTTAGGGATTTTGAAATGCTCTTGCAGACATTGTTCTTTCTGATTTAAAAAAAAAAAAGATTAAACAGCCTGTCTCATTCTTTTGTCACTTTTTTTAAGAGCATAGTTTCCCCCCTCTTTCAATAACAAGCATTGATGGTAGGATATCCACAAGCTAATTTGTCTCTTTTGTAAAAAAAAAAAAATACTCTTACAGAGACACACGAGTGTACATAGAAACATGTAGACCGAACACTAATAGTCTTAGACCACAATCTTTGAAGGGCGGAGGGCTAACTTACAGTATATATATATATAGCGACCAGGCGCAAACGTAAAAAACGAAGCGCGTTTCCCTTCTAGGCTTCCGTAGAAGACCTACGACTGCTTTAGCTTTTGCCGCCTGCTGCACTGCTGCATACTTGATAAAGGGAGAGCTAACCGCGTGGTTAGAAGACATCACTGAAGCAGCTCCTCTTTGTTTTAAAGGTGCGTATGCAAAAAATAATTCATTTCATACAATGTTAATCCACCACTTGTCGTAATTTTTAATCGTTTGATCCAGGCAAGCAAACGATAGCTTTCTTTTGCAACTTGGACCTTGTGGCAGGAAACGCAGTTTACGCAGAAAGTAAGCCATAACGTTACGTTACCTCAACAACTATACCATTTAAGCCTGGCTACATGAGTACATTGTTAGTGTATGCTGAGCGCACTGCAATGCTATGGCTAAGTTACAAGAATAGTAGCTAACAGCTAAGCTAGCGAAAAGTAGATGTTTGTATTTCAGGATTGTGTTGCCTCCTCGGGCCTTTAGCATTTTTACCCTGGCGAGCTTGGCATTAATCGTAATTTACTTATTGAAAATGTTAACTGAAGTTGTTTCTTGACACTACGCTTCGTAATCGATGTTTGCTTTGCTCAAGACAAAGTAAAGTCAAATAAATGTTCTCTACCACCCGGGCCTAAAATCGTCTAACCAGCTAAAGTTAGTTAGCTCCTAGGCTAACCTACATACCGTTATGTTGTGATGTGGCTAGCTTCGCATATTCTTTTGCTCAACACGTAGATGACTTGGTTGACAACTTAGCATTACTAATAGTATTTGTGTACGTGTTTCTTTTCATGTAAGCTCCTTGATACTTCTCAGTTATAATAACAAAAGTTTTTACGACGATATGGTTTACGGCCCCTTGATCTATGGATGAGTTGGAGCTTGTTCGTCTCCCCATTCTTCCTTTCAACTTAATGTGGTTAGGAACAGTAGCGCTATATGCATGTACCATGTGAATTATTGGGATGGCATTGCAAGATCATTTAAAAAAATTGAAGTTCTCACACCCCTTGTTTTTAGTGCACAACATGGGCAAGAAGCAGAATACCAAGGGCAAGAAAGATGCAATGGACACACAGGAGGAGCCTGAGGAATTTGTGGTGGAAAAAGTACTTGACCAACGTATTGCCAATGGGAAAGTTGAATTCTTCCTGAAGTGGAAAGGATTTACAGAGTAAGTTGCCTGGGGTGCCTGCTGAGCAGTAAGTGCTTCCCTGGTATGGGGTTGTGCTATGCTTTTGTCCACATTTAAATATATTGTATGCATCTGAATGGATTCAATGTGAAGGAGTGCAAATGGTAACCCCCTCCATCCCTTCTTGTTTAGGGCCGACAACACCTGGGAGCCAGAGGATAACCTGGATTGTCCAGAGCTGATCTCAGCATTTTTAGAAGCACAGAAGAACGTTAAGGAGAAGCCTGCTCCTGTGAAGCGGAAGGCGTCAACAGATGAGCCAGAGACAGAAGCCAAGAAGAAAGATGTGGTGAGTTAACTTAACATTGTACTATGCCGGTCCAACCCACATTTTACCTGAGAGACAACAGAAATTATTTGTTGTCGAATACCCTGGGTATCGTATGTAAACATTAACTTATGGTTTAGACCACCCAAAAATTCTCATAATACTTGTTGTCCACTTAGGCTGAGAAACCACGTGGCTTCGCTAGGAATCTCGACCCAGAACGCATCATTGGCGCAACAGACAGCAGCGGGGAGTTGATGTTCTTGATGAAATGGTGAGTAGAGAAGAAATTAGCCCTCTTTATGTGCAAACTGTAATACTTTTTTTACATGAAACATTAAATGGTCCCTTCTGTAAATCCCTTTTGTTACTAGTTATTTACTCTGGCTTTGTTATATCCCCCAGAGATAAGTCAAATATACATTCAGCTACGTAAGGCTGTTGTAAAGGAATATCCTCCCAGTTTATGTAACGCCTTAGTGAAAAATACTAGGTCCACAGTTACCATAATGTTTGTCTCCCCCTTTGTCCTCTTCTGTAGGAAAGACTCGGATGAAGCTGATTTGGTACCAGCCCGTGAGGCCAATACTCGCTGCCCTCAGGTGGTCATTTCCTTCTATGAGGAGAGATTGACATGGCATTCCTGTCCAGAGGATGAGGCTCAGTAATGCTGTCCTCTGGTCCCTGCAGTCCCATCACACCAGTTTCCTCAGGACTGAGTTTTCCTCTCTGGCTTGCCTTTTTAGTTTTAGCCGTCTTAGTTATTTTTGAAGATGTTTCAGCCCTCGCGTTGTATGGCTGTCAAGGAGAGCTAAGTTGTTGTACATATTAGCTGAACTGATTGTAAGGGAGCTGGTGGTGGTGGTGGTGTAATGAAAGAAGTCTTCCGGTATCATATAATGATTGATGTGATGGCAGTTTAGAAAATATATTCTTTGATCCAACCCAGCACCGCTCGTATTCAAACCTGGTCAAATTTTGTATATTCTAAATGGTACTTCTGTTCTGTGAAGGTGTCAGCCACCTCTTGGTTATCAATCTCCTGTTTTTTTTGTTTTCTACACTAGTGCTATTGTTTTGTTCTAAAAGTGCATTTTGTATACTCTGTCTGTAAATATTATTTGAAGTTCTAATAAAGGTTTTATGTGACCAAATTCTTCTGCTTATTTCTTATGGTGGCAATTAAATATGTCTGAAATACATATGTAGCTTTAGCTATAAAAGTTGGATTTTTACAACTTGATTTATTTTTAGTCAAGATGATTGGTTGAAATGTTGACTAATTAGAGCTTATGTGTTGATGGTAGTGTTTGAAGCATGGAACTGGGTTTATGATTTGGTTAAACATTTTGTTTCAGTGTTACAACTTGGTTCATTTTTGGTGGATGGTGGTCCATGTATGTGTTCACAGGTCTCTATTCAATTAGAAGTCCTTACCTTTGAGCCAGCATACACACTTAAAATTCTAAAATGTCTGTTTGTGGCCACAGTTTTCACATTTTTCAGCTGGCCTGTAGGAGTTCATGACATGTTTGACTTCTGAGTGTGTTTTCCTTTTGTGTTTCCTGCTTATGACAGGTCAGAGGGTCTTACATAATACTGCTTTAGTCTCAAGGCTTATATTCGTCACCGTGGTGGGCACAGCACAGTATGAAAACTATAGAGATGAGAATGGATCCTGTTATCCTTTTAATACGGACAGAGCATAGTCTACATGTAGACAGATGTCCTTTTACTTCTCTACCTGATTTTGAGGCCAATCTATCTACACATGTGGTTAATAAGTACTTTTACTCATATACAGTACCTCAGCACAGATTTTTAGCAGCAACACTGCATTTTGAGTTTAGAGACATTTATTCTCCTAAATGCAGCCCTTACTCACCAGTTGATTTGTACACAAAGAAAATGAGAAGCTCAATCACGAGGCAAGTCCCTCTTCGCTTACTTCAAAATTATAAGATTCTAAATGGAAGACTTTACTTATTTTGTGACAGAATATCTTTTTATTGTGGCATTGCCACTTTTATCTGAGTAGATATTTTCAACCGCCTGCCAATCTGTGGCAACACTCTAATATTAAAGCTCAGTACCTATCAAACAGCTGAGCTCAGCAGTGATGGGTTTCTCTCGGGCCGTGTCGCCAGATGGCAGGGCTACCTCTGCAGCAGCGTAGAGAACAGTCTCATGACTGGCATTAGGGTTCGGGAGATGGACTTTGGACCTTTTGTGCTTTATTAAGTTTCTGTGGAAATAAGAGTTTTTGGTTTCTGTAGAAAAAGCCCTCACGACACATCCCTAAACAGACAAAGTAAATTGGACTTCATCAAAAAATGTTGATTAACAATTTGCTTTTACTTTCTTCCTGATACAAAGACCCTACTAGAAATGAATCCTTTCAGGAAACATTTATTAATCCCCACATCAAAGCGGATTTACAGTGGCAAACAGACAGTTTTATACAATATTTTGCAAATTAAGTAATTAAAATGGTACATCTTAAATTTGTAATATCTTGATCAAGTCAAACCTCTTATCAGTTCAGCACAGTCTTCACTTACCTGCTAATCTCAGATGATCACATAGCAGTTTACAACGACACGTGACATATTAGAAAAACGAGCACTTCTAATTCTGAAAGTATAATTTTTCTTTATGTTGCTGTGTGGTATGTATTACCCATTAACTGAATAGTTATGGTATTGGATGTTAATGTAACATCTAAACTTATTTATCTCCTAATGAGTAAATAGAAGGACTTTGTGAGGACATCCCTGACTGTTTTACTAGGATGTTATCTGTGGCTTTGTGTGTACAGCACATGATGGTTGTTTATAGTCCAGATCACAGAGCAGTTCCCTGAGTCAGCATTTTTATCTTCAGAATTTTAGGAATTGCACTTATTAGCTATAACAACTGGATTATCTAGAGACTGAAATACTTTATCTGCTGACTTGTCCAAAGTTAAAGAACCCTTTATATGCAAATGAGCAGAAGATAGCACCCCCCTCCCCCCTCTCTCCTTTTTTAAACTATTACCGGAGGTAGAAGAAGTTTAGGCCACATCTCACACATTATGTTCCACTCCTGGGCTGGATAGGATTTTGGAATAGGACTCCAAAGATTTTGGTAAGAAGTTATGTTTGTCTTAAATCTAAACTGTAATTTCAGGTAATATGTACACAAAGTGTGATATTATTCTTTCCATCGTGATTGTGATCTGGGGTGTGGCCAGGAATTTACATTGATTTGGGATTGTTTTTAATAAGGAGAGCAACATTGCCGTTGTCAGACTTGATGATATAGTAAAAGTGACTCTTATATTTGATATGTTTGATGCTTTGCCAATGTGAGAGAATGCTGAATGGAGAGTGAAACAGAAAATCCGGAATGACAATAGAATGACCATGAATAAGCTCTGGACCTTTTGGTTCTATACTGTGTAGCAGTTACCTCTTTTTTGCAATAGGAAATGCTGGCTTTGCCTGTCAGTGACAGCAAACTACTCCAGCAACAGACACAATCTGCAAAAAATCACCATGCATTTGTAAATCTCGTGCAGGGTTGTCGCATTCCTTTCTTACAGTATTGTGGATGACCGGAGCTACACTCTTTTAATATGTATTCATAGGCTAATCAGGCATGGGCAGTAAATAGCTTTTGTCACTGTGTCATAACTTTCTCTTCTGTTATGGTCGGCTGTGAATATCATTGTTGTGTTGTGGTGTCGCTCAGTGGAGAATTGAACTAGAAGAAGATAAGGTTATAGGTCACCAGATATGGATTCCACATGAAATTATATAATAATATAATGTAAATGATGGATTATTCTGGCTCCTAAAAACCAGAAATAAAATCTGCAAGTAGGTCCTTGAAATCTTTATATTTTCTTTTATTCAATTAAATGTTTAAATAGTCTGTTAATTTCCAAACATGAGTCTCTAAAATGTTTACATTTATTTTTGAGAGACTTCTCCACTGACCATAATACAAGTGTGGTTGACCAAACAGTTCTCAAATAGCCAATACAGTCTGAAAGAAATACTGAAATCATACTGTGTAAATGTATATTTAGATAACAATTCCTCCAGGTTGCTAAAACTTCCAAATTTACAGAAAAAAACACAGGACATGGGCTTATTTACACATTTTTTTTTTTATTGAAATTTTATGAGGAAAAAAACCCCAAATGAACAACACAGAGACATTTTATTTTGTTCTGAGATGGACAAAGAGTTCAAGGCTTATTTTTGGTTTATCAGTTTAGATTGGCAAAATAAAAAAGAAAGCTTTATATCCTCAATGCCTTTAATACTTATTGTCTAATATGATGGTGAATGTATTATCTTAGGTCAAATCCAGTTTTTTATTAATATTAATTGAGGTTTTAAGCGGTTTAACCCGTCTGTTACTTTCAACCACATCAGTCACGGTGTCACCTCTTCCCACCAGGTGATACCATTTAGACTGATCACCAATGAATTAGGGACAGGTGCGCATTGAGGACACAGCCAACACGTTTCATTAAGAGGGCTAATATTGGTTGTCGGTTTGGCGACATATTATTTTGTGTCTATTTTATAACGATATGGACTGTAAGGGACTGAGAACGCGTGACCAAGCACCGAGTCAGAGGTCGCACTGAGTGTGTTGTAGTTCAGTTCAGGCAGCGCTGAGCCTCAAGCTATCCCATTGAGCTGCTCCTGTTTGCCCTGAAACACCGGATTACTGCACGGACAGTGAACACGGGAAAGGTAGGCTGAAATCAGAATGTTTCTTCTGTTTTGTAGACATGCGTTGTAGTTCTGGCAGAAGGTGCTATTCTCAAAGGCATTTAAAATGTTGGAGCTTCATTAAATCTAACTGGCAAGATGTTTAATACAATTATCTAATCATTTAAAAAAAAAAATATATATATATATATATATATATATATATATATATATATGTGTGTGTGTGTGTGTGTGTGTGTGTGTGTGTGTGTGTGTGTGTGTGTGTGTTTTTTTTTATAATCATGTTTTGAATGGATTGGTAGTTACTCATTGGCTGTTTAGTTTTATATGACAGTATATTAATATGGCATCACCTTAATTTGTGTTTAATATACATAGCCTGCCTGGGTTCTGTGGATAGATGCTGTTAAAAACTTTCCAGGTGTGTAGATGAGATCATAAAAGAGGTCAGTGTGAGAAGATGGTTGTTGTCTGAGCAGGAGTGCCAGAAGAGGGGGTGTAGCAGAGAAGGGGCCATTCGCGTCCCAACTGTTGTGATCTATTTTATTTATTTATTTTAAAGCCTAGAAATCATTTTTGTAGCACTGTTCTCTTTAAAAAAAATAGTCACGAACAATACCATGCAGTCAATAGGACCTCTCATTATAGGGTAAGTCTAATTAGTTTGCTTTATAATGGCCTATGATTTCATGTAATGTTTTTCAGTCAGTATGGATCAAAGTCACTCTTTGAGATCACCTCGGGACTTTGTAGGCTACTTATTGATTTGCTCTGCTTGGACTTGGTACTTGTGAATGGCTTGTCTCAGTGAGGCGTCTAGGAGCAGATGATGTAGCCTTTAGACCAGCCTGTCATGTGAGGGGACACTGTTGTAGTATCTTAAGGAAAAGCTGCATGACACGTTTGAACATCCATGCAGTCACTTGTCTAAGAAGAAAATGGTGTTTCACCAATGAAAATAAGTTGAAAATTTTGCAACTTATTTTGTAAACTTTAATCAGAATAGTTGGTGACTGGGCAAATAGCTGGAATTGCCTGTATTTCTTCCTGTTGTGGCACAGAACAGGATTTCTTTGTTTCAAAATCTCTTGATGTGTGTTTCCGTATTAAAGTGTTTTGGGTCAAGATTTCCCCTTAAGCTAAATCCTCCTTGCCCTTTGTTCCCCTTTAACCTATCCGTTTCAAATGTTTGCAATTTGAGTCCTTAAAGTATTAATCACCAGCTAAAACTGATCTAGCATTGAAAACAAAGGACTATTGACATTAAATACTGCATTAAATGTTTTACCGTTCTCCATTTGTGCTGTCTTCATGAACATTTAACTGAAATCACCTTATTTATTTTTCTAAATTTATTGTTTTCACATGGGTCATGGCAGGCAATAGTAAGCTAGGTTTCTGCTAACATAAGTTTGAACGGATCACTTTCAATACTACACTATTCTTGTCTCTATCTCTGGCAGGTCTTTGTACCAACAATGGACAGTATGCTGCACAATCTGTCCGTCTGTCAAAAAGTAAGTGGTCAAGCATGCTAACTTTCTCTTTTCTGTATTTGTGCATTCACAACTAAATTGACATTTTGATCATGTCCCATAGTTAAGGATCAGTTGAAAATGGTGTTGCTGAAACGCATCTTGTGTTTTTATTTTTAATACTCGTGCATCTTTGCAACTCCTTGTCATTTAATGCGACCCTGGTAATTTGCAGGAGTTTATCAGCGTTTGTGTTCGGGATCCGAGGCTTCTTAAAGATGACCTCTGGCACACGCACATCGACTACGAGATCTGTTTACAAGTAAGTGCCACTAGGGAGAACTTTTTTTGGGGGGGGGAGGAGGGAGGGGGGTAATTTTGACTTTATGTGCCGAGTCTTTTGAATTGCTGTCTCTCCTTGCAGACCAATAGCATGTGCTTTCGAAAGAAGAATTCCTATATAAGACGGCGTTACAGTGAGTTTGTTTGGCTGCGTCATTGTCTGGAACAGAATGCTCTAATCATGTATGTTCACAAGTTTGTACCTCAGATTCATATAATTTATTTACATGTTGGCTTTAATGAGTTGGATGTCCATTGTATCTGACTTGACTAAGCATGCAGTAAGTTTAACTAAGTGCTTTTTCTTTGCTCTCTGTCCAGGGAGTTGCCCAAGTTGCCGCCCTGGAATCCTTTCTTCAGCCTGAAGAACACAGAGCAGGTTGCACAGAGGATGAAGGGCTTCCAGGAGTTTTTAGAAAGGTGAGTTGCTTTCTCTTCACAAGGCTGTTAACAATTAATCTGCCAAAAGCAAGAGCACTATTGGACCCTGAGGGAGACCTTGATCTGCACTATTTTAACTATTTTCAAATGTCTCCATTCACTCTTTGAAATTGTGCCATTAAAATCCTTCCTTCTCCAGTGTTCTTCATACGCCTTTTTTGTTATCGGACAGTCGACTCCATCTGTTCCTCCAGTCAGACCTCAGCATCACAAAGATGGCAAGGTGTGCTCTTGGTAAGACCAAGTACACAGTGGCTGAAGCCATACAGCGTTCCAGCAGTGGTTGCATCAGCAGATTGGTGGACAAGGTCACCTGTGACTCTGACTGTGAAAGGTACAAGCTTTGACAAAATAGTTTAACATGTTTTCAATCTCTGATGCTGAATTGACTCCTTATGCCTTTCCTCCCACTGCAGCACTTCTTCGTCAGGCTTGGGACTAAGCGTGGACACTGAAGTGCGAGGAAGCCCCGTCCCCTTCCTTGAGTCCTGACAGAGACCCAGAGCTGTTCAGCTGTCTTCAGAACTCCTTACCCCACTCATTGCACCCTGACACACAGCAGTTGTGCTTAATCAACCGGTTTGTCATATTACATGAAGCTATTGCTTTCCTTAACTACCAAAGATTGAAAAATATTTTTTTTTTTGTTAACTATTATTCCCCTTTTTGATATTTGTTTTAATAATTTGCTTTAGTTTTCTCTTAAAGCAATATCGTGGTAATTTAAATTAGTTTGCTTGAAAAAAAATGTTTTAAGAAAATGTATAGTAAACATTTAAAAATGGGGATTTCTTAAATATTTACAATGTGTATATATTTTTATCTTCACTGAAACTGTACTGACGTTAGCAAGGGATGATCTTTGAATTGTAGACTGGATTTTTAGAAAAATATTTCAATGCTTTTATGATTTGTAAAAGGATGAATAAATTGTCATTTTTTGAAATATCATCTCAATGTTTTTTGTACATACTATTGAATTTGGCCATCACATGCTTTTCTGTAGTTGGACCTTAAAATGTAACTGAATTCAATGAAACTGTCCTGCTTTTTTGTAAAAGCCCAGTAGAGGGAGTGTAGACATCACAGGACCTCAAACTACTGTGTAGATATGGTACGGTGATGTAAGGCTATAATGCTTGATTTACACTGTAGTTGATTGTATGCTGATCATTGGTGTAATTTGAAAGTTATCTTTAAAATGCCTACACTTTTAACAAAAGTGAACATTACAACCTTCACGAAGGCAGGATTTACTGCAGGGTTGTTTGTTAGATGGCATGTTTTTATCCTTGTTTTAAAGATGGGTGTATCTAACAAACTGGGTGTATGTAACAAATTCTTCCAGTCGTTGTGCCCTTTGCTGCCCTCGACAAGCTGGAATGTTGCTACTGTAGGTGTCAAATGCTATCTACAAAGTGTGAGCAGATGTGTAAGATGGTAAACCTCCATGTTGAGATTTTGACTAGAAAGAGGCCCATTGCTGGTCACATTTCATCCTTGTGTCACTTTTGTCCCAGGTGAGATGGTCTAATTAAAGGAGGACAGCAAATTAATTTAACTATTACAGACTCTTGGGAATCACCCGCAAGGTGTGTGTGTGTGTGTGTGTGTGTGTGTGTGTGTGTGTGTGTGTGTGTGTGTGTGTGTGTGTGTGTGTGTGTGTGTGTGTGTGTGTGTGTGTGTGTGTGTGTGTGTGTGTGTGTGTGTGTGTGTGAGTTACAGGGGTTGGGGAAGAGGGCAGTGCAAGAGTGCAGGACAGCCCTGTAAATTGAAAGCTGATGAAAGAAGCGAAGGCTCATTAAAAAAGACAGCAGCTGTCCTTAACCACCCCTCTCTCCACCCAAGTGCTGGACTGACATGGACCGGCCCAATGGTAAACCCGGCCTGTCCCCAGTCTCTGTCCTCTGCTGGATGGTACTGTCTCCCTGTGCGCACAGGCCATAATGAAGCTGTCAGTGACTTCACACACCAGCCACTGAGCTGTATTCATCTGCCGAACACCGACCCAGACACACAGATGCACACACTGACAGCTGTGAGCACAAATACACACAAACATATTCTGTATACACTGGTGGGAAAGCTGTGGATGAATGAACATTTTCTGAGTCCCTCTGGTTTGTGGTTGGAGCTCTCCATCTCCGTTAAGGTTTGACCTTATCAACGTACCCCATGACAGCCATACAGCACCACACACACGCATAAACACACATTAACTGTTTGGTTCGCAGCCAGTCAATTTTCTGTCAAAAGGCAATGAAATCTCAAGTGATGGCATCTTGTGTTTTTGTGTGTGTACATTCACACATCTGCCTTTTTGTAGCGGAGAACATCTAGCATTTGGATATTGAGTATTCAAGGAACATGTCTATTTCAGCTCTGTAATTTATAACTCAATTTCCAGTGTGCATTGATGCGCTTCATACCTCCAAAACACCAAACAAAGCCCAAACCCAATTGTATTTCAAAGCAATTAGGGTGTCCACTGAGTTGTGAACGGCCCACGTTGTGGTGGCTCTGGGCCCGTGTGATATTTTTAATTGTTAATTTTCTGTCACATTAGTCAACTTTCGGTGCCTCTGGACAGGTGACCGAGCTCCTGTAGGCAACACATAAAATGACACGGAACATCTCAGTTTTTTGATGCAGCATAGTGGATGGTGTTTTTATGACCAGGGGGAAAAGGTTCCGCTGTACGTGACGAGATAAATGACGAGATGGTATATCATATTTACAGCTGCTTAATGGTAGGAATCTTTCTAATGCTTTTCAATATGTGTGGTGGCTGTCAATATTAGTATTCGTTTATGAGTCTAAATTATTAGCTCATTTAGACTTTCACCTGAAGCCACCACAGGGAATGGCTTCACCCCCTTGACCTTACAAAAGCCAACAATGGCAAAATCTATACGAGCAATTATTTTGTGTGACTCTCACTCTGCCCCTGCACTTATTTTTGCTCCCATCGTCTCTTTCCACCTCTCTTCCTCTTCACTCTTTAATTCCCTCTCTCTCTCTCAACCCTCATCATCTCTCTGAAGACTAAGTTAATTAGCTGTTCTCTTTTGCAGTTTTTTTTATGCTGACGCTGCAGGTCCCGGCTCACTGTACCTCGGTTGTCTAACTGTTGAGGAAGGAGGCCTGGGTCTCGACCTTGCAGCCAGCTCCCCTTCCTATCTACTCTCTTTTGCGCCGGACGATGGGAGGGGTCAAAGGTGACGACTTGCATTGTATCTGTGATTATTACCTCTAAAGTGCTATTGCATAGAGCATCATTAAAAGTCAATGCATCTCCCTCTCCCCCCCCAACCTACCATCGCACGGCTAAAACACACACACACTCATTTTGCACGCACTCTGCACATCTCCAGCCATTTAACAGCTAAAATACGACCCGATGCGCAGATAAATGTCACAGGGCCATCTATCTGCGAGTGTTAAAAGTCGGCTAATGGAGATGACATATTAGCGGCCCAAATGACGGCCATAAAAACACCCACCATACCTTGCAGCGCCGCCCGGCCACTGTGACTGCAACAGGATACGGCACTGGCACTGCAACTATGTGTCTGCAGAAAGACGGAGAGGAATGGAGGGTGATGTCATATCTAGATGGAGTTCTTTTGATTCAATATATTCTGCGGGTGTCAGGTCTTTGAAGCAATGATTGGGGGAATAACGACTCAAAGACAGATGGGGCATATTTACTGAGGGCCACAGTGTAATGCAGTAACACACGCACTCTACATAACACTTCTGATGTAATGCTAATGACCTCTCACCTTTGACCTTTCACAGAGTAGTCGGTCAGAAAAAATGAACCAGTCAACGACTGTGTGTGTGTGTGTGTGTGTGTGTGTGTGTCAACAGCAAACTGCCACTACAATCAATACCACGCTCCAATCCTACTTGAAGATCCTCCACAGGTATGCGTTCACCTCCTCTCCTTCCTCATCCCTCCTATCTCTTTATTAATTACCCTTCTCTATCCATGCGTGTCTTCCTCTCTCTGAGTGAATGGAGCAGTTGTAATTGCTTCTCTCTGGAGCAGTTAGAAGCGGCACAAAGGAACCGTATAGAAACCACATTTGCATTCAAGATGAGCTGAGATGGAGAGGAGGGAGGGAGCACTGCCCTCCTGCCCTATACTGAGCAGCACCACTTACCCCGTCTTTCTCTCTCTCCTTCTCTCTCTCCTTCCCTCCCTCCTTCTCTCATCTATTGTCTCCCTCTTTCCATCCCTCCCTCCACCTTATCTACTCCCACCACCCCCAGCTCCTCCCTTTAGCAGCATGGCTCCCCTTGCATTGTCTTTCCAGAGAGTTCCAAGGTCGACGGGAGCTTGCTCATCAGAGCAGAGTATTGTACACTTAGTGCTGCTATGGACGAGCTAATTTGTGCGTGCGAGTGTGTACATAATCCTTGATGCGTGTGTGTGTCTGTGCATATCCCGAGGCCTGCATATGTGAGCATATATGTGAAGAAATACCTGGTTGTGTGTGTGGTAAAAGGGGTGAAGGAGGGGAGGCTGTAATTATAACTCATAAGCTCAGAATTGCAATTTTTATAACCACCAATATCTCACCACCTCTTAGACCTGTGCCATCACTCACACTCACCCCTGTGGAGTGCACACACACACACACACACACACACACACACACACACACACACAGACAAAACTCCAGAGAGCTCTTCTTTTCCAGCTTGATAAGCATTTCTAGTTTGTTTAGCGTTTTGATCAATACAGTTAAAACGCCAAACCAAACATAATTAGGTCTGAGATGGCTCCAACTGTGACTGAATAGGCTTCATCTAGGGAGGTGCTCACCATTATCATCATCGCTCTATATGTGTGTATGTGTGTGTGTGATCACAGCGTGATCTAATAGAATTGACAAAGTGCACATCGGGACGCAGATTAAAGGAGAACTCAGAGCTATAGGTTGATTTTAGCAGGTGATGGAGTTGCCCATCCAGCGGGCTTTCACTCACCTCCCTCCATCTTCATTCCCATAATCATTTAGACAACCTTTACAATGCATCTCCGCCAGCAGGTTCATCTCAATATGTTATAGGCGTCCTCAATCATTTTTTATTGGTTTATTTACTCAGAACGATACATAGATGGAGACTAGAGAGATCATAAATTGTCCACAATTACCGTTATACACAGTGAAGTGACTCTCCTTTGTTCTATAATCCAGGGTGAACACCTTTGTAAAATCCATTTTAGACAGTAAAGAAGGACTGCTTCAGGTACTTGGTGCACATTAACCCTTCCAATCCACTATGTTTATCCGTAATTAATAGTAGACTAAACCTTAGAGGAGCTTCCTGTATATCATTTTTGTGAACAATTCATCATTTCATAAGCCTAAAAATGTTAAAGTCCCCGTCTGCAGAAGCGCTATCCTTTTATCTCCTGTGACTTCTACTTTCTGCATCATATTGCAGTTTCATTTTTGTATAAAACTCAGATTGGAATGGACTGAAATTCTTCAAGGGCTGCAAGTAACATGACTACTCTTTCAACCTGTAACTTGTCGATGGTATTCCTACCTCTTCCTGCTGTTTTAAAAAAAGAAGACACTAAGAGAAATGTGTCCACGGGCAGATGACAGTGACAAGGCTTATGTCAACATAAGCTGTTTTAGTTGAACCTGTCCCTTTAAAGACAGGGCACAGTGAGACGACGTCTCAATTCTGATCCCAGCCAACAAAGAGCTTAATATGATGTGTGGCAGAATCTGTGTGTGTGTGTGTGTGTGTGTGTGTGTGTGTGTGTGTGTGTGTGTGTGTGTGTGTGTGTGTGTGTGTGTTTTTGGAGGGTTGCACAGGTGTGTGAGAGAGACAGAGAGAGAGAGACCCAGACTGCCACAGTTTGGGGGGATAATTTCAAAGTGGTGGCGTATATTGTGCATGTGTATGCATCTACAAGCAATCTGTGTGTGTGTGTGTGTGTGTGTGTGTGTGTGTGTGTGTGTGTGTGTGTGTGTGAGTGTGTGAGTGCGTGTGTGGGTGTGGATGTGTGTGTGCTGGGGAGGACGCGAGGCGGGAGGAGGATTTAGACCCATCATAAAGGAATTCTCCCCCCCAGCCCGTAGCTCATCCCGACACTTTTATGCCTTTTTATTTTCAGGCCCATTGCAGCCAAGCCCAGAGATGTGATTTATACTGCCTGGCAGCATGGGCACTGCAGCAAGAAAGACAGATGGAAGGAGAGGAGGAGAGGAGGAGGGGGGAGGAGAGGGGAGGAGGAGAGGGGTTACCAGGGAGTTGCCGAGGGAAAGAAGGGAAAGGGTGTGTGTGCGGGGTGGGGGGTAATAAAAAAAGGAGAGATGAGGAGGAGGGTCAGAAGAGAAAGAGGAAAGACAAAAGTGAGGGTTTGAGAAAGGCAAAAGGAGAGAAAGGAAACAAAAAATCTCCTTGATTTTGTGTCGAGGAGCGCTCCCCTCATCTCCTTCTCCTCCTCGCTTCCTCTCTGCCATCTTCACCTCTACATCTCTCTCTCTCTCTAATGAGTTATTGGCCCTGTCTGACTCAGGAAGAGAAGCCCCATCTCTCCACCAAACTGGCGCCCTGACAGCCTAAATCACCCCCTGCTTCCCCAGCCCTCCATCCCCCCAATTCCTTTATTTCCCCCCCCCCCCCCCCCCCCCCCAGGCAACTGGGACACTCCTGCTCCTCCTCCTCCTCCTGCTTGCCTCACGCCTGCCTGAGGTGTGTGAAATCTTCATGCTGCTCCCATTGATTGGGATGGGAGGTATTGGGAGTGGGGGGGTAAGGCGTTTGACGGGCTCAGGTCTGAGGCTATGAGGAAGACGAGGAGGCCGCCGCCCACAAAGAGACAGCTCACTTACAGGGAACATGGAGGGGGTGGAGGCGGGTGCAGGAGATGAGGAGACAGAGGTGGCAGGGTTGTGAAATGGGAGGCTGGTGAAAGCCATGAAAGGAAAGATGGCGATCTTGATGTTGCATTCAGGTGCATGCTCTGGATGTGTGTGTGTGTGTGTGTGTGTGTGTGTGTGTGTGTGTGTGTGTGTGTGTGTGTGTCTCTCTGACACCTGCCAGCCAGTGTGGCGGTTGTGCTGTCTCTGTGCTGTAACATCTCTCTCTGTCACCCAGCCGCCTGAGAGGAGATGAGCTGTCATGCCGACTGTCATTCATCCATCACAAAAGACAGCGCACACACACACACACACACACACACACACACACACACACACACACACACACACACACACACACACACACTCTCCCTTAGATACCAAGCTAAACACACTTTTTCTGATTTCATCTAAATTTCCACTTTGATAAAAACACTTCTTTGGTCTCTGTCGATACATTTTTCTCTTCTACTCTGTTTCCGTCTCTATTCACAACCATAACTGTCACAGAAGTATTTTAGAGAAGGAATTGCCTCCAAAATTCAGCTCTAAATGAGAGCAGGGACAGCTGAAATGCCTTTGCTTTATTACCTCATTAATCTGTGGTTATTTCGCCCAGAGATTTGAAATTTGATACTGAGCGCTCATATCTGTCTGATTCCATATATCCTGTGTAATCTCGAAAGAGAAATGCACTGCTATCAAAAGCAGAGGGGCACATTGGCATAATCTACTCTGCAACTAGGGTCAGTTGTAACATCAGTTGGGGTTAATTGTAACAATCATAAAAAGTGCTCATTTTCTAATTAAATTGTAATTACTTTTGTCATTAAT
This sequence comes from Cebidichthys violaceus, assembly GCF_023349555.1. Lineage (NCBI taxonomy): Eukaryota > Metazoa > Chordata > Actinopteri > Perciformes > Stichaeidae > Cebidichthys > Cebidichthys violaceus. The sequence goes on along the minus strand of NW_027176329.1, from coordinate 8,403,206 downwards.
TTTAATGGGGTCATTAATAATGTCTCACCAACAGAATCACGCATGCTGAATGCATGTGTGTTTTGAGAAAGCAAATATGGATGTAAATATGTGTGTCTCTAGAGCTAAAATAGGAACAGCATGACACCAAATTAGAATCTCAGTCTCGGGTAACTGATGTTTTTCCCAAAATGCAGCGGCAGGGTTCATGTCACTTGGTTTAATGTAAATTGATATTAGAGACAAGAGTGGCAGCAGGAGTTTGTTTGTCGAAAAACAATGTTTGTTTGGATTAACACATGTAATTATGGTTTTGTGTCTGTGCCTTTCACTAACAACTGAACTGAGATAAACTGACAAAATGCTGTCTTGCATGAAAATTCATCTTAATGCCGTTGTTTGGAAAATACTCAAGTTGCTTAGGATGGGATTATTTGAGGCTTTGAAAATATGATGTTTAAAAATAGGTTAATTTTTCTTTCTGAAAAAAGAATTTTGGAATGAAGCCCTTTATGTTAAATCATAAGACAAAGCATGTGTTTTTGATATTATCAAAAGGACAATGTGTAAATCCGTCTTTCAACAAACTTCCCTCGATCTGTCTGTTGTCACCCGTCTGTCTGTCTTGAAATTGCGGGTCGACCCTCATCTACCTGCATGCATGTCTTTTATTGTTGTTTATCTGTCTGACTGATTTATATATTTCACATACTCTGCATGCTTTCATGTTTTGTGCCTATAACCTGGATGTTTTTTAGTGTCTAATAATGCAGCATAATCTTGTAACAATGCAGCATAATATTGTCTTTAGTCCAAGTTTCTATTTTAACATAGTTATCCCTCATTGTATTGGCTTTGTGTGTGTTGATTTGAGAGCCTCCATGTTGCATGTCTTGTTAGTACTTGACAATATAGTATAAGAGTCTCCTGAATGACGATACTACTTATGTTAATATTCTCACTTCTTTCATTGTCTGTGCACGTATTGTAAAGGGTCAACATTGCATAACTTTGTAAATTTAAGCTTATATTCTGTTTTTAGGTTTATTTTGTAACATCTGCCTTGGGACTACAGATGAAAAATATAGCCTCTTGGCTAACTCTGGTGCATTTACAGCAATGTTTTCATTAATGTGCACTGTCTCTTATCAAATAAACCAATTAAAAAAAAAAATATATATATATATATACTGAATAAAAAACTTTCAAACTTCCCACCCGTCTGTGGCCCTATGCCTAGTCGTTTCTTCAACGGCTATAAGTCTTTAAAAACTGGGGAAGAAAAATGGTTCAACACTTTCCTAAAACACCTGGCCACTTTAATTTCAGCAAAGATTACTCAAACAGGAGTAAATTGTACATTTATTTGGGACTTTTTTCAGCTTCTTAATGATACACATGATGATTGCAGCATACCCTACCTTTTCAGGAGGCTCTATTTGTGTGTGTCATCACACACCACTAAGCCACGCTCATAGCTGCCAGTAGCTCCTCCTGATTGGTCCGTGCTCTTACCGGACACAAACTATTTACTTGAAGCCTCAGAAGATACATTTTTGTGCAATATGTGAGTCTGTGATTCTCGCGGGATCTCGTGACATCCCGAGACTCCAGCTACCGTGCAAGGTAAAAAGCATGGTTCATAGGCAAAAGCTATTTAAGAACTAACTCATGTTTTGGTATTGCTCTGTTGTGTATTGGTAAACTAAAACAGCCCTGAAAAACCACTTCCTTTTGCTCCAAACCCCATGCGGCCACCCTTTCAGTAGAAGCAAATTAAAAACATCTCTCTCAGCAGCTCCCTCCAACCCCCTGGCCTTTGTGGGAGGAGCACTTGTGATCTCAGAAAGGTCATAGGCCTCCTAACATTTGAGTGTTTTCGGTGAAGTCTGCTTGGCTGTTGACAAGGCAATATTTTTCCTGCTGGTGAAGACGATAACACAGTTTATGGGCATGAAGGTACTGATTGTTTTCATGCAGTCACCAGCGGTTAACACATATCTGCTGAGTAAATGCGTTGCAATCACTGCTTGTTGTTTCCTCAGAAAGTCTGAACAACCCTTTTGTGATTTTACGTACAAAGGACCAGCCGATGCATTGGGTTTTATTTAACCATAACAATCAGCTGGCTCTGGAGTTGTTTTAGCTTGGCACAATTTATGGCCGCACTAATTGCTTGCCCATCCCGTCTCATGGCGCATATCTTTGAACGAACAAACACGTGCTGCGTTGTTTCTCCAACTGCTCTTCGTCGTAGGCCTAACAGCCCTTACTAGCACGATGAATTTGATAAATCCCCTTATCGCCCCGGGAGACAATTAAAGCGCATGTGACAGGGGTCCCTATCTCCGCTCTCCTCCTGTAGCGCTTCATTTAGAAGCCATTTGTCTCCGCTATGGATTTCCTATTTTTAATGGCGTGCGTATGCAGGGGTCGGGCCGTGCTGAATAATAGATGCCTTTTGCTCCCTCTCTTTCCTTTTCATTCCCTCTCTCGCTCATTTCCTCATCGCTGGGCCCCATGGGAGGGTGTCGGTGTCACTCTGGAAACCAAGGTGCAGCGCTCCTGGTGCTCTCCAGATTCTGGCAGGAGGCTATTCAATCTAGTGAACAAGGCTTTCGGTGAAAGCCAGCGGCAGACAGTGAGCTGATATCAACGGGCACACGTTAACCCTCAGCCTCCCCCTCCTTCCCCACCTCCCCAGTAAAGGACGTTTATCACTGAAAGCCGGGCCGCTGCGCCGTGAGGTGATATATCGCCCTGGCCGAACGCGTATGAATAGACTAGTAATTATCCCGTTAAAAGGGTGGCCAGACAAAGAGAGAGCCTCGCTATAATTTAAATTGTTTTGTTTCCCCCACAGTCGAAGCCTGGCCCGCTGACTGACATCACGGAATGGGAAAAGTGAGCCTATTTATAGCCTGAGACGTTCAGCTAATTGCAGAATTTAATAAGGTTTCTGGAAGAGTGGGTTCTGTAAAAGCCATAGGCCTGCACCTCCTCTCAAGTCTGCTCTTATATCTCCTTCACATCTTTCTTCACCTCTGCAGTTCTGCTGGTGCCCATATTTCTCTCTGTATCTTACATTTCAACCTATCCTCCCATCTTCTATCCAACCATCTTTACTTTTTGTGTATCCTGACCTCTCCCCCACACCTCACCTCCCAGCAACCCCTCAATTTTTCCTCCTCTCCCTCATCCTCCTATCTCCTATCACATAAAATCTACCTTGGACTAATACTGCTCTGTTTGCTAGCGTGACTCTGATTGTGTGATTCTCGACATGTCACAGTGGCTTAAGGTGTGCATGGATGTGTGTATGTGTCCATGATTGCAAGTGAAGATGCGTCCAAGTGTGTGCGCTTGTGGTCTCGTCTGGTCTGCATGAGACAGGGGTAATTGAGCTCAGAGGGTTTTCTGTCTTTGGTGGCAGAGGGGAAATTGGAATCTTCAGAATCCATTAGAGAGACCCTCTCAGTGAGTGTGTGTGTGTTTTGTTTTGTGTTTGTTGTGTATCTGTATACGTGTGTGTGTGTGTGTGTGTGTGTGTGTGTGTGTGTCATATATGCATGTTTGTATTAGTAACAGAGTAAGAGGCGAAAAAAGGCATGAGCGGTAAATGCGAATCTGTAACAACGAGCATGCAGCGAATGGAGAGTATAAATATAAAGCAACAAATTAACTGAATTCTTGCTTTGTACTGTATTTGTGGGTAAATGTATGTGTGTGTGTGTGTGTGTGTGTGTGTGTGTGTGTGTGTGTGTGTGTGTGTGGAGTCCCTGGTATGCGGCTCTCTGACACTAACTGACTGAGTACCTTCATAGAGTGCAGGGGAAATGGGGAGAAAGAAGAGAGGGAAGGTGAGCGTAGACACGGAGAGAGAGGGGGAACAGCAGGTAGCCAACAGCAGATGGTCTCATGCTTCCTCCCTGCAGAGCTATCACTCTCCTCTCCTCTCTGCACTCCCGCCTCACGTTCTTTCCTGCATCAAAAGTCGGATAATGTATCACCTCACCCCAGCGTCCTTGGTCATATATAGTATTGACCTTATTTATTGTCTTATACTTAACTCATACCTTCTGTTGGCGGGGTTTTGTAGGGTTAACTTGATTTCTGTCACTGGTGTGGCATTGTTATTTTTAAAGGATAATACCGGTGACATTCCATATTTCTCATATTGTCAACAAATGTCATAAAAATATCAAAACCAGCAGTGAATTTATTCTACTAGCAAGTGTTGCCTGTGTAGACAAAGCCTGATATATCTTATTACTCTGTGCCATAGATCTTGACGCACGTCTACTGCACTGAACATGTTTTAGTTATTTGTTTAAAAGTGATAGACTCCACATTTTTGATGGTATGTACTGTGCTCCAATATATTTTGAATGCACTTGTTGTTGCTTTAGACAAAAGCACCTACGGAATGAGTGTGATAGTAAATTTGATCTAATGCTGTGAATACTCACAAATTGGTATTAATCTGTGGCTGAAAAAAGTGCCTAACAAATGCACAATTTGTTTGAGTAAAGTTTGCTAACAACAGCAGTGCCCCCTGTTTTAGGAGAATATTTAACTTTATTTTAAAATAAAACTTAATATCTGAATGACTCAGGGTTGAGTGCCACAGACGGGGTATTGAGAGATAGACAAAAGCTTTTTTTTTTGTTTCATGAAATTTGTTGACAATCTTAAAAATATTTCACAAAATATTTCACAAAAATGTGAAAACAGAACAAAACTTACTCTAGTGGGATCTCATTGTGCAATTATTTAGAGTTTTATATACTACAAATCAACTTACACTATATGTTAACATTGCATGGACAAAAAATCCAGAGAAATTCCCGTCCACTCTATATCTTACATTTTCATTGGTAATAAAAAGTGAAAAACTTGTAAAATATTGCTTTATTGTCAATTAAAGTGATAAGTAAGGGTTTTGTGTGTTGTTGAGGGGAACGAGCTTCGATCAATACAGTCACACTGTTAGCGCTTTAGTCACAGCTTCTTTAACATCCAATGTGTGTGTGTGTGTGTGTGTGTGTGTGTGTGTGTGTTTGTTATAGACGTGTATAAAGTCCTGTTAATGTCGCTAACTGTCCCTAAATTGATATGAAACTCCATCCATGCAGTGCAGTTGGGACCTATGCATATTTATGTCCTTCAGTGTGTGTGTGTGTGTATACCTGTGTGTGTGTGTGTGTGTGTGTGTGTGTGTGTGTGTGTGTGTGTGTGTGTGTGTGTGTGTGTGTGTGTGCGTGCAATGATTAGCCTTCTCTTAATGGGAAAATAACGTCAGCGCCACTGGGACGTTTAATCCATCTGAGCTGATTCTGTTTCCATCACAGCTATTGATCAAGTCCAGTGACAAATCAACAGAGGGGCTACTGGTGTGTGTGTGTGTTAGTGTATGTGTGTGCGTGTGGTGGGGAGCACCTTACGCAGCATTTTACTAAGTCACAAACCAAACACCTATGCAACAGTAGACTCAAATAAGGTGCCTTCCTGTCTCCTTCTCCTTCCAGTCTTTCCCTGCTTCATTCCTTCATTTATTTCTTCATCTTTTTTCACTCTTTTGTTTTGTCTCTATTTTCCTGCACACACTCATCTTCCCTCCATCCCTCCACACCTTCCCTCCCTCTCTCCCTCTCTCAAGTCGTTAAGTGGTATTGGCTTTAAAGGGGCAGCAAATCAGTTGCTGATTAATACTGAATTTTTGGGGCCATTTGTCTGCACCGTTGCCCCTGTCTGTGACACACGCCCCCCTTTTTTCTCCCTCTCTCTCTCTCTCTGCCGCTCCTCTCGTTCTCCTTCCCTCGGCGGTGATGAATGACCGGCCGATTGCCGAGGGATTAGAGTCGTCACGGTTACCTGTGCCTTGACAAAGTGGTCCTGATTGGTGACCAAGGCACTTCAGGGGGGGTCACATCTCAGAGTGGACTAATGTGTGTTTATGTATGTGTGTGTGTGTGTGTGTGTGTGTGTGTGTGTGTGTGTGTGTGTGTGTGGTCAGTTTCAGCTGAAGTTGTGTGTGGTCTGTATGTGTACAGGCAGGGTTAGTGTACACAGTTTATCATGTTTGTTGCTGTGATTAGGGGACAGGGCGCTGCTGTGTATGTGTGTAAGTGTGTGTGTTTGAACGGGGCAGGGGTGAGCTCCCACCCTTCCGGACGCTGATTCTGTGCGACAGAGATTGGCGAGGTCCCGGCAGCGATGTGACCGCACTGACACCAGAGAACCGGGTAAACGGGTGCTGGTGGACACTGATGAATCGGCACTCGGAAGAATCGAACACAAGCCTAATCAGCGCATGGATCCCCTTGCAGCAACATTTTTCAGTTTTGTCCTGCCTTATCAGGTGCAAGCCGTCAGCTTTGTCAAATCCTATTGGTCGGACCGCTCTGTCACTTGCACTCGTTGGTGATTAGGTGCATTACAGATTATCAAACAGGTGATGTGATTTCTGCAGTAGACCAAAGTGTTTGTGTGTGCAAGTTCAGCTGCACAACATGACATGTCTATCATCACCTTCACAAGAACTGTTTTTGACATTTCAGGTGGTTTGGAAGCTCAGGTCAAGGAAGCACGCAGTTTCTTTCACATCAGCTGGGAGAGGGGATGGTTTGTCTTGACCTGGATTCTGACTTGACACATCAAGAGAATATGACGCAAACAACAGCACAGAGAACACGAAATACAACATGAACAAACCAGTGGTGAAACATGACGGACGTGCATGCCGCCACACAGGTGACAAAAGGTTTGAATATGAATCACATTCTATGATCTTCTCAGCCATTAGATCTCAACACAACTGACTTCCTATGTTTATGCCGATTTTAAGACCAATGCATGTACGGATAGTTGTGTCAAGAATTAAAAGAGTCTGATGGAGAAGTTAAAATCTCTCCTACTTCGTTACCTTCACGCACCTGGCCAATCTTTTGAAGTGGGAAATAGATGCTTGTTGGATTGTTGGCTTCAGAGAGTTACATTGCTGGACTATCGGGAAAGCACTAAGAGTTATATTTCATGGTGTAAGCACACTGTAATTAGAACTGTAGTTTGAATTACAGAGGTTGTGATGTGAGAGAAAGTACAGTTCTGGGATAACTAATTGTAGGTAATTGGTTTAATTATGTTCACAACAACTCTATAAGGATTGTACTCTCAAAAAACACTTGATTACCTTACCACTTCTTTTTAGACTTGCTCCGATCTGCAACAAGTTAAAAGATGACTGACCCTGCTAACTTGAAGTTGAAACTTTCCTTGAACATTTCTTCAGGGGAAGAGGATATCCTGATGAGATGTGCTGAAGGAAGAAGAGAAGTCTTCAGATAGACAAAAGAAGATGGCCTTTCTCTGGTGGGTTTCTCTGAGAAGCTGTCAGACATGGGGATCTGAGCAGGAGGAGAAGATCCCTCCTGTCCCTCCAGGCAGAGAGATGAAGGATGGAGAGATGAAGGGATGCGTAGTTTGGTTAGAAGAAGATTATGTCACGGCAGTAGAGGCTGAGGAAGAGCCTTGACTAATTATAGTCATCTATTACAGACACAATTAAAACCTGGCTAATTTACTGCAGCCTGATGCTCGCACACCCAGCTGATTTATACCAGAGCTCAATGACACCCGGAGGACATACTCACACACACACACACTCACACACACATTCACATGAACGAGGAAGGGAAGATATACAAACGGATATGCTTCCTTTGTTTCTTTCTTTTGGTGTTTGTATTTTAAAATATTCCATAGGTCTATATTGACATTGTGTCCAATTGTGTAACCGTATAAAGAGTCTGAAAACTTACTGTACCACCTGTGAGGTTAACAGTGTTCTAAATACAGACATTTTAACTTCACCAATCACCAATAGCAAGCCTCTCGACAGCACCGACCTCCGAGGGAACGGAGAGCCCAAAATGTTGGAAGCTATCATAGATTATTAGCAACATCTACTTTCATTTAACCCACCTCTGTCTGTCTGTGAGTATAAACTGTTCCACAAAAGAGAGATGGTTCACAGACAGTTTTGAGACATGCAGCCCATGGTATAAATGTATCTTATTTTTCCTGTTGGTAAAAATGAGTAAAAGAAGCAGTTAGCAAACCTGTTGATAAATGATACAATCATGTAGACAAAATGCCGTGAGGGGAGTAAACGGCACTATGCAGAGAAAATAAAAATGATCTCTATTTTGACGTGACTAACATCTCCAAGCCGGCTTGTAAATAATCTGTTAGCTCGCTAGTTTCGGTATAGTTCATAAACTAATGCGACGTCATCAAGCTTCTAAAACCAAATACTTTGGGAAGTCGCAAGGGTGATTTTTTTCTGTAATTTCTGGTGTGACTGTGCCTTCAGCAGGAAAAACTAATAATAAGATTGACGATGTTAGCATCCACAATACCAGAACCTTGCAACTGGCTCACGGAACTGAAATGCAGTGTTGGCCCCAACAGTGTGACCTGTGTGTAATGGCTGTCATTTTGTGTCAACCTCCTGTCACACACACCTGCAGGACAGATCAAAACCCAGTGTGTGTGTGTGTGTGTGTGTGTGTGTGTGTGTGTGTGTGTGTGTGTGTGTGTGTGTGTGTGTGTGTGTGTGAGAGAGAGAGAGGTGGAAAGCGAAACTGAGTAAGGGAAACAATGATGTAGGGGATAAAAGAGGAAGAGAGAGAGAGGGAGCAATATGTCAGCAATTTTTGGTCCTCCAATAGGTTATTAAGGTGTTGGGTTGCTGTGGCAACCAGGCTCCGCCTCCTATCAGGATAGGCCCTGTCTGTCTGCATTTGCTCCTCCCTTGAATTGATCAATCAAGGACAAATTCTGACAAGAGACCCACCCATCTGGGTGGCTCTGCCAATAGAATTTTCTCTCTCCCTCCCTCTGTCTCTCTCTCTCTCTCTCTCTCTCTCTCCCTCACCCTCTCTTTCTCTCTTTCACTCTGTCTCTCTCTCTCAGATAGCAGCCCTCAGGTGATGCGGCGCTTTAATGGTTAAGTCGGCAGCATGCTGGATCTCTGCAGAGGTGACAGATGCTTCCTATCCCACCCAGCACCACAGGGGAACCGGAGACACTCAGCATACCAATGAGCCACTGTCTGACACACACACACACACACGCACACACACAAAAGCATGCACACAGGCATAAATATGCATATGTGAACACATCGTAATCACAAAGGTACCCAAACACACAAACCCCAACACATGCATATGCTCAGATGCATGCACTCTGTTCCTGCTGGGGTATATAAAGGATGTCATATTTATGATAATCATCTGCATGCACATCATTTGAACATCTTCCTGCTTTGTACGACCGGCGCTAAAGCAAATAGACGGGCATGCGTCCTCTTCCAGCGGGAGTCAGGCAGATGTGATCCTTTGTCTCAACACATGACCTGCTATAGAGGGCCACTGCACACAGCTATAGAGTAGCGGTTACACACATTCACATAAATGCACACATGCATGCATAAATTCAAACATATGGTACAAACACAGTATATGCACACAAGCAGACGCATACACACGCTATAAAAGTGACAGCTGTCGTTATGATGGAGCACTCGGAGAAGGGGAAGTGAAGGCTTATCCACCGCTCAACATGGTGTCGAGAAGACCTGCTATTCATTTTCAGCTTAATATGTTCCAGCCCATTGGAAAAACATTGCAGCATATAATGTAAGCAATTTCATATGCGCACACCACCTCTCACAGCTTTCTCTCTGAAGCGCCCAGCAAAATGAAGAGACCAGATTTAGCTGATGGTTGACTGATTTCAAAAATAACACAGCCTGGGAGTGCGTGTGGGTAGATGTCTGCTTGGTTTTGTGTGTGTGTGTGTGTGTGTGTGTGTGTGTGTGTGTGTGTGGAAAAGCATTAACATTTAAGTTCATATAGCTCTGTGTGTGTATATATTTGGATATGTGTGTGTGTTAATTAATCTGGTGCCATCCACATCTCTGTTATGCATCTCTGCACATTCACTCTCCATCGCAGCATCACTTGATTGTGATGTTTATCCACCAAAGCAGCACAGATGATCAGCAGAGTGACACCGGATGAATGTCTGTACCATCACAGATGCATATATGATATGAACAAACAGCACACACAAACACCTTTGCACACATACACGCACACACACAGATATCCAGTGTAGCCATTTGAGAGACCAAAGTAGTCATTCTGGCTTTGAAAACAAAACATTAGTTTCACGTGCACGTACGCACATTGCCATGTCATGAATAAAATTATTTTTCTCGCTGATAAAAATGCTCATACACACACATGCACAAACACACATACACAAACAAGCACAGCAAGCCCCAGCCGGTCCCCTAGCATCTTTATATGGGTAAATAAATGGTGTGCTTGGCAGTGGGTAAATGCATGTGCTCTAAGCCTGCGGGCCCAGATGGCAGCCCAGTCGTTTGCTTTACCTTGTTTTGTTTAATTACTACAATCAACTCTCTATTTCTTCAATTAATCACCACCAACCTGTTCCATTCGTTTCACTCTCTCTCTCTCTCTCTCTCTCTCTCTCTCTCTCTCTCTCTCTCTCTCTTTCTCTCACGTGCACACACACAGCTATATGCACACATCAATATATAGAAACATGGCAAATAGCCTACACATAGATATGTTAATATTAACAGAAACCAGAAACGTTAATATAAGTGCCACACACTTACACACAAAGCACATACAGCTGTGACACTGTCAAGTTATTAGCATTTCAAATGATTAAACTTCATATGAACCTTATGAAGGTTGAAAAGAGAAAACAAGCAGCCGACAGTGGCAACACGGTGACGGGATGAAGAGATGGAGAGGGGGAGGAGTGGAGCATCAAGGCAGCGTGGAGGTGCCTGACAGCGGCCGGGCACACGAGAATAACGGGGCGGAAAGCACTTCATTACGTCCTTTTATTCCGTTATAATCACCGCACGGCCATCACTCCTCGGCGACACCGGGACCCAGGCACTGACATGAGGATTGATGCACCGGAAACGCGGGGCTCCTGCAACACAATAAACAACACCATTAACCGACGTGGCCCCGTCGACGCCGTAAACAGTTCATATTAATTATAGGCTGCCCGAAGCTCGCCTCCACGTTGCATTTAATATGACGACAGCCAAGAAGATTGTCAATTATAGTTTTATGTGTTGATGATCACGGATGCAGGTTAAGCAGCTTGTAATAGAATTAGATGGAATCAATTTGAAACACAAAGCGAGGCTGAGATGAATTGATATACAAGCAGGCTGAGTAATTTCATCATCAAGCAACGAGGTACATTTACTCCAAATAAACACTTATACATACTTTAGAAATTGGCTTTGCTCGACTTGAGTACTTTTGTGAGTGTCTTAAGTATTCGTGTGTGTGTGTGTGTGTGTGTGTGTGTGTGTGTGTGTGATGTTGATGATGATGTAGCCAATATGAGAAATCGTTGATGCATCCCTGTTAAAACAGATCACAGTTGGATCTCGGCTATCAAACCACTACAGTGTTAATTTAGTGTAGAACCTTTCTAAATGTGATCTCTGGGTTTCTGTGTTAACTTTTTAGGCAACCAAAATCTGACATTAGGGCACAATTAACGCGTAGATGGGAACTTGATCACAACACGCCACCATCCTGTCAGGTGGATGAGCGATGCATCCGCTGGTTGTCTTATACCGCCATCTACAGGTCAAAACGTGGTGCATCCTTTTCTAAATGCACTTTGTATGAATCTGCACAGTTTCTTACGACGTGTTATCACCATTTCATTGAAATCGTTGTTGCTTTGCGGCTATTTTTGGTGTATTGATTAAACATATAATGTTGATTTATTTTATTTAAATTTGTCGGACATTTAGATTTTTTATTTATTTCCTATCTTTCAGTTTTATTATATTTTACTTCTATTAATTTAATTTTAATTATATTCATTATTTTTACAAAAAAATAATAACAATAATAATCAAGAAAAATAAATCAGTTTGACTACCACAATCACCATGGCAATACTCTGCAACATAATCTGCATTACTTGTGAAGATGGTTGGGAACTTCCTTTGATTTGAATGTTATTATTTAGAGGATACTTATAGTTTGTAGTTAAAGTGTGATGAAAATACATGTCACACACTGATGTATGTATGTAATCTTTCAATCAGAGCAAGTAAGCATGTGAGGGGTTAATTCATGTGAAATAATTTATTTAGATATTAGCTTCACTGAATTTGCCCACCAAAAATGAGAGATTCCTGCAGTGTGTTGACATTAATCAAACTGCAGCCAAGGGTTTTGACACAGCAAAGGTTCACTCTGGATGTTAAGTGTCTTTGTCCTGTACCGGGAGGAAGAAGCCTCTGTAAACAAGCATCATCAGCATCTGTCCAAACCATAATCATAGAATGTCAAAAATACTCTAAACTGAATAGTTCTGCTGTTCAGTTAGTTTCATGGTCACACACATTTGATGAGAAAGCAGGGAATCTCAAAAACCGCTCATCCGTTCTACTTCACACTTGGCGGACGTTTTGCTGTCGATCAATATTAATAAACTTTGAATAAGCAAACACACAGGCCCTGTGCAGCAGAGGGGGCGGAGCTTCAGGGTCATGCAGTGCAACCAGAGTGCAACATCTCGGATAGACAGCTGCTCAGTGACTGCAGTTCAATCAAAGAGTATATACGTGTTTTGGTTCACTTTGGCTGCTGACTGTAGTGTGCAAACACTACGTGAATGCTGGATAACTTTACGACCGAAGTTTTCTTCACTTCTCTGTTGTCAACCAGCACGAGCGGATAGTCTACAAAGGAAAGCGTCACTCAGCCACTGCAAATTAAATTGTGTAAGTTTTTGCCATACTTCCTTATAACTTTACCACTGGCAAAATATCTCCACTTAATAAATGATACATCCACACTCTACTCTATAATAGCGGTGGTTAAATCCTACCAAGCGATTCATTTGGAGAATACCTCAGATAAGTGTATTTCAGCTGTTTCCGACCGCGGTTAACCCCAACCTGCGTGTGTTTAGGGGCGGAGTTAGGGATTTGGGAAACCCAGGCTAAAGCTTGCTTTACTTTTCACCTTTCTCTAATTGGAAATGTTGGCAAAGGCATTCATAGAAGAATTAGCCTACTCAAAGATGTTGCTACAGTAAAACTATTAACTATTAGTCGTAAAACTTTTGATACCGCTCGTAAAACTTTCAGAGAGACATTATCAGCACAATGCACTTAAATGTACTTATCTTTTGTTCAAGGTGAGCTTTTATTCTAATATGATGCTGAATCATTTAATGATTAATAATGTATCTGTATTTCATTGTTATATTTTGTGAGTCAAATCTGGATCTCCGATGTAACCAGTAACGTTTCTCTGTCAGGTAAATGTAGGACTACAATGTTTTCCTCTGATGCTAAAGTACTGTGTTAACTAGACTGTTAACTAGACTGTAGGCCTATTTCACTGGTGTTTTTTCCTGTAACTGTGATTTGGGTGTGTGATGCAATTATGTCATGGCAGGTGTATTGCTAAGGACCAAGCAAGCACAGTGTTGAGTGTGAAGTTAAATGAGCGGTTCTCTAGGTAGCCGCAAGCAGCAACACTGCAGCCAATCATTCGGCCCGTTCTGCACAGGCAATGCACTTGGGAAACACAAAGATAAAACGTTAACATGAAAGAGGACTTTTTGTCTGTCATGATTTACAAACCTACCTCCCAACCGAGCTCTGGTCAAAGGTGTTTTCTGTGCACACTTTGACCTTGTGGAAGCAGCAATATTCAGGGAAAATGTAGGCAAGGGTTTGCGCTATACTTACACTCCTACGTGTAGATTTCCAAAATCATAAAGAGTTTGAAATCCATTAAAATGTAATGTAAAAGATAACAAATGGCCATTAAAACTGTAGCTCATGTTTACTCAGCACTCCCCAAAGGGACTCTGCACCATTCCCTGCTTACATAACCTTCATTCCTGCACAGTGATATCAGTGGGGAAACAATGCAGTGATTTTGTGTCACTCTATCTTCAAAATGATTGTGTCCATTCTCAGATGGATTGAATAACAGGGAAGACTCTTTTGTTTGCTTGCGTTATAAACAAACTGTAAAATGATCCAGCACAAAGATGCATCCCAGGCCATCTGGGAAACACTATCCCACACACTATTAACAGGATCCGTAAATATTGTGGGTGTTGGAACTGGTGGGAAAGCTCATGTCAAACATTTTTTGAGCAGAATGAGATGGGCTTGGCAGCTTGCTGGTTATTTCCTCCCTTGTTATATATTCCCTTTGACATTTTGAGTCTTCTAAATTCCATTGATTCAAAGTTTGAAACCGCTTCATGCAGCATTAAGAGTAAAGGATTGATGATATTTTCAATATGAATATAGGGTGAAATACTACCACAAATAAACTATAACTGCCCTCCTAATCACATTATGTAAACAGTCTTTGGCCAGCATTACTGTGTTTAATTTGGTCCAACATAATGTGGCCTTGGCGTGCAACCCTCAGTAATGGGAACTAACCCCCACCTTCTCTGTCTCTCTCATCCTTACACACACATGCTCTCACACACCACACACAAAACCTTTTCCCTTTAGCCCTTTTAAACTCAGGATATGAGTCCTGAGTGAGAGCAATAAAACCAGTCCAATAAAACGGCCCTCTGTTTCTACAACTCCTGCAGCTCCTTCGCTTCTCTGCATATACTGCATGTATGTGTGTATGTATGTATGTATGTATGTTTTAGGCTATCTATCTATCTATCTGTCTGTCTGTCTGTCTGTCTGTATATAGCACCTACATAGTCTGAATTGTATTATATTATATTATACTTATATTTAAGTAATGTCTGGATATCATACTATAATATAAACAATTTTACTTTCAGTGACAAGAATGTAAATCTGACCCACAGCTCACTTGCAAATATTTTAGCTGTTGTTCTCATCCAAACTGACTAACAATGAGTCAGCAGGTATAACGGTTGTAGTTTTGAATAACAAATATATTCACTGTTAGAAGAATGTTTCCAAAAAAAGCTCTATCTATCTATCTATCTATCTATCTATCTATCTATCTATCTATCTATCTATCTATCTATCTATCTATCTATCATGCTGTAATTATATTATGGTGATAATAAGCTTTTAAAAATAGCATTAAGTAATATACTTTATAAGCCCACTTCTGAGTCCTTTTAAGATTGATGTAGTAACACAGACTCTCAGCACTCACATCTGACGGTGTCATTGCGCTTTTTCCGTCGGTAGATGGCAGACTTGAATAAATAATTCTTGCAGAAATAGAGGAGCGCGCTTGGAGTTCCACGGACCGCGCAGCCCCCCCCCGCTGCTTGGATATTCCGCCTCCCTGCGTCGACTCGTCTCCGTACCGTGCCCGGGTGAAGAGTTCATGGTGCGAGCTCGTCGGCGGATGATGCGCGGTCCATGTGTCTAATCTCATTTTGCAGCGCGGTGAGAGCGGCATGTTATATTACTGAAATCAAGAGAGGGGACCTAAAGAAAGCATGCCAATAAACAAAAGTAATGGGCAGCCTCTCATTTATAACTATTAGGAACACTTAACCTTATGGTCAGGTTATGGTTATAGATAAATCCACCAGCCATTTACTGCAACGTTTTATTGAGAGGCTACATACTGAATCATCGATATTAGATTTAAAAACTAACAGATATTTTATTGAGCCTATTTGCATCTTTTAGTGTCCACTGCAACTTATGATGAAATAGACTCACCTCCCATGGTTTCGCTCTCTCTCTCTCTCTCTCTCTCTCTCTCTCTCTCTCTCTCTCTCTCTCTCTCTCTCTCTCTCTCTCTCTCTCTCTCTCTCTCTCTCTCTCTCACACACACACACACACAAACACACGCACTGCGTTATAACACTAATGTACTGTTGATCAGACTGTCCTTAAAAACTCTGCAATACCAGTGCACCTGATCCCTGTTTCTTCCAAACAAGCTGTGTAGCCTATCTATCACACACACACACACACACACACACACACACACACACACACACACACACACACACACACACACAGAGAGAGAAAGCCACAAATTGTACCAGTGTCAGAGCCAAACAGGGTTTGCTGTGTCCTTCAATGTAAAGATGCACTTGAATGATAATGGCCAGTAGGGAGCACTCTATGTTATCATAATGACCTATCTGCTGTGAGTTATATCAGGGTTTGTTCATATGAATCATGTTTCTGCATCACATAGGCCTACATACATTTAAGATGATAAAGGCTATACTTTTTGTGTTGCATCAGAGGTGTTTTCTGGTATGTGTTGTTGTGCAGTGGAAAGGGGCAAACTTGCTTCAGACGAGAAGTGGTCATTTAGTTTGTAGTTTGTTGATATACTTAACAACAAGCTTTTGGTTGTAATGTCCTGTAGTCGGATAGATATTTGACTTAGATTTTTTGTTGGCGGAGAATGACAAACCATTACACAATAAGGGAGTATTGCACAAGCGGATTAAGACATTTATGATAATTATGTTTGTAGAAATTTCCTGAACTAAAATAATTGCATTCTTAAAAAAATATACATATAATGTGTGTGTATATATATATATATATATATATATATATATATATATATATATATATATATATATATATATATATATATATATGTGTGTGTATATATATATGTGTGTGTGTGTGTGTGTGTGTGTGTGTGTGTGTGTGTATATATGTATGTGTGTATATATGTGTGTATATATAATATATATTGGCTGAAGTCCAAAAGATTAGAATCGCAAAGAGTTGGACGTTACCGCACTCACAATAATAGCTTTATTTTTTTAATTTAATAATCTATTGTAAAACATATATAATGTAGAACCTTTTATGAATTTATATGAAAAATGTACTGCTTCCTCCCCCATAAATCCTTGATAAATCCTTCCACTGTACATGTAAATCCATAATTGACAAAATCCGTTTCACAACATGTGACAGTTTAAAATAGAAAAATAATAAAAACCCTGTATTTAGTTTTTGAGAATTCTATCTTTAAACTGCTTCAACGTTATATGCTTATTTTATAATTGCAGTGGCTGAGGTTTAACAGAGGGAGAAGTGACAGAGGAGAGAGAAGGATCTTCAAATGCAGTGTGAGTTTCTGCTGATCCAAATTTCCACCTGTAGTTGGCAGCAGAGGACTAAAGCTGTGGATCATGGCTTCATCCAGGCACTCACTCACACCTCCTCTGCTGCTAACATCGCTTCCATCTTCATCTCTTTTGGCACCTTTTACATGCTACTAAGTTGCATGTATTGCATATGCAACCAAGTTATTAGAGAGTACATGTCACACATTATACTGAGAAGTGATTGTTATGCGACTGCGTTAACATTTTAGCAACTGTATAAATATATACAAGAGGAAACTGTGATTTGGAATGTAGTGATAGCAGAAAAATAATGCTGAAAAGCATTGCTGATCCAAGAAGTAATACATTTTTCAAATTGCTTAAATATATCCCTCTATTCCTCTTATTCCTATTATTTTTCTGCACTGGTTAGGCTAATGCGCACACACACACACACACACACACACACACACACACACACACACACACACACACACACACACACAGACACTGCAACAGAGTAAGAGAACGAGACAGACACTACAGGCTGTGCTGCATGTGTCACCAGTCTGACCCAGACTACACTTCCTGCTCACCAGACAACTATCGCCCCTGTAGTGACACACACTTGCAAGCACACACACTTACACTTGCACACACATACACACACACACGCTGGCAAGAGAGCTGACACCAGATTGAGGTGCTGACATAGACAGAGCTGATAACGGGGTTACCCTCATCATTCCCACTTACACCCTGACTACTATGGGCCTCACACGCGCACGCACACACACGCACACACACACACACACACACACCCAAGTCAGTGTATTATCTGTAGTCATAGCCCCCTGCTCGCGTCACACTCCTCTCCCCTTATCAGCACCTTTTTGCCCTGAGCTGTATTGCTCATCCTCCTGAGAGAGAAACCGAGACGGTGAGACAGAGCGTGTGTGTGTGCGGGTGTATGTGTGTGCATACAGTATGTGGGATTGTGGAGAAAGGGGTAGACGTGTGGATGCCTGGCAAAGTGATGGAGGGAGGAAGTGTGGAAAGATAGTTCGGGTGCAGAGGGCAGGAGACAGACACCCAGCCTGGCAAGAGAGACGTTGTGAGAGACGATGGCAAGTGAAACTGGAGAGGATGTGTGGTCTGATTACTGAGGCGACTGTGTTGCCGGCCAGATGTGCTGCACCTCTGTATATCTCCCTCAGTTCTCCTGCTCTAATTCTGTCTCTATCTGTACTCGGTCTTTTTCTCACTAACTTCAACTCCTGGCCTTTTGCTCGGCTCTGTATCCTTCCTGCTGCAGGGCCCCTTCTGCCTTCATTCTTTCCTACAGCCGCTCTCACTCATCTGTCGTGTCCTCATCCTCATTTTTTTTGTAACTATCTCAGACTTTACAGTTAAAGCAAGACATCTGGGAATAGGTCATTTGTACAGTTTTTAGGAGGTGGAAAGTGCTATGTTGCATGAGCATGTTTTGTGTAAATCTACATATACGTTTTTCTTTTTTCCAATTCTTTTTCCCTCTCTCTCTCACCGCACTCCTCATCCTCCCGCCTCTCTCTGACCATTTAGCTCTAACAAGTGCTCTCGTAGTTAATGAAATTTCCCTGTCTCGGCTCAAATTTCTGCGATTAATCTTACTGTTCCTTCTCCCACTTCTCATCCTCTCACCTCTTAATAACACCTCCCCCCTCTCCTCAAAGTAACAAGAATTCCTGCCTTCCTCTCTCATCTCTTCTCTATAATACCCCCCCCCCCCCCACACACACACACACACACACACACACACATACACACACACACATTTTAATTTGCTTGTGTGTAATCATATGCACAGGAGAAGAGGACGAGGAGGAGGAAGAGGAAGAGGAAGAGGAGGGCTCGGCCAACATTTGCCTAAGGCTCCGCAGCCTGGATCGATAAGTGGTCTTAAGTTTATCTGATTTTTATCAGCGGGGCCGACAGGGGGGCAGGTCGATGGGCTGTGCCCGCGTCAAGTTGACCTTTTCAGGGACGACGGCGTGAGAGCTCCCCCTGGGACCCCCACGGTCCCCTGTCACCGTCTGACTGGCACAAGTCTGTTGCGCTCAACGACAAAGTCTGCAGAGACGTCTATATCAGCGCCCGGCATGGCTGACAGGGCCTGGCTGTTGTATTTATAAACTGTCCTTTGGCCGTGACACTTTGCCAATGATCGTGCCTTAATTTATGCAGGCAAATCTCCTCGGTGCAAAAATGAAAGCTAATAGAGTCATTAGCCGCTAATTCAAGCCGGGATACCTTGTATAAATTGGCTTACTTTGTAAAGCCCTCCCCCGATAATACCCTCCCTCCTCCTCACCCCACCACTCTCCCCTGTCTCTCTCTTTCATCTCTCACCCAGACCACAGCATAACATCATACACACTCTGAGCACACATTATTTTAGTGCCTCAATTGATGGTGTGTGTTTGTTTAATGGTGTGAGGCAAGACATCTAATGTGTGTGTGCTTGTGAATGTGTGTGGTGCAGAGCAGAGGTTGTTTCCACCTCCGTATATAATGTACATAGTCAATGTACCAGAGATGTTGCACTAAAGAAGTGAGCCTCTGCATGCATGCGTGTATGATCATGTGTTGTCTGCGAGCGCATGTGTGTTGCCACCTTGCTGTCCGCGCCCCAGAGCTGTTAGTGCTGATGTGTTATTGTGCCGCCTGATGGCTGATTATGACATTAAATGTTTATGAGCATTGATCAGCGATAGCCCCAAAGTGAGAGCCATTTCATATCCTCACTGGCCACTGCTTAACGGCATACTGATGGATGCATAATAATCTCCAATACGACTGAGACCTGCACACGCTGCATATAAACACATGCACACACAAGCACATATTCAAACACACGCTCAAGCTCATAGACACATACAAAGACGCATGCTCTTACAGTTATACACAAACAATAGAAGATGCAATGTAACAATTAAATCTTAAGTTACACTTACTCTACTTATTGGTTGACTGACATTTTATTTTCTCATTCTGTTTACATCTCTATATCTTGTGCTCTTTGAAAGCTGGATGGTTAGTGGATACTGCATGTTTATCACCAACCACACAGGAATTATAAAGGCAGTAAGACATCACCCTGTCAAGTTTCCTTATAGGTTACCTTACCTCATTAGTTTGTAATCACACAGGCAACTTGAATGTACATACTGGTCCTACTATTGGTTCCAACACAAACATGTAGTGTGCCCTTTATGTAGTGGGGATGGAAAGTAAAAGTGTGAATTTCAGGTTGATGGATGAGCATGTAGCATGTCGTCAACCTCTTTACTCTATTACCATCTTTCCCTAATCATAGTTGGCTAACCCTAACCTTACCTTTACCATTGTTTGTTTGCCATATGATCTAACCATAATTTACTTTAGTGGCCATGCAAAAAGAATTGCAGAAAGTTAAGATTTTAATGATGTTGGCATTGGATGTAAAAAAAATATTCTGCAATAGGGTTTACCTACATCACTGTTTTTTGTTTTCCACAGTGGTGTGTCTCCCCCTGAATATAGTGCATTTAGAAGTGTATGTTCCATGTTGAATCAAAACATTAGCTACACAAGACAGACAGGCATGGACTGGAATGTCAATAACAACCTCAACAGGAGCCTTATTCTAACTCTAGCATACTGTATCCAGAAATGCAAGAAATAGCATTCAGATAGTCTTATTTTTTTCTGCTAGGGATTGTGGCCGGTGGTGGAATACTGTGGCAGCACTGGGCAGCTCCCAGGTGTGGGTATGTCTAACTGTAAGGCTGTGAAGCAAGGAATAGCTGCATGCATACTCAGCAAAGTCCTTGCAGGATAAAAAAAAAAAAAGAAAGAAAAAGAAAAAGTTGTAAAAAAAGAAATATGTGATTTTGACTTATATTATTAGTCTTTCAAATGTGTCAGTAAAGACAGGGAAGGTGATTAAAATATGTTTCATGGATTGGGATTTGCAGACATGCAGTCATAGGTGCTGTGCATCATTAGCAGAATGTGCTGCTGTGGTACCCAATAAATTTAAGGTGGCTACCAAGCTGGCCTGAACAACCACTATATAAGCCTATTTATGATGTGAGTTATTGGAAATTTGAACAAGCTTTCCATTTGAGTTAGTGTGAAGTTAAAGCTTTACTGCCAGGTATGACATATGCAGAAGCTCATGGGGGAAGACCACGCCAGCTTTTTAAAAGAAGATCCAAAATTCCTGCATGTCTTCTCTGGAAAAGCTTACAGTCCTTACAGCAGGTCCAGGAAACATCCAACACACCCCGTAACAGCAGGCAGCAGATGGAAAAGGCAACGTGGAATCACAAAATCTATTTCCAGACGCGTTGGAAGTCACATATGGGAATAGGATCACAGACTTAACTCTTCATTAAGATACTTAATCATCTATATTATTAACAATATGAAAAACTGAAACAATTTTGTTTTGGGCTCAAATTGGAGAGCTCATGAGATGGGCTGCCCAGATGTTCATTAATCTGATCATCTTAATAACAAATCATCTCAAAACTTGGAAGCCACTTTCACTCTGTCATGAGAAGGAATCTGCTTTCCTTGGTGGAAAACGTCCCAGAAATGTGCTGGAAAGAGGTAAAAAATGTGTTTATTTGGCTGAGAAGTGAATGAAAGATACTTGATGCCTTTGATCTGTAAACATGAGCAACACTGATGGGGAATCAAAAGCAGAACACAGCTCACCTCATTGCACCCCCTAATTTGAATATGCAATCAAACCTTTCTCTGACTTCAAGGATTGAGAAATAAATAATTAAGTCAAGCCAATTACCTAATTAATTATTTCATTAATCATGTGCTCACACATTTCCTTCCACTCCATTCGTCATGCGGCTCAATGGCTTCATTACGGATCAATGTGGAGCCGTCCATATCAAGAGTCGCACTGTCATCGTCAAGATTAATCAAGATGTTGCCTGCATACAGAATGGGCCTTGGAGCCATTGCTTTAGTAACCAGCATGTAACACTGGGAGCAATCTGAAAGTGTGAGATGACAGAGTGATTGAATGTTTGCAGGAACTAACTGGTGTTTGAATTGAACAAAATGCAAGTTTTTCCTTGAGCCCTCTCATCTTTTTACTAGGGCAGTAGTAACAAAGGATGCCGCACAAGTAAGGTACACTGAATATAATGTTTTTTTGTTATATATGTTGAAATCCCAAGAGCAATCAATAAATCAAAGCTCCGCAAAAAAAAAAAAAAAAAAAAATTGATACTTACCGGCCTTCCAGTCTACCTACTTGGGTGCACTCATTGCTCTTCACCAGAGACTTTCACAAGCTGCTATCTTGACAGCTGTGAGTACTATAGCAATAGCCATGTTTGTTGTTTATATTTATTATGATAATTTTCAGGGAAGCCTGAATGTACGGGCTTTCTCGTTAGATTTAGGGACTTTTGGAACTAGTGTTGCTAGCTACTTTCATTGGAAAAGAGTTGGCAACACTGGGCAACTGTCTAGAGTAGAGCAAAACAAAGAAAAAGTAGTGTTTGCAGCCAAAGAAAAGCTAATAGCAGAATCCAAAGGGGAAAAGAAATCTGAAAGAGCTGGCTGCTTCAAATATTTACCACTAAAATTTGTGGTAAGCAAATTATTCCAAGATTGAAAAAGGATGCAAATCAAATGCCACCCTTATATTACAGAAATAAATTAAGGACATGCAGTTTGGTCATCAAAGAAGAGTAATAAACTACATCTTTTGTCAGCTTTAGCAACAAAACTTTCATCCTCAAGTAACTTGTTTTAACAATACATTTTTAGTCAAATACTGTTACATGGATCACATGTTTTGGTCCATGTTATGTTCTCCTGAGTTTATGAGACTGTATTCATTTGCACAAATACAGTCACAGAAGGATTTTCTGCCATTTACAGCAACTGTGGATGTGATCGGTAGTTCGGTCAGGAGCCACGGACTTTGAAATAATACAAATGGTAATAATTAAGGAAGATGTCTAATCAGGTAGAAGAAGTAGAAAGACCGGAGTATGTGAACACATGGGTGAGGCACTGTACAGTATATTGCTCTTACAAGTTAGCTGTTAATGAAGCCTGTCCTTCCAAAATGACTTATGCTTTACCCTTAAGTGACAAAGCCCTCGAGCGGCTTTAGTAATTTATCAAGGGAACAAAGGGGGAATAAGGTGACTTTATTATAGAGCGACACTCTGTGTAGGTCAACAAAACACCAGATAATAACAGGGGAGACAGCAGTAAATGTTTTACATTTTTTGTATCACGTTCTTATAATTGTTCCCTTGATGACGAAGGTCCCTTTGTAGTTATTTGGACTGAAGCCACAATGTTTCCCTAACCTTAAAAAACACTTATTTACTTATTTGAATCCAAACCACGATCTTTTGCTTAACCATAAGTCATATTAGTATTCTGTCATCAGTGCAATCATACACAACGTTTTTTTTTGTGGCTAAAGATTACTCATAATGCTATGATGCTGTGGTTTTGTTTGTTTGAATTAAATCATTAGCATTTAATAGTATGTTTTGTGACTGCTTCCACTGTACATTACAGAAGCAAACATACTGTAATGATCCTTAAAGTACACAGCTTCTGGAGCAGCACTGAGCTTTACATTGATACAAAAAAACATGCAACAGAATACTTACAGTTGTCAAGCCTGTTGCCATTTCAAAGTCATAGGTCTCACTATTTTACAATGTGTTGACTGAGTAGGCAGCAGGCATTTGTAAAGTTTAACTGGACTGATAGATTACTTGACTAAAGAAATCTTCAAATAAATAAATGTATGTTGTGGTCCAGCCCTGCTTCTCGGTACATGTGCAAGCCAGAGCAAAAGACGACCAGACTGTGAACAGTTCCAGTCTGACACCAAATAAAGCAATGAGTGAGTGGATGAATGTCAAACTGATTTTACTGAAGCTGCTTCCGAGGTCTTTGTTATCTCACATGTGATGTGCATTAATGTTTGTGTGTGTGTGTGTGCATGCATGTCTGCATGATTGTGTGTTTCAACCTGCAGGTGTCTATATGTCTAGTGTCGAGTGTAGACAAACACAGGAGCTGCAAGACAAGAGAATAGACGAGTAGGAGGGGAGGGAGGGAGAGATCTTCCCTGTTTAAGTCTAAATTCCTCGTTTATTTGTTTGATTAATTTGTGCGACGGCATGCTGTAACCCCGTTCTGTCACACGCCTCCTTCAATGGGGTTTATTTTAGCAGGGCGGTAAGTGGCCCCATAATGTCACCGTAATACTGGGTCAGGCTTTTCCGAATGAAGGGATGGGACTAGGGGGGAAAGAGAGAACAAGGGATGAGAATATATGAGACGGGAAGAGGAGAAGGAAAACGTCCCTCGTTCATCTTCTGAAAGTGAGTGTTAAAATAACACCTGGCCTGACTGGATTCACTGTGGGTGTGCTGGAAGGATCTGCACAGCAGGCTAACAAGAACTGTCAGTGGAGAAGTGCACACAGTCACTGAGAGAGAGAGAGAGGCTAAAGCCAATGCGCCATCCTAAAAGTGAGATTTTGTATTGCTAACACACATGTGAGAGCCTGAATCTGCATGATTTCATCTGTCAATATCCTCGAAGGTCAAAACCTCTTGGTCGGGATGCAAATGGTTGAAAATGTACCATTTCACAGCACTGTGTGTGTGCGTGTGTCTGCATGTATGTGTGTGTCTCTGAGGTAGACGGTGGAGTTTAGAAGGATAGAAGGAGAGACATCTTGCATATTCAACGCTCTGTCGCCTTGCTGTCATTGCCAACTGAGCAGCAAGGAGATAGGGAACTAGTCAAATTACCGGCCGTGCTCGATTCTGTCTCCCGCACTGACAAGTCTGTCAGAGATGGGATTTAATCTCTTAATAACGAACAGGGCTGGGGAATGTTTTTTCTTTCATCTCGTCGTCCTCCTCTCCCTCTTTTTCCTGTGACCGTCTTCTGATCACATCTGGTCATGTCGGCAAATCACACACATCTCCGAAAGAGAAATATCCATGTCTGAATATCTTATATTCCCCTCTCTCTTCCTCTGTATCTCTCCATCCCTCCATCTCCCCGTCTCTAATACAAGCTGTCGTGCTAGATCATGATTGATCAGGGCCATAGTGGCCAACGCCAGCTCTCCCTCTCCCCGCTGCGGAAATGAATGGGGATCAGATGCGCTCCGGCTATGAAGTTGGAGGCTGAGTTATTGGTGACTTGAGCTCCAGAGAAAGAGTAGAGATGAAAATGAGAAGGAGGCAGATGAAAGGAGATGAAAATCTACTCTGGGATGTATCCTTTCTTAGAAGTTTTGTGATTTCCGTGAGGACTTAAGAAACACTTGAATACATAATACCAAGTCCACCTGCCTGTGATATGAAAACAGCATGTACTCCTATCTCTCTGCATTTTTGTTTCTGCTTACACTGAAACACTTACTTTTGCACATGATGCAGATGATGGATATTGCTTTGCTAGATTTTAAACATTTTAGACATGGTTGGATGACACTGACATGTTGTACAGACTAGGTTATTTGAATAGCAATGGATTATCAAAACTGGCTTCACAACCTGCTTGTAATTTGTTTTCATGTGACACTTCTCTGCTTTGATATGTGAGTAGGGGGGAAAAAGAAGTTGGCTTGTCTTCAGCAAGTCACCCAAAATGTAAAGCAAAGTAAACACCGCACCACTGATCGGTTATCGCTTGCTTAGAATTTGCTTTTGTATCTACAGCCATTGGTTCTATGTGTTACAATAGAACCGACGGGGCAATGAACACGAGTGGTCAAACAGATTATTAACAAGCAGACAGATTATCTAAACCACTTCATTTGGTAAAACAAAAAGCGAGCACACCTTGGTCAAAGTTACTCAGAAGTCAGGTTGTAAACTATGATGGATGCTTACAACAGAAGTTTTGTTAAGAACTTTACCGTTTGCCTTTGTTTTGCTCTGCAAAATAAATATAATGAAGATAGACGTGAAAACAAAACCCATGTTGAACTAATTCCTAGTATTCCTAGAAACCAATTTGTCTGACTTTGGTGATTAATTGATGACTAGTTATTGCCTGTATAAGGCAGATGTTTGTTATATAATAGCTAAAAGGAAACAGCTAGTTTTATCACTAGCTGTTTGATGATGAAAATGTTTCTCAAACAGCCCCTCCCTCTCCTACCTGCTGGCAGTGAACTCAGCAGTTCACTGGTCCCGTCGTCCCAGAGCTTAAACTCAAATGGTCCACACCTCTCACCCTCAGGGTTGCAGCTCCCCCCCCCCCATTCCGTATGGCAGTCACTATGGTGACAGTTGTAACTCCGGTGATTAATGCCCCAGGAAATGAAAGTGTTGCCAGGGACGATGTGGGAACATTGTAACTTCCTGTGTTCCGCGGGGGCTAGAATGCTTTGGTGTCCGACATCAAGCCTTTAGCTAATTAGCTAAATCAGCTCGCTGGGGCTTAATTAGAAGCAGCTCGCAGACACACCCGTGTCCAGGGGCTCTTTAATTACCCTCAGGTTCATTAGGAGAGAAGGGCCTCGAGCTCTAATTAACAGGCTCTGCGCACTTATAGGTGTGTTTGTGTGTGCTTTTGTTATGTGTATGAAAGCGAGTTTGTCACCCACATGATGCCAAAATTAAAAGACCCACTAAACTGTGCTGCAATATGGTAAACAGATCACAACTTTTCATTTAGACTCAGGAGGGCAGAGAATAGGAAATGTGGATGAGAGATTGTGATAGAGATTTCTGCAGCCAGTGAGTGACAGCTTTGGAGAGCAGTAGAAAGGGGATGGAGAGCCAGAGTGAAGGAGTGTAACCGAGTGTGTGAGAGAGGAAGTGATGAAGATGGAAGGAGAGAGATGTTGCCAGTCTTGTGTAAAGGAGGACTGTTTTATCTGTCCTTCCATGGTGGTTGTCAGCCAAAGAGGCCAAATGCCTTCATGTTGTCTCACCATGGACAAACAGCAGTAATTGGAGAGACAGTGTGATGGAGTGACGACACACTCGCACTACAGTGCACAACATTATACACACAGAGATCTGCAAAAGCATCTGTTCACATAATCTGTTTCTGATTTGCGAAAAATACACACACAAAAAAAAAGAAAAAGTTACACTTTAAAGGCTTGGAATTGTTTATCTTACAACGGTGAACAGTTTAGTGATAACATTCACAATGTTTCTGTTCTGTTCAACTGCCTTCCTCTATGTCATAGCAGGAAAAGCACAGGTGTTATTATCAATAACATATATGACTGCACTCCATTTTGGTGAGCTAGTTCCAGAATGCTGTTACTTGCCTTACTGGGGCTCTTAATAGAACAGAGCTATCATTAACAAAATTGGTATCACATACTTTCCCTGCTACAACAAGTCACAATGTCTGCTGTGACAAAGGTCTCTTACAGTAACCAACAAGGGAAGGAAGAGGCAATTGTTGAGTCTTTGGACTAACTACACACTAAACTGGCTAAATCTGGAAACACTGTTTGTATTACTTGCCTCCCCACTGACATTTTCAGGTAATTTTTGTAAATATTTCAGTCAACACCGAAAAGCCTGAATAATAGAAAATTGGAGAATAATCTTCTTTTTCCTGCTTTCGATCAGCAAACTTCTCAAATGAGCGCTGCCTGGTTACTCTGCTGAGCCTGTCCCCATACTCTCCATGATAACTTCTATGCTGTTTTAATAACTGAACTATTTAGATTTTGTTGTCCTCATTGACATATTTCATTGTATCTGTTTTACTAACTAAACAATGCATGAAATAAATTTGCAATTACAGCTCATAAACACTACCTGTCAACAAAGGCAAAAACAGTGATACCTTGGCTGCTCCACTGAGACATCAAATAAATCATAATTTTATGATTGCACAGTGGTCTGACAAAATAAACACAACTGGTTACTGACCACAGCCGTGTGATGATCACAGAGAGAGCTAGAGGCAATAGAAAGTTGTCTCGCCAAAAGTTC
Source organism: Cebidichthys violaceus (assembly GCF_023349555.1). Classification (NCBI taxonomy): domain Eukaryota; kingdom Metazoa; phylum Chordata; class Actinopteri; order Perciformes; family Stichaeidae; genus Cebidichthys; species Cebidichthys violaceus. The sequence goes on along the minus strand of NW_027176329.1, from coordinate 8,375,040 downwards.
AGTTTTGCTAATCCACACTGAAAAGCTAGGCTGGCCTTTCAGGGTTTTCAGATGTTTTTGAAAAGCTCACTTCTCCTACGTAATGTTAATGCAAACATAAGTCTCTTTTGTTTTGACAGAGGTACAGTGTGTAGGATTTAGGGGGATCTATTGAAATTATATTTTCTTTAGTGTATCTTTGTTATCTTAGAATGAGCCATTTACATCTACATTCAAAGTGGGTCCTCTTTATAGATCCGACCGCCATGTTTCTACAGTAGCCCTGAACAGGCAACCCAAACACTAGCTCTAGTGAGAGCTTTTCACGTTTATGTTACCTAAAGGTCACAGTAGCTCTTCGACACGCTTGGAAAGGGAGGAGTGAGCGAAGGGGTATTCAGTTGTTTGCAATCTGCACCTCACTGCTAGATGCCATTAAATCCTACAGACTGCTCCTTTTCATGGATTTGCTTATAAATAGTTTCACCTTGAATCTCTGTTCAAACAGTTTATTGAAGCCTTTGCTGTCAGTGTCTCAAGGATATGTTGGCTGACTCCCAGTAACTTTCTATTGACTGTTGTAGGTGGCTGAATGGAAAATGCAGGACTGGAATTATTGGCCGAGGTAGTAACAGTAACCGAGGACAGGTGTACAACTAGCGGTGTTAACCAGTGGTGGGAGAAGCAGATTGGTCCACTGTTGATCGTTTACACTAAAGATTTCACCACAAACATAAATGCATTACTTTCATGGCCTGCTTTTGTCCCCTTATAGCTCCAAGCTTCAGCTGAAGCAGCATATTTATCTATTCATTGGTGAAGTGAAAGACACTTTTTTGTTGTGGGTTTGGGTCACTAAATGCTGGGATTCAATCGGACCAGAGAAGATAGATTTTCATTTAAGGATTCCTTTCACAACAATTAGTGTTTTGTTAGTGCTGGGTGAGAACTTCAACATCATATTGTTTGCCATAGTGTTGTGTGTGTATGATGTATCCACGTCTTTTTGTGCTCTTCAAAAAGTGCTGTGCCATACTGTGTCAGGCCCGGGTGAGACAGGCTTGGTATGGATTCATTGATTGACAAGATGACTGGAAGCTGCCAGGCTTGAAGCATTGAGTTGGTTCAGTCGATTTGTCCTTGGCTGACAGAGAGGACTGTGATGACACACAGAAAGAGCACGCTATCAAAACACAGAGTCAGGATAATAGAGTACAGCGACACCGAGAGTGATGGGAATGCATACACGGCAGGGCGAGGGCCGAGGTTTGATGATAATCATGGTGATGACGGTCAAGTTACAAACAATTATTTTGTTGTTAGTACTGATGATACCAATGTTGATCATTGTATTTATGACGTTTCAGTGTTTCTGCTCCCAGTTATGTTCATTCAGTCATGTTTGACCAATGACATCCATGCAATGAGGTATGCAGATTTTAGGCTACATTTGCCAAAAAAGAGAGCGTTTGTATCGAATTGGTTCAGGTATTGTGAGACAAAAAGTTGGATGTAATTAGTAATGATGATTATTGATGATACGGTCTTAATCACAGTAATCTTAATGTTGAGATGATGAAGATGTTGAGGTGTTTAGGATGAAGATGATGATGATAAAGTTGCTGTTGTTGTTGATTTCTGTTGATGATGATTATGTGTCCATAATGTATATAGAGGTGATGACAATAGTGTGTTAATCATACAGTGAAGATAACAATTTTGTTGAGGACTAATTGTGCTTTTTGGTACTAGGGTCCACATGCTCTTTGCAAAGAGTAATAATCATATATTTGATGGTAATGTTATATATTATACGGCTATTGTGTGATCTAACAGATCCTTGGAGTGCAAGTGATCTTTTTCTTTCACACACACACACACACACACACACACACACATTTATACACACACAGCGCACCGTTGCAGCCTGACAGTCCTCCCTCTCCTTCCGACTGTAGAGAACGCACCTTCAGCCATTCATCAGTGTCACCCTGTCGCCGTCGGTTACGGCCCGGGGCCCGTCGCGTCTTCATTACGGTCCGAATAAATCTGAAATAAAACCACAGATGATTTATTAGCTTCCGATGGCGTCGCGCTGGTTAGCATGGTCTGCCGCCACTCGGGCCTAGAGAGGCAGTCCTCAGGCTTGAGCAGCAGAAATCCGATGTGACAGGGAGACGTTTTCGTGATGATATCAGTCTGTGATCACAAGTTCTGCCTGATGAGAGGAGGAGGGCATCCGGGAAACTGTCACACACCAGCAGAGTTTATTTGTTGCATGTATGTGGGATATTTTGTCAGTAATGCTCAGACCACAAGGTTGACTTTCAGAGAAAAGCACAGAGCTTCAAATATCTTCGCTTTGCCTAACATGCAAAATCCCAGACATCTTTTTTTTTTTGTATCTTGTTAAGTGTTATATTTCCTGTTTGATTTAATGCATTCATTTAAACAGAGAAACTTAACAAGGGGGATCAAGATTTTACTTGATACAGTATCTTGACAAATGATCATGACGTAATGTTTAACATAATTTTACCCCCAAATTTTCATAAAAATGAATAAACAAACCTCAAATGTGAAACCGTTGTAAAGAAGTCTGAGAAAAGGCTGTTTTTCACAACTGCTAAATAACTCTTTTACAATGACGCTCACTCAAACAGAAACTCATAATCCCCAAATTTCAATCCAGAAAATAGTTGTTGATACGAAATGCTTCCTCACATTATACTTCACAGATGGTTCAGTCATATTCAAATTCAATATGGCTTCAAATTGTCTTCATTTAAAAACCGAAAAGCCCAGCACAGACAGAGCGACAGGATGCTTGAGGTCAGAAAAACAATGACAAAGTTGTACACCCTTTGAATTGGGACAGATCATTACAGATCAGATACATGTGCATCACTTTATCTGTGATAGTCTTCATGTTGCTCCACTTTATTATGTATATCTGTGTGTGAGTGAGTGTGAAAAGAAGCTGCTTTGAATACTGTTTAACACATAATCTCTTTGTCTGTCCTTTAATGTTGCTTCTGTCCAGCTAAAAGACAAAAGGTTAGCATTTAAACTGATATTTGTGTTGTGCGCAGTGGAGCCTCTAACCCTGGATCAGTCCCAGCATGGCCATTTCAGTTGAGGCCACTCCAGATGACAGAGCTCCAGCTGACTCCAGGCCAGTTCAGCGGGGAGAGGCACAGCTGAGACCTGCATGCAGGTGTCACATTGTCCTGGTTGTCACTAACCCAATTACACCTGGATCGCCTTGGAGACGCTCGCTCCAGCGTGCAACATGAGAGCACAGACACACATAACCACACACACACACACACACACACACACACACACACACACACACACACACACACACACACACACACATACTAAAACAGGTAACACATGCACATACAGAAATATTAGTAAGACATGAGAAAAGCATTCATGTGCAGTGTGGGGGAAAAATGAGGTAAGCCTAAAAACGAACATCCAGGAAATTAATTTTATTATAGGCTACTTGACGTTAATTAATTATGCATTAGAAAAGGCAAATAGAGACGTTAAAGGAAAAGTGGATTTTCAACGCCCTTCCACCCTCATCTATATATCTCCGTACCTCCTTTTCTTCATTGTTCTTTCTCTTTCTCCTATTGCTTTTACCTTCAGTTACAACCAATCCTTCTGGCAGTCACTCTCCTCCACTCGCTGGTCTAATGGTGTGTGTGTGTGTGTGTGTGTGTGTGTGTGTGTGTGTGTGTGTGTGTGTGTGTGTGTGTGTGTGTGCTCTAATGGTGTTTAATGCCCAGACTAATGGTTTCAGCAGGGAATCCTTGTGCAGAGCTTGAGTCCAGGCCTGGGCTGATCGCTGGCAGGACCATCCCTCATCCTGATACCGCATGGAGGTGAGAGCCAGGGGAACGCGCACACAAACATTCACGCACACACACACACACACACACACACACACACACACACACTCTCACACACACAAACTGTCTCTGCTTCTCACTAGCTTGCTTGCTCACACTCACATATTCTCTTCCTTTGTTTCTTTGTTTCATTGACTCTTATCCTGCATCTCTTGCTTCCTCACACTCTTTTTCCTCATAGTATCAAATTGCTCAATCTGTCCTGTGTGTAAAGGGTATGATTATATTTGATATATGCTTTAATTTTGTCAACAAATGCCATGAAAATGTCAAAATCAACATTGAATTGATCCTACTAGCAAGTACCATCTGTGTAGCTAAAGCCTGATATAGCTTATTCCTCTCTGCTATAGATCTCATCACAGTTCATCACCTCATTAGGATGAACATGGGCACTGTATTTTAGTTTGAGTCTTTTCCACTCACGGCACCATAAATAACAAACTAATAGCCAATATGTATTAATTTGCGGCTGGAAATGGTCCCCAGGAAAAATACACTAACTCCTGTTTGCTAAAAACTACAGTTCCCAGCAGTTTTTAAAATTATTTAGTTTTTGTTCAGAATGAATCTATATATTTGTGACGGATATCTAAGGATTTACATTTTTGCAATGTTACCAATAAGCTTGGAGACGAGAGCCACTGACATGCTTGTGTAAATTGTGGCTGTTGGTCTTTTCATGACATTTGTTTACAATAGGAAAGATATCAATGACGCCAGGCTGATCCTTTCAATTATTGTTTGCTATTATCAATATTCTGATGCCTATTATTCATATTTCTTACCCTTTTCAGTTTTGCTCTTACAATAACAGCACTAACAATAATTCATTCAAAAAGACATAACTTCATGATGTGCACACAAGTGCAGAAAACTACAGAAATGTCCTGATTGATAAAAACAACAAAACAAAACAAATACAATTCCTGATATTTTAGTTGACGGTACCATATACGAGCCTCAAAAGCGCAGTTGCTTGGCCTCAAGGTTGCTTGCTTCTAGGATTACGGGTTGCTTTGGACCTCGGGGATCTGAATCACATGAACTTCACTGGCAGGTGGAGAGGGCTAAAGATCCTTTTAGATACTGGAACTGAAGTACAGAAGAGGCTTTCGGCTTGCCAGCAAAGTATGTACGTGTGTTTTAGGGATTCACATGCATGTGTGATTCTTTGTGTGCATGAGGGAGTTAAGATAAGTTTCGAGAAGAGCAGAATCAGATAAGGAGAAAGGGTTAGTGTGGCTGGTATATATATAAAAGAGGGAGTGGGGTCATAGCTTGTGGGAAAGAGAAAAAAACAGCAAGGCTAAAGGTGATAAGATCGAAAAAAGTGAGGCTTTGGTTAATATAAAGCTGTGGGTTGCACAGAATGACATGAAAATGAAAGGTTAGGGGGGAAAAGAAAGATGAGGGAGTGCAGAGGTGGGGAGTGCAAAGGGGTAAAGGCAAGATATACGGTGGTGCTTGATTTGGGGGAATAGAGTGCAGGGTCAGGCGAAGATAAAACAGGAGGCAGAGGAGCACAAAGGAGGAAAGACTGGTGAGGAAGCAAAAAGGTAAGGTGTGTGTTGGGTGTGTGAGAGAAGGGCAGAAGGTAGTAAGTGAGGGGAAGGCAGGGGGTATTTGGGTGCGTGTGTGGGTGTGTGTAAAGGGGTGTTGGCGGTATGGGGGTATGGGTGTATGCTTGAGCAGGGCAGTGGGCCTAGGGGGGTGTGTCAGTACAGATGCTCTGTGACCGGGTGTCACAACTCGGGCCAGGAAGCTGAATCCGACGATTAATCACCAGGCCCCTCCGCTTGTAATCAAACGGGCTCTGGCCATGATGTATGAGCCATGTCACAATTACTGACTCACACTCGCACGCTTGCGCACACACACACTGCACTCAGAGTTGATCATGTGCACACATGCATTCACACATGTATGAGGTATGAATACACACACACACCTACACACACGGAACGCTGAACAACCTCTGGCGGCTCACTAGGCTTATGGCTGTCTTCCAGGAGGCCACTGGGGCAGACTTCAAAGACACAAACATAAACATCCTACAAAGCCAACACATTATAATCTTAGTCAGCAACACGGGTGTAGCAGAGGAGAGAATGTCAGCATGGGGAAAGACTGGAGGAGAAAGAAATAGAAAGTGAGTCAGTGGGAGTTCAGGACTAATGAGGAAGACAGATATACTGAATAATGGGAGTAGAAGAAAGACAGATGAAAAGATTGGAGAAGTAAGGCAGACTGAAAGTTGGAGTGAGGGGGAGAGAGGCTGTAAATGAACGAATCAGGGAAGAGATAATGAGAGAGAGAGAGAGAGAGAGAGAGAGAGAGAGAGAGAGAGAGAGAGAGAGAGAGAGAGAGAGAGAGAGAGAGAGAGGAGGAAGTGAGGGCCGAGCAGGGGATGAAGAGGTGAATCCATAGGGATGGGGGTAAAGCTCTTGGTCAGCCGTTTCCACTGCGATGGTGGACAGGCCAGCTGACAGGATGAATAATTTAGGAAGAGGTGTGGACATCGATCCCACAATGCACTTCTGCCTGACCACATTGTCCCAAGCACATATTCTCAGACACATTTGGATGTACGTACACACACAACACACACACAAATCATCCTCAGCAGTTCCTTAGATCAGAGCTGACCTCGATCAAGCCTTTATCCAGACAAATGATTACAGTGTTACACACTTTGCATTAGTTACAATAGTTTCTGAATATTTGGATTTATTTTAAAAGGTGATTTTGATTACTTTTGTCTTCATATTTGATGGAAAAACAATTGATAAAATCCAGGAAGTAAGAGTTATTGAGCCAAAATCCCCATCAAGATATAGATACTTATGACAGAAAGATACAACTTGTGCGCGCACACACACACACACACACACACACACACACACACACACACACACACACACACACACACACGCACACACACACACACACACACACACAGAGTCTAATTTTTGTCCCTGCGCTGACAGATATTGATGGCTGTGAATGCTGCTGGCTTTCAGTAGCCTCCTCTGCGTTAAGTTCTTCCTGTTTGGTCCACTGACTTCCTGTCTACTGCAACCCGATACTTCCTGGTTGAGTCAAATGTCTTTGACCCCAGTGGCCGGCCTTCCAAACCAAATACAGCCACTTCCACTTCACTTCTCCTGTAGGAAAGAAGAAATGGACATTGAGAGGGTGCAAATTTTGGATACATCGTTTACTTGCAAAATCTATCACTGAGCAAATCTGCACAATCAAATGGCTAATTTTAATATTTTATGAGTTTATTACTTTGCCGAGCTTGATATTAAACATCGGTTATGATGAACATCCACTTAAGTCGCAGCCTTACATTTTTTTAGCAACATTCCCTCAGCCTCTGGCACAACACAACACCATTTTTAACCCTGTGGAACAATGTTTCTCCCAAATCTCTTCGGCTTTGCAGGCACCTCTCCTCTTCATTCATCACACAGCCTGAACGAGTGACCGGGGAATGACCTCGCTTGCACAGACACACACACACACACACACACACTTTGTAAACACACACACATACACACAAGCTCATACACACACAAATCCACAAACACAGTATCAACTCGCACAAAAGCAAGATTCATTCATCACATACGATGGATACCTTGGAACATATGCTTGAACACGCGTGTGCCTACATACACACACACACACACCCAAATGCACGCACACTCACACGTAGCGGTTTCTATCACATCCGTTACAGATGGGTTCTCCTCCTCCTCAGTCCTAAATGAATATAAATATGTCTGTTTGACATCATTCATCTGCCAGGGAGGAACACATTTACCGCATCCAGCCAAAAGAGGCAGTGTTACTCTCTGCTCCGCTGTGGTGGGGTGCGTATGGAAAAAGGCAAACTGAAGAGAAAGGGGAAAGGAGAATGGGAGCAGGGATGAAAACACTAGCAGAAATAAGGATGATCCAAGGGCATCTAATAAGGCCGATGCAAAGCAGTACATTTGGCTATATACTTTATGAAGTTTCTCTTTTTCTTTCTTTCACATAGACATGCAGAAAAACAAACAAACAATATTTCCTCTCTTTTTAAATATGGTTTATTCTGGCGCTGTCTCCCCCTAATCAAATCTGATCCTATCTCTCCCCTCTTGACAGGTTGCATTCACAATAAAGCATTTGAAAGCCCATTAGCTCTACTTTCCAGCAGCTTAAAGCCAACAGCAATCCGATATCATCAGTAACAGTCCACGAGAAGATGACGGCCAGACGACAAGTGAGATGTGGACAGACTAAAGGAGCTGAGAGGAGGAAGAGATATCGGTGATGGGAACAAATTGAAACAAAATGGCGGGTGATATGCCGCGGGGAGATGCTTAGGGAGATGTCATACGGGCCAGTGGCGAGAAATTACGAAAGAAGGGATATCATTGTGTGATGTCTTAGATAATGATCGTTGGGAACGGATGTTTTGGGAATCGAAAAAGAAAATAATACACCTGTTTAGAGACGCTTACCAAGATGTTTCAGGTGATGAAAAGATAGTTTCAATTATCATTTGATAACTATTAAAGTTCACTAGACATAACCTGTGTGCTCAGTCACCACGTCTTCATAATGTAGTGCTCACGAAGCCCTGAGGGAGGCGACAGTGGTTTCAAAGTAAGCCGGCGCCTGCTGCAATCTGTGCTCCATATGTCATTAAGCCCATTAGGGAAACACTAGGTTAACATTACAGCTAGAGTACCAGCCTTTGCTATGGGAGCAGCCGCGGGTCGACATAAAAGCGGTGTCTCACTTTGTCTCCCTTTCTCTCTTTTTCTGGCCGCCTGTATTAACAAGCTATTGTCTTTTTTCCTTCTTCCACTATGCTCTCTGAACTGCATCCTCCATTTCCTTGCCTTGAGTCATTTCTCTTTCACTCAGCCCTTTTTTATTCTTCTCCCCATTTCACCTTCACTGGCTGTACAATGCACCACTAGGGGCAGCAGAAGAAAAGATGTCGGCTTTTTGGAAAGCATTTAGCATCGTCCGTCAGCATGGAGTAATGACAGGCCATGTATATGTCCTTCCTCCTGCTGTCCTGGAACATTCTCTTCACTGTATACATCTGTATGGACAGAAACATTAGAAGTGTCTTAAAAATAGATACATTTAGTTGGAGAATTTTTTAACTCAGGTGACATGACTTGTCTTTGTTTGGCCAAAAAATTACCAATCACAGTGTTCTCTTCCAGGAAAGCAGGAAACCAGTACGGCATGTTCACCTAGAGGTCAGGTGGAGTGTCATGCCTCCCCTCTCTCCCCCTCCTCCCTCCTCCTCCTTCCCCATTCCTGTGACAAAGAGAGCCAGTTTGGTTGCCAGGGAAACAGGCTTTTTCCATGGCGTTGCTGGAACACGTGGGAAGGGCAGGGCGGCTTTGTTTCGCCCTGTGATGAAGGATTCTCCCCATGCATGTTTAATCGCCAGACTTATGGTCCCAAACCCAACAGCCGAGCCCATCCACCACAGCCTGATTATGTTCAATGGAGCTTCTGACACCCTCATTTTGCCAGTTTTATCACGCTGTGCAGCTCCCTCCGCGGGCACCTTAGCTATTGTTGCACAGCGTTCCTGATGAGTACAGCTGAGACCACAGATAGTCAGACCAAACAAAGAAGGTACACATGTGTGTGCTTCTTTAGGAGTAAGCAAAATACGCCTGACCAAATAAACACACTCACTTTACATACAAACACTCTGAAACATACATAAGACCAGGCACACAATCCTTTTTGTCTTTTTCTCGTATCTCGGCACCCACCCATCACTGTTTGGCTTAGCACAGTGGGGGGAAAAATGGCCGATCACCATGGCAACCGTGTGTGCCGTTCTGCTACAGCTGTGATGTATGTGGTGACACTTTTGACCCGCTAGTGAACTCTATAATGCAGGAGCTGTGCAGAGTCCGGATAGACCCTAACTGCCCTGCCTATCCTGCCACTATAGTGTATCATATACACTACTGTTTGTAATGCTTTATATGACCAGGGCAACATGACAACAGATTCTCTGGCAAAGACCCAATCAGACAAGATCAAGGCTGCATACTTTTGTCATAGACAGTAAATTAAACC